>NC_092572.1:0-325000 GCF_037975245.1 Apostichopus japonicus
AACCCTAACCCTAACCCTAACCCTAACCCTAACCCTAACCCTAACCCTAACCCTAACCCTAACCCTAACCCTAACCCTAACCCTAACCCTAACCCTAACCCTAACCCTAACCCTAACCCTAACGCCTAACCCTAACCCTAACCCTAACCCTAACCCTAACCCTAACCCTAACCCTAACCCTAACCCTAACCCTAACCCTAACCCTAACCCTAACCCTAACCCTAACCCTAACCCTAACCCTAACCCTAACCCTAACCCTAACCCTAACCCTAACCCTAACCCTAACCCTAACCCTAACCTCCTAACCCTAACCCTAACCCTAACCCTAACCCTAACCCTAACCCTAACCCTAACCCTAACCCTAACCCTAACCCTAACCCTAACCCTAACCCTAACCCTAACCCTAACCCTAACCCTAACCCTAACCCTAACCCTAACCCTAACCCTAACCCTAACCCTAACCCTAACCCTAACCCTAACCCTAACCCTAACCCTAACCCTAACCCTAACCCTAACCCTAACCCTAACCCTAACCCTAACCCTAACCCTAACCCTAACCCTAACCCTAACCCTAACCCTAACCCTAACCCTAACCCTAACCCTAACCCTAACCCTAACCCTAACCCTAACCCTAACCCTAACCCTAACCCTAACCCTAACCCTAACCCTAACCCTAACCCTAACCCTAACCCTAACCCTAACCCTAACCCTAACCCTAACCCTAACCCTAACCCTAACCCTAACCCTAACCCTAACCCTAACCCTAACCCTAACCCTAACCCTAACCCTAACCCTAACCCTAACCCTAACCCTAACCCTAACCCTAACCCTAACCCTAACCCTAACCCTAACCCTAACCCTAACCCTAACCCTAACCCTAACCCTAACCCTAACCCTAACCCTAACCCTAACCCTAACCCTAACCCTAACCCTAACCCTAACCCTAACCCTAACCCTAACCCTAACCCTAACCCTAACCCTAACCCTAACCCTAACCCTAACCCTAACCCTAACCCTAACCCTAACCCTAACCCTAACCCTAACCCTAACCCTAACCCTAACCCTAACCCTAACCCTAACCCTAACCCTAACCCTAACCCTAACCCTAACCCTAACCCTAACCCTAACCCTAACCCTAACCCTAACCCTAACCCTAACCCTAACCCTAACCCTAACCCTAACCCTAACCCTAACCCTAACCCTAACCCTAACCCTAACCCTAACCCTAACCCTAACCCTAACCCTAACCCTAACCCTAACCCTAACCCTAACCCTAACCCTAACCCTAACCCTAACCCTAACCCTAACCCTAACCCTAACCCTAACCCTAACCCTAACCCTAACCCTAACCCTAACCCTAACCCTAACCCTAACCCTAACCCTAACCCTAACCCTAACCCTAACCCTAACCCTAACCCTAACCCTAACCCTAACCCTAACCCTAACCCTAACCCTAACCCTAACCCTAACCCTAACCCTAACCCTAACCCTAACCCTAACCCTAACCCTAACCCTAACCCTAACCCTAACCCTAACCCTAACCCTAACCCTAACCCTAACCCTAACCCTAACCCTAACCCTAACCCTAACCCTAACCCTAACCCTAACCCTAACCCTAACCCTAACCCTAACCCTAACCCTAACCCTAACCCTAACCCTAACCCTAACCCTAACCCTAACCCTAACCCTAACCCTAACCCTAACCCTAACCCTAACCCTAACCCTAACCCTAACCCTAACCCTAACCCTAACCCTAACCCTAACCCTAACCCTAACCCTAACCCTAACCCTAACCCTAACCCTAACCCTAACCCTAACCCTAACCCTAACCCTAACCCTAACCCTAACCCTAACCCTAACCCTAACCCTAACCCTAACCCTAACCCTAACCCTAACCCTAACCCTAACCCTAACCCTAACCCTAACCCTAACCCTAACCCTAACCCTAACCCTAACCCTAACCCTAACCCTAACCCTAACCCTAACCCTAACCCTAACCCTAACCCTAACCCTAACCCTAACCCCTAACCCTAACCCTAACCCTAACCCTAACCCTAACCCTAACCCTAACCCTAACCCTAACCCCTAACCCTAACCCTAACCCTAACCCCCTAACCCCCTAACCCCCTAACCCCCTAACCCCCTAACCCCCTAACCCCCTAACCCCCTAACCCCCTAACCCTAACCCCCTAACCCCCTAACCCCAACCCCCTAACCCTAACCCCCTAACCCTAACCCCCTAACCCTAACCCCCTAACCCTAACCCCCTAACCCTAACCCCCTAACCCTAACCCTAACCCCCTAACCCTAACGTGAATGTGCGGTATCGTTAAATCGAGTGTGCGGTCCCGATCAATCGAATGTGTGGTACCGATCAATCGAATGTGCGGTACCGTTCGTGACCGGTCAAATAACCCACAGACAAATACCACCCGGACGATTACCCCACAGACAATAACCCCCCGGACGATTACCACCCGGACAGATACCCACCGGATAAATACCATCCCGGACAACTACCCTCCAGGACAACTACCACCCGGACAGATACCCCCCGGACAATTACCCCCGAGGACAACCCCCCCCCCGGACAAGTACCCACCCGGACAGCTACCCTCGAGGACGAATACCCCCTAGACAATTACCCCCGGATAAATACCCCCAGACGAATATACCCCTGGACATATGCCGTTAACTATAGGAGACGGATGCAGCGACGGATACGCCCGTCTTTTTCGAGTTTAGTTTCCCGCGGGCCTCAATATATACCCTGGTCCCTCGGGCAACTCCGAAAGCATATTTACAATTGGGTCAGGGTGACGATTAAACTGGCGCCACTAGGGTCGTCGTGTGTCCTGGCCCTTATAACCTCCTCCCGACTTTTAAAAAGATTCGAGTTTTTCATATATAAGCCCCCAAAACTACTGGATAGGGTTTGACAATGGACCGAGGCCCGGGGGTTGGGTTGGGAATTGCTCACTGCTGGTAGTAACTATTAATTTACTATTTGTTATAGTGACACTATTCTGTATTATTAATCTCCGAACAATTCCGGCTTATTGCGACTTACCATTTTCAAGTTTTCTTCTGAGTAATTCTACTTGATGATTTGTTATGTTATGTTAGTTTTTGTATAGCGCTTTATATGGCACAGCCATCTCATAGCACTTTGAATCCCTGGTCATCAGGCTGGCTGCTGAGAATCCAGCGCACACACCTTACTTACCTCACAGGTACTCATTTATACACCTGAATGGAGAGGGGCAGTCGAGAAAAAATGCCTTGCCCAAGGACACAACATAACAGGATTATATATAAAACAAAAGCATTAGCCACTCGGCCTCCACGCTACTCTTGTTTTGCTTATTCTAAGCTACTTTTTTTCCTGTGAGTGCACGCCATTTTAGGATGGGAGGAGCAGAAGGGAGGGGTGGGGCAAGCACAACCACGGTCCATCTAGTTTGGTGTGCATGATCATCATCCATACCCCCCATGCATTGTTTCATGGACCGCTGGGCTATCATAGTCAAACCCGGTTACGGTGTAGCCCGTTACACCAGCAGAATTGCCTGTAAGGTTTCATCATAGTATGTACGATTGTATGAAACATAAGTAAAGAAAGAGGCTTGAGACCACGACGTCACTACCATTTGAAAAAACCTATTCTCTGGTCATTCTGTTTGCAAAAAGAATGATGATAATCTAACAAATCAATTTAATTTTCCCTAGTTATAATAATTCTACATTCCAACTATAAACAGATTAGTGATTGCTACATTGCCCACAAATTGCCACCCATAAGCCAAAGAATAATAGGTTTTCCTTGTAATAATTTTTACAAACGCCGGTAGCGTCTGGCGCTTACCCGGGATTTTTCATGGGGTGTCCTATCACCTTTAAGAGATTTTCTACTGTACGAAAGTGTGCTTAGATGCCAAATGGTGTAATTTGTTGCCCTTCTAAGGCAAGACTATACTAACATCATTGGCGCCTTCAGGAGTTCAGGGTAAATTTGGGGGATTTGGGGCATCCAAATTCATGGTGATGTCACATATACACAATCAGCATTGAGCGTGTGTTTTTATTTTGAGGTATCAAAAAACTACACCGCAAGGTTCCCACCCCTACAAAAATGTCTCCTAAGATCTTCGCTTCTTCACGCCTCCATTTTGTGTGTTTGTGACGCTGGCCCCACAGGTTCAATTCCCATCTCGAGTATGGCTGTCAAAAGCTGTAATGTTAGGTTTTTTTTCAATTTCCGGTGCAGTCCAATAGCTGTACTGCAGTTGTTGTTGATTCCATTGTAGTGGTAAGCAATTGATTCGGGTTAACTGTGTTCATTAGTTAGGTTCGACAAGGCTCTCCTGCAGTGGCGACGGACAGGTTGCTACCTACTCTCTCAGCATTCCGGAAAGTGGCTAAAGGCTGAGAATTGACTCACGTCTGTCGGATTGGGACATTAAATGACGACCCCGGGAACAGGATCAGATTGTAATAGTTACAAACCTGCCTCTCTTGTACTCTGAGCACTGTGCGAAACTACAAGGAAGATTAAATCACACTCGAGACAAGTCGACAAGGGGCCCCGGTATATAAACACAAAATTTGTATACACGCAAGTCTGGTATATATGCAAATTCGGTATACACACAAAATTACAGGCGCGACGACGCTCCGTGGAACTTCTACTCTGAGTAGCAGTTCTCTGGACGCACCAATAGAAAAAAAAGGAGGCATGTGCAATAAATCTTCCTAGGTAATATGTTATGTTATTAACAATGCTATATTTTTAATCTTAGTTGCTACAGAATACCGATACTGTATCAGCTTATAGGCAGGGACGTACCTAGGACTGGTAGGACTAGATTGGGGTTGTAGGGTAAAAATAAATCGATTAGGGTTAGTCTTTAAAGCCCAGAAATTACGACTGCGGCACAAACTCGATTGCGCACGAAACCCAAAGATTTTTTTCAGCCGTATTATCGTCTCCGATTTACGGTCATAATGTTAAAATACAAACAGAAGGTAGGCTAAACAAACAAAGTTAGAGACATCACTTGTCATAAATGAAAATAGTTGAAGTAAAAATGATTAAATCAGACTTGCAACTTGTAATACATGCATGACATCATATACATTATTACTTTCTATTTCAATCTTTAACTCTCAATTAAACTAAATATTCACAGAAGCACGGAGTGCTGCACTGTTCGACAATTATTCACTGTTGTTGGACCGAAAGGAGACTGGGGATAGGAGAACTTTGTCATGTGTACTTGTTTTGATATCACTGGCATGTGACGTGATTCTCAAATGAGATCCAGGTCTACGGGTGTGTCTAAAACGAAGACCTCTAAAACGAAGATCGAAGACAGAAGACTGGTGAAATCTCTAAAACAAAGACATCTAAAACGAAGATAGAAGACTGGAAAAATCGAAAACAAATAAAGAAGTCTTCGTTTTTCGCTCTTCGTTTTCGAGATTTGCGATATAGGCAAATCTCGAAAAGGAAGACCGAATAACGAAGACCTGCAATAATAATCATTCAAAACAGATACAATGGTCATGAAACTCTCCGAGAAGATCATACAAAGTTTAATGGCCGTGTCAGCCCTAGGGACGGGGAGTGGGGATTATGAAACTAGTAGTTCGTGGTAAGGAGCATTGCATTAAAGCTTATGGGCATCCGTATAACTGTGATCTATTACGGCTTTTTTTCAAAATTAGGGCCACCATTGACTTTATTTGTCAGGTTTCCTGATCTCCTTTTCTTCATATTGTCTGTCTCATTTCTGTGGAAAATAAAGATCTAATAAGCATTTTACCAATAGGTTCAGATACAAAACGAAGTTAGCTTGAAATATCGAAGTCTTCGTTATTCGGTCTTCCTTTTCGAGATTTGCCTATATCGCAAATCTCGAAAACGAAGAGCGAAAAACGAAGACTTCTTTATTTCAAGCTGAATTCGTGTCGTATCTGCAACTATACTGGTGAAATGCTTCTTAAATGTGTATTTACCAAAGAATATTAGACAGAAAATTTGAAGAAAAAGAGATCAGGAAACCTGACAAATAAAGCCAATGGTAATTTTGAAAAAGCCGAAAGAGATCACAGTTGTACGGATGCTCATAAGCTTTAATGCAATGCTCCTGATGGTTTCATAATCCCCACTCCCCGTCCCTAGGGCTGACACGGCCATTAAACTTTGTATGATCTTCTCGGAGAGTTTCATGACCATTGTATCTGTTTTGAATGATTATTATTGCAGGTCTTCGTTATTCGGTCTTCCTATTCGAGATTTGCCTATACTGTACTGCAAATCTCGAAAACGAAGATCGAAAAACGAAGACTTCTTTACTTGTTTTCGATTTTTCCAAGCTTCTATCTTCGGTCTTCGTTTTAGATGTCTTTGATTTAGAGATTTCACCAGTCTTCTGTCTTCGATCTTCGTTTTAGAGGTCTTCGTTTTAGACACACCCCCAGGTCTACATACATTCTACATAAAATACGCGTTCTTCGCATTATGTGCAAAATGCGCTTTTCCCTTATACCCCTCCCCACGACCGTCACCATTTCCCCATTTCCACTCTGCTTTGTAAATCAGACACGCACGCATGATTTCGCCATGGAGGTCGAATTCACGATACTGATCTGTATCCTGTGGGAGGAGTCTTAGGGGAGGGGTGGCCCCTTAATTTTCAATATTTATTTATATGATGGTCGTCCGAACCATTCGACCCCCACCCCTCCCCCAGCGTATGGGCTTGCATATATCTCATTTTTCGAAATGCCCTTGGATGCAAATCGGAGCAATCAGTTACACATCCATGTACTAAAATATTTTTTGATCGCTCGTTCTTTTCACAATCGCTTTTGCGATCCCAACATTTCTGATGGTAGTATTTCCTCTGTCCCCCGCTTGCTACGCCAGTGGTCCCTTTCGCAGTACCCTGATCGGTACAGAGAGAGAGAGTTTTTTGTTGATTTGTTAAGGCTTTACGGCTCAGTTTCTAACCAATTGGTTTAAGTTGCGCCGACGACGGCCTTTTTTCAGTTGTGGCACAATAGCAGTAGGTTCCAGTCTTCGGTATGACCCAGCCAGGAGTCGAACCCCTAACCTACCGGCTGCAAGTCGGATGCTCTAACCACGTGACCATGCAGTCGGTCTGAGAGAAAGAGAAAGGGGAAGGGGGAGTACAACTAAATGACAAATGTAAAGAGGTTGTCGGAACTGTAGCGAAATTTTATCATCAATTCTAAAAACATTTGCACTTCATCACAGTTTGTTAACAATTGTCAGTTGATTTTACTACACAACCATCAATTGCCTTTCACCATCAACAGACCAGCAATTCCTTTTGTTCACTGCTAGTCAGCCTATTTAACATTGTGACTCAACAGAATAAATCAGGCAAGCTCACCTGTTGTTGAAATATCTTCACTACCGTACCCTAGTAGATGTTTTTGTATCATGGCAACAACTAGCCAATCAAGAGACAGTCTGGAAAAAAACACATGACTCAATTTTGTGGATACATACCATGTGCAGCCATTTTAGTAGAAGGACTTCACCCTGGAAGCAAGAATTTTCTGCTAGACACATGCAACTGTATATTACAACTCATCTGCACTACGTAATGTTTTATCAGCTGCAATAACTACCAAGAGGAATTCTCATATAGATTTAATCCATTGGATATAATTGGATGATGATGATGATGATGATGATGATGATGATGATGATGATGATGATGATGATGATGATGATGATGATGATGATGACGATGATGACGATGATGATGATGATGATGATGATGATGATGATGATGATGATGATGATGATGATGTTGATGATGATGATGATGATGATGATGATGATGATGATGATGATGATGATGATGATGATGATGATGATGATGATGATGATGATGATGATGATGATGATGATGATGATGATGATGATGATGATGATGATGATGAGCAGTGGCAGTAGCAGTAGTATTATTGTTATTAACTATCATACTTTTAAATAAGGTGTAAGAAATCGGCCTGACATTTCGACTGTAGAAAACAGTCGAAACGTCAGGCCGACTTCATACATCTTATTCTTCAACCTTGGTGATTTTGTGGATAAGCAGTTTTTATCAGCTACGTTATTTTACTTTTAAATTTGGTTATATCAGGGTTGTCCAACCTTTTGATGAGGAGGGCCACCTCGAATGATTATGATAAAGGAGGGGCCGCATGAGCCTACAAGCTCCTGTGGCATATCCAGGGTTTCGTGCCAGAGCGGCAAATTTCAGTGGCCCCGCTAGGGGTCTGTATGGGAAATGAAGTTTCCATACAAGTGGAGCGCCACCGTAGGTTGGCAAGAATAAAAATCGCCCAAAAGACCCCCAGATTGCAGGAAATGACACTTCACAAGCCTTCTGATCTGTATCAAAACAATCTTCATATTGAGATATAATGATCTCTGAAATTTATCAAAAAAGAATTCCTGGGTAAAAGTACATTTGTAAATTAATGAGGTTGGCGGGCCGGACGGGACCTTGCGGCGGGCCGCACTGTGGCCCGCGGGCCGTAGTTGGACAACCCTGGGTTATATAGAAGACGTGGAACATCCGGTCAATTTCTAATTACTACATGCATTTTTTGATTGTCATATGCTTTAACGTTTCATATCAGAATAATAATCTGATATATCAGAATAATAATCTGATATATCAGAATAATAATCTGATATATCAGAATAATAATCTGATATATCAGAATAATAATCTGATATATCAGATTAAGAAAATTTTCTTTCATGGCCCTAATGGGCTTTCGTACTACGGAGTTCACCAGCTAAAGGTCCGCTTGGTGAACGGGCTCGTAGGGGGGGGGGGGGCTGGGGCGTATTCTGGTTTAGTTCGGGTAGTAACCTGGGTGAGGTATCTGTGCCGGTGTAGTTGTGCGGGCAGAGTTTTCCCGGAGGTAATTGCTGGGGGGTGGGGTTAATTGTCCTCGGGGGTATTTGTCCTCGTGGGTGTACGTCCGGGGGTAGTTGTCCCGGGCGTTGTCTGGGGGGTACTTATCCTCGGGGGTATTTGTCCTCGGTGGTGTATGTCCGGGGGGTATTTGTCCGGGGGGTAGTTGTCCTCGTAGGTATTCGTCCTCGGGGGTTTTTGTCCGGGGGGTGATTGTCCGGGGGGTACTTGTCCCGGGGGTATGAGTCCGGGAGGTATATGTCCGGCGGGTATTTGTCCGGGGGGTATTTGTCCGGCAACCGGTACCGTTACATCAAATGTGTGGTACCGATCAAACGAATGTGCGTTAACGATCAATCAAATGTGCGGTACCGTTAACTCGAACAAACGGTACCGTTAAATGGAATGTGCGGAACCGACGAATCGAATGTGCGGTACAGTTACATCCAATGTGCGTTACCAATCAATACAATGAGCGGTACCGATCAAACGAATGTGCGGTACACTCTCCAAACAACCTGGTCACAATTTCCTGGTGAACACGTGGCTAACATTATCCTGGTTTCTGGCTACGTTAGTTAACACAATCTGGTTACGCTCCATCCGTCCTGGTGTAAACCTGATCTTAACATACTGGTGAAAATAGATTATTTCCATAGTGCAATCCTCGCCTCTGATTGGTTGGTAGTCGCGACTCAAGACGTTCGATCTAGCAGATTCCTACGTAAGACAATCGCAAGCAGGAGAAACTTCCAAATACAACGAAGAAATGTGCAAATAACCATCTAATTATTGCAGATGACGAAGTCAAATTCTTGCGAGATCAATGGGGTATGAGTTACCTCAAATCGGTGCTTAAATGTAAAGGTGAAATACCGGGATCATGTCGATTTTGTCATTTCTGTGATACAGTCAGTACGCGCGATATTGAAGTATATACCATACGTACGCATAATGAGTTTCGAGGTAATCGGTTGCCCGCGACACGGACGTGTATTACTTGTGTACTTAGCACTTCGTAATACCTACGTCCGCCGACGTTCACCTCTAGAAATGCCATTTCTGCGTAAGATTTCTACGATATGAATAATCAATCACCTTGTGACCTCACGTCAATTACCCACTACCTGACGAGAAAAGCTGTCATGGCACTGAATATTAATGAGATCAACTCGGCAGTGGGCGGAGTCGCTTGCCGTTGTTCATCTCTTTATAGTATATGCTGCGTATATTTTTATCATTTATTACACTTTAATGAGAATTGTGTAGGGGAATACATGACGAATATGTTTTAGTCTGATATATTTTGAGTCTCACAATTTTCTGACATTTGTTCGAATTAGTACTAGATTATATTCAACGCACTAGAGTTGTGTCCGAGCTCCGCCCATTCTGATACGTGTATTCATTTTCCGAACCAATCAACTGTTGGTCGAGTCTATTAGCGACACAGGGTCAGAAATCGGAAAGTTGTAAACAACTACAGATGTCGAATGCGGAGCATTCACATCGGTTGCACAGATAAGGTAATCGGTGGAACCAAGAAAAAATGGCCGCCAAAACAAAAATATCGCGAACAATTGCTTAATATATTCATAAAATATCAAGATGAAATCACAGGTACCTCTAAATAGCTCAAATAAATGTTTAATTATGTGTTAATGCAAAATTGACAATTTCAAGTCATTTGGAGAATGTTGAATTTTGGGGAACCGGGGTCGCCCCCTCCCAAAGGTCAAAATTTATACATCAGCCGATTTTGACCAAAATTGGTATTCGGACGTAAAATGAACCGCTGAAGCCAATAAAACAAATGTACCTGCCGAATGTTTCAAACCCCTATAACTTTTTAACCGAACATCACAGGGAGTTGCGGTTGGTATTGTTGGAATTGTCAAGAGAGTAAATTTCAGAATCGAACAATTAAATAGTTTTAAGATGGTTAACAAACCGAGTTGGCCGGATATTCGTGATTTCGTGACCTTTGACCTGAGTAACCGGCAAAAATGTCGGATAGGTTGGAATACCGTCATTAAGTACGATTAGAGACTTCTAAGACAATATTCGGACGTTTGGTACCGGTAATTGAAAATTATCAAAAATGGGCCCTGTTTGTCATTATTGGTGCCCCGACATCTCCAACAGGGTCATACATACATTGAATTTGTACAGGGGTCACTTGTATTAACGGAACTCGAGGGAATTTTTCGGGAGACGGTAATTTGGACCTCTCTAACTCCCTCGGGGAATAAGGTAGGGACAACAAATTTGCATCGTACCTCGTCGTAGGTACCATTAATATTGTACAGTTTTTACAAAATAATCGGCCGGTCCATTTCTGGAGGAGACGCATTAGAAATTGATCGGGCCCAATTAGTGTAGGCTATATACGGGATATACGGGGATGGATTTTGTATAAAATATTTCAACTACTTACCGTTCAAGGAAGGGGCTACAATTTATGGAGGGTATATTTAAAGGTCTGTTTTATTTCCATAAAAACAATTGCGGCGGTTCAATATCCCTACCGGTTTCCATGGCCCATCGAATGTAAAACTTGAATTGAGAGCACGTCAAAATTCAGTGGTCCTAACGGCATCGGACTAAAACAAGTCACTCCAAGCCAGAGGGAGGTGACCCGGACTTGAAATAACAGTGCTCATACCCGTGGGTGTCTACTAAACACCATACCATCGGTAGGCCGGGGAAACAACCCAGTGTGAGGTGAGAAGCCATCAAAGGGGGCTTTCGTCAATGTGTCGTAAATAAGTACATATGCAGCATACCAGGGCCCGAATTTGAGGGCCTGTCGAGCCTCACAGGAGGAGACCACGGCTCTGTTACTTACAGGGGTAGCTCCCCGGGATCCAATCGACAGGTTTCAGAACGAATGTTGGCTGGCAATTGTTTACCGGGAGAGTGGGGGCTCCTCAAAAGGGGCCGACAGCTCTCTGAGAAAAATGTAGCCGATGGTACCTTCACAGGGTTATTTCAAGACTATACCACGCCTCGGGGAGGGGGGGGGGTAGGGCTTGTCATTCACATGGATAGCTCCACGGGATCTTAAGATTAAGTTCCATGACGTAGTTAATAGTCAAGAGATACGGACCTTCAAAGATGACAGAACGTATGAAAATTTGGTCAAATCAGATATTTAAGGGCCCGGCCAGAAATCATATCCCTCAGAGACACAGGGACGAGGACTCGGAATTGAAATTAAATCGAACGGTACCTAAGGGTGTCCACTACTCATTCTGAATACAGGCAGCCCATACGACACCCCAGTCGAGGGAACAATCGAGGGCGTACCGTACATATTTATTGCATTGTCAGTGAATAGAGGGGAGGTGGTCCTAACGGAACGCCCTCAAGAAGACAAATCATGTGGACATGTGGTGAAAAACAGACATTTAGAAGACAGAAGCAAAAACATGTAGCCCAAAGCCGGAGAGAAGAGGCATTGGACTTGAAGTTTACAGGGCATCCACCTATGTGTGTTTACTACTCCACGTCCATGGGTATTTCACAAAGGACAGAAAGGGGGTCAAAAACAGGGGGTGGGGTATTCCCTATTTTGCACGAATGAAGAACACCTATTTTTAGGGGGCCTCTTAAACGTATAGACTATACCACATTCCCTATAATTAATGCTACCATGTGAGTAGTCTACACGTGGCTATGACTCTTCTCTCTCACATATCAAAAATTCAACCCTGTCACATACCCTCAGTGGAAAGGAAGGGGTACCCAAAAGAGTAACTGTTTTTTAACTTTTCAAGACAAAAACACCTATTTGGGGCGCACGTAGAAATCATATAGACAAAAAGCCTTTTCCGACCACATAATTATACGGAATTGGTGTTTGACAAAGACAGGGGTGTCTTCTACTCCACGTTCAATTGGAATGTCGATGGGTATTTCAGAGAGGACAGGAGGGGAGGCGAGAAGAGAAGTGGATTTTCCATATTTAGCACGTAGGAAGAACACGTTTGTTTACAGGGGCTTTTGGGACCTCCTATCTCCCAAACGGAAGCAGATATAGACCTGGCAATTGCTAATCTGGGCTCCTGGGCATCGATTATCCCCTTTGACGTCTTTTGGGCGAGATCGATTTTTGGGCCAGTTTCGGCAAAAAATGCAAGGGTACGTAACCCTTTACGGATTTTTAGGGTGAAAAAAGATTTTGTCGCAAAGACGGTTAATGTGTATCTTTCTGGTTGTTCTTGACACGCTGATTACGAATCTGAAGTTTATTTCTGAATCGGGTATTATTTGGGGCCGTGATGGCCCAAAAAGCATAGGAAGGGGGGCAAGGACCGGAGAGGGGTGTCTCCAAAATGAAAAAAATCACACCTCATCTGATACTCCTTGGGGCGCTGCTTATGAGTATGTGATTATTATGGCGGTTTGGAGGCGTGAGGAGGGGGGGGGGTATTTTATGCCTTCCCGGCGTTCAATGGCGCAGGCTACTGAGACTTTTGTGCTGAGTGTTTGGACTGTTTTTCATATCGCCCCCTACCAGCCTTTAAAAGAGACACACCTACAACTTTCATTATATTTTGGAAAGAGAACACCCTAGCGGTGGTAACCTGCAAAGATGGCTATAATCGGACTATCCTAGGGACCGTGGTAGAACGGTAGATTATGTTAACAAAATTACATTGAACGCGAGGGACCTTGATTGATGAATCCTAGGGATTGGGTTGGTCCGGGGTCCTAACGGTGCTAAAACTTGAACAAAACGTGCGCATTAATGGGGAGTACGGACTTCGGGCGAAACCGAGAGTTGTCTACGGGGGGTATTGTAATATTGTGACGAGCCCGGCTCCTCCGATAGTAAAACTATATCGGGACTCGCGATAGAAAGGTACTGGGATATCTTGATGCCGTAATTATGCTTCTTCAGGAGATGTCTCGAACGGAAGAAAACAATGACTTCACACAAAAAACAATTTGACGAGATAGGATTTGATTTGATGATTCGGTATAATTTCTTATCTGTCGATTCTCTTAACAAATAAAACTAAATTACAATGATTTGACTTGACTTGACTCCGTCAATTAAACAATTAGGAGTGATGAACTTTCGGCGGAGTGATAAATTTGCTGACCAAGTGACGAACTGATCACGGAGCGCTGACGGAGTGATAAAACTTTCGGCCTCCTTTTACTTTTATACCCTACTTCCATAAAATCCCTCTGCGCACAATCAGTAGGCAGCCAATAACCTGACCATCCTGTATTAACTTAACGATATAAAAATAAGTGCGCTGGCACTGATCTGCCCTGATTGGTTGGGAGTTTGGAAGTCCATCCCCTTTCTTATGGAAACTTCCATACCACGTGAGAGAACCTTCTCGAATGTTCCACAGACATAATGGAATCTATTTTGGGAAAAGGCCCTGTACCAAGATTCAATAAGATAGTTAAAAACTTCTCGTGGGAAAACTGAATCCATGACCTAGATAAATACATAAGAGGCCTGTAAGGTGTCTGGATGGAGTGTTTCGGTAACATCAAAGAGATGGTATCACTATTTCATAACATCCCCCTCAATCTTTTAAAATTTTTGGATACTCCAAAATTTTAACATCATACTGCTTTAACTTATCATTATCTCAAAAAGGTAGAGTACTGTAAGCACATTCACTAATATTCATTGACTTCAACAAATGGTCTTCATATATCTCAAAGGTTAACATCTTGGTTACGAATTATTAAAAATGATCATACGTTATATACATTGACACTATCTCCATGAAATTTTTGTGTACCTTTTCAATATTGATGACATCATATGATGTAATCTAAAAAAAAAAATATCATTAAGATATCTTAAAGTTACATGACACAGCAAAATATGCAGTATCTTTTACAAAATACATTTATGCATTTCATACATCAATAATACATTTATATCAAAAGTGAAATCATGCCGTGATTTGGGGTGAGATCAGAGAATACTAAACTTATAGTTATCTTTTAACTGAACAGAACACCTCAGCGTTCCATAAAAAAAAATCGTACATTAAAAAAGAACCTTAAAATATTATAAACTCATTTACAAAACCTCCTCTTTAAGGAAGGCATAGTTTCAAAACTGCTTTGAAACCCTGTGAATCATATACATTCACTTCAAGAAAATCAAGAAAATGTGACTCGATAGCATGGTGACCCTAGGTATGCACTCCGAAATGATCTAGTAAAGTACCAAAGTACTAGATATTCGATACCATAAAAGATACCCCATAGAGTATGACATCAACAAATCTTTCTTCAAATTTACACAATACTTAACATCTTGACTTTTCAACTTTTTACTTCATGAAGAAATTAAACTTTTGCATGAATATTTGAGGAAAAGAAAATATATACATAACTTCCTCAAAAGATCTATACTTTCATTTGCTTCGATAACTGTTGCTGTAAGCAAAAGTTGCATATCACCAATGCTGTCTCTAAATAGCCTTCAATATATAACATAAATGATGCAATGTAAATATCCTTAAAATATTTCTCAATATATGAAAACCCATGTTGCTAATATTCCGGATATGTTCTAATTGCCGGGTAAACGTTTGAACGAATTCATAAGGAGAAATAAGGTATACTCACTACACATTTGTTATAAAAGATGAAACTAGGTCACTTGGTGGAGTTTTTAACAATAAAGCTTATATTGTTACACCATACAGTACAATGACTTCCACTTAATAGGTATGCAGGTAATTGCAATGACGCATTCCATTCATACAATTGTGGGTAAAACACCTGTTCATCTGAACTTAAGCAATTATGCAGTTATACATATTAACCATATAATGTTTGCAACATCCTGCCTGGATTGCCTGTAATGTTCAATCCCTTTTCATGGAGAAAATTTATTATTTCCCCTGTGTTGGAATATTTTCCTACATTCCACCAAAAATCATGACTCTTAAAGCCTGTTGGAAAACATGGTGTCTGATAGGTGACCAGAACCTGTAATTCACCCAATTTGTATCGAGCACGTTGGACTTTCATGTCTCCTTGTGGAGCATTTGCAAAAACTTTCTTTTGCCTTAATATGCTATCTTTCATGGAAGGATATGGAAGTGCTAATCCTTCATTATGTGCTCTATTCTCTAGAAAGGATGCAACATTCATTGGCTTAGTGGTCATAAGACACATGATGTGATCTGAAGTTACCCCTGGCAAAATGTTACCAAACTCATCATGAAACTCAATATGTGCATCTTGCATGACATTAACATTTTCTGCATTAGAAGTGTTACTACTCAAAACATTTCGCATTCGTGCAACCTTTTCACTTGATGAACCCTTCGTTTTCAATACATTTCGCAATTTCTGAATGTTGGTGATATTCTTAGTTTCAGAAGATGCTCTTACAAAACATGGTTTTAGCCTGTTATAATTGAATACATCACTAAGAATTTCTCCTTTGAGAGTGGCCAACAAATAATGAGTCCTATCTAAAACTTGATGGATTACTAGTGGTCCACACCATTCTGCAGCAATTTTGCGAGAGTTCGCAGTCAAGGAAGAAGACGTTGGCTTATATAGATACACTAATTGACCCGTTGAATAAATTGCACCTTTGTCCAGTTTTGCACTTATCTTAACATTTTGAGCATCTTGTTGCTTCTTTTGTAAGACTAACATTACCCTTGACAAATGATCAAATCGTTTCTTTAACAATGCAGCATATTCTCCATGAGATTGTGACAATCCTGCCATTGGATTGAATGATAAATTTGTAAGATTTGGTGGCTTACGTCCAAATGCAAGTTCAAATGGGCTATAGTTACCTAACTGAGGAGAGGAAAATGTGTTATATGCATAGGCTGATGTTGGGACAAATCGTACCCAATCCGTACCAAACTGATTTAAGTTCACTTTGAGGAAATTTGAAAGAGTCTGAATGTGTCTTTCAACCTGTAAGCTTCCATGATTGCTTACACTGATGAACTTTTGTTCAATGCCCAAAGCTTTACTTAAGAGCTCCACTAATTTTCCTGTAAGAGAAGCTGCCGCATCACTTATAATACAAGACGGTGGACCAAAGGTTGTGACTACCCTCTGCAATAATGCTTCACATATTGTTTCAGCATCAAGAGTCTTAAGAGAAACACATACAACAAATCTAGTGATCTCATCACAAACAACCATCAAATGTTTAAATCCTGTTGCCGTTGTGGGCATAGTCTTGAAATCCAGACTAAGTCTGTCAAAAGGACGATAAGAATCAGGAATGCGAGCATGATATTGTCTCAATTTGTCCGGTTTCTTACGGAATTCTTGACAACGGAGACATGCCTGAATATAATTACTGATGCGTTGAAACATATTGCGCAGATAGAAATGCTGTCTAATGGTCAAATATGTACGCATTACACCCTGATGATTACTTAACAAGTCATCATGATATCGAGATATTATTTGTTCTACCATAGTCTCAGGTACGACTAACTGAAGAGTCATCTTAGCATCATTAGTCTCATGCAAAAATATCCTGAATAACAAACTATTACATAACAAATAATCCTCTGCTTGAGAACGAACAGTTCTAGCATGCTTAACATTACTTGGAATAATATCATGTGCAAGAAAATCATAAATTGGTTTGTAGTAAGGACATGTTTGTTGTTGAACTTGCAACTCTTTTACATCAAATGGCAGATCATAGTTTTTGATCAGCTTTCCTTGAATTGCCTTCATGACTTTATTCAATTCCTTTTGTTTTGGAATGTGCCCTGTAACCAAATGATCAATGTTTGTTATGACTGGCTTTGGCTGAGCAAATATTTCTGGAGGTGGTTCTCTGATTACCTCTTGCACTCTATGTCTACTCTGATCCACTAATCTTGGCTCTGTAGGTTGAGAAACACTTGTAAAATTTGGCACAACTAACATGTCTGGGCTAAATGTAGGTCCATTTTCACTCGGCATAGTAATAGTAGGCCTTTGACTATATGTTTCTCTCTTGTCATTAGAAATAACTGGTGGTGTCCTCTTTTGTGACTCAGATTGTGGTCTCTGTGTAACATGCTCATTAGAATGTGTTGCCTTAGGAATGGATGTCCTATTAACTCTATTTGTTGATACTTTGGCTGGGGAATCCTGCTTGGACTCCTTTGTGACTTTGTTCGGAAATAAATCTGGAACTTTGACTCCCATTGATCTTGCCATTGACCTTGTCATGATTGGATTAAATGTCTCCTTAGGTGGAGTTGAAAAATCCTCACCAGAATTGACCTCTTGAGCAACCTGATCTATTTCAGAGTGAAATTCCTGTGGTGCTCTAGACAAATAATCTGCCAAAACCAATTCTGAGCCTTTTTTGTAACCAACCTGAAATGTATATTCTGACAATTTGAACATAAGCTTACGTAAGCGTGAAGTTGCTGGTTCTTGTTTCGATTTAAACAATTCAACAATGGCTGAGTGATCAACATATGCCTCAAATTCTACATTTTGCAATAAATGTTTGAATGCTGTCACATTAATAAATAGACCCATCATTTCTAATTCAGTTACACTATACCTCTGACATGCTGGTGGTAATATCTTAGAGTAATATGCAATAATATTCTCTTTGCCATTAACTCTTTGTGTCAGGTATGATCCTGTTGCTACTCGTGATGTGTCGCTATATAATACAAAACGACCATATTTCTGTGGCATATGCAGTATAGGTGGATTACACAACAACTCTTTAATACTTTGAAATGCACACTGATGTTCCTCTGTCCATTTAAATACCTTTCTCTTACGACTCAAATGATGTAATGGTCTCAATAGTGCTTGAATATTTGGAAAAAACGAAGCCACATAATTAACTGCACCTACAAATCGTCTTACTGACTTAACATTGTGTGGTTTCGGTGTGTTCCTAATCGCTGCACATCTGTCATGCAAAGGTTGGATACAAGCCTTACCTTCTGGGGTTATCGAGAGCAAATGTCCCATATATCGGACTGAATTTTGAAAAATGCTACACTTTTTCGGAGAGATTTTCAATCCATTGTCCATTAAAACCTTAAAAATTGCCTTTAGGTGTTGTTTGAGAGATCGTTTGTCTGCACTGTACACAATAATATCGTCATGATGAGCAATACAGAACTTATTTGAATTTGGGATCGTTGCCAAAATATCATTAATTTGCGACTGAAAGATCGCTGGAGATAAATTCAATCCCTGTGGTAAGCGTTTATAATAATAATGCTTTCCTCCATGAAATGAAGCAATACCTGTATACTGTTGTGCATGAACACTAAGTGGCAGACAGAAGAATGCAGACTTTAAATCAAGAACACCCAAAATTTTGGCTCCAGAGTACCCTATGGTACGGATAGTCTCATTCAGTAATGGAAATGGGTAATTGAGACGTTTTATCCTACTGTTCAAGTAGCGAAAATCTGTGACAACCCTTTTGTCTTTTGTTCCCTTCTTTGGAATGAGGAAAACCGGTGAGGTATAAGACTGATGTCCTACCGCTAAGATTCCTAATCGCACTAATTTGTCAAGCTCACTGGCGACAATGACTTTGTCCTCATCTGAAAGTCTATAGGGACGTATGTAAAATGGCTCATCATTAGTAAGAGTAATATCAGCCTCATAATTTGGACAGTGAGATAATTCACCATAAAGAGAAAATGCATCTCTATGCGAGTCTAGAAATTCATAAATGCTTTCTGTTTCTGAAGCATTCAGAATACTTTGTTCCAAATTAATGTTTTCTCTCATGATTTCCTGTTCGGATTTCGAAACCAGGGGATCATCGGCTGTTAAATGTGGATAACGATGTAAATTATATCGTGTAATTGCATCACGATTCTCTTTAGAGTTAGAATTGGTTCGAAAAAGAGACGGGTTTTCGATGTCTCTCATGACATTGAGAAAATCTAGAGATTCAGTAGGTATGTCTTCTGTGACCGTAATGATATCCGCTAAATCTAAATGAGCCACTGTGCGAGAAGGATGCAGACAAAATTTCTGGTTACCCATGTTCCTTAGTAGAATCTTTGTTCTACCTTTATGCATTTTCACTAACATTCGTGAAGGACACATACGAGATATTAGAGGAAATGGTTTAATAACCATATCTGCATTTCGTGCATATAGTGGAAGACGTCCCTGTACAGTAATGTATCTCTGCTGACCTGGGTAAATAACAAATCTCTGCACTGGCCTAAGGAAAACTTTGGCTTGTTTAATTCTAAAACAATTTGTGGTAAAGTCCAAAGATCCATTCAATTCCTTCAGAGTATGACTACCTAATATTAAGTCAATACCTGTCAGGTTTGCAGCAATTAAAGCAGAAAGCTGAAATTCATGACCCTGAATTTTGACCTGAAATGTTATCGTGCTATACGCATGAATAAACTGACCATTACCCAACTTTAGGTTTACTACATCAACTGAGACTGGTTGTATAGAGGATAAATACTTTGAATTTTGCACTGTAGAAGAAGAAATGATAGAGCGTGTCGCTCCACTATCAAACAACAATGAAATTCCTTTACCATCATGTAAAGTACCTCTTACAAAATTACGTGTGTCCAGTTGAATATCCACACTACGGTCGTTACCTGTATATCTAGAACTAGGAATATTACTATTCTTCCAAATATTATTTGCTTTACGTTTTGATCTTCCTTTACTTGGTACATTGTCTGGAGTCACTGTATGATGAGTGCAATCATAAGTGCTCCCTAATGAAAATTCTGTGTTGGTACTTTCTTTACATTAGCCTCCATTTCATGGCTTAGGCGAATTTGGCAATATTGTGCAAAATGACCTCGATTTTGGCAGTAATGACATGTGATTGAAGGATTAAAATATGGTAACCTTCTCCTGTTATTATTTCGACCTGTCCTAGGACCACGAGAATCACGAGAACTATATCTTTGCCTCATGTCTTTTGGATTGTCTTGTGATTCTGACCTACGTGACTGATCAAACTTGGTCTCTAATTCCTGAATTTTATTACACAACTCGTGTATCTCAGAAGATGCAGAAATAGTAGGAGTCTGAACAGAAGATGCTTTGTCGTGCATTGCCATAAATAGTTCGGAAGAAGCTGGGGGTTGACTTTGGATTTGTAAGTCAAAATAGCACTGTACTTTCATGACCAAATCTGCAATTGTTGCTTTTGGTGATGCAGACATTAACACTGCTGAGCGACATTGCAAAGGCAGGGTCGAGATGAATTTATCTCTAATTTGGTCCTCGCCATAACTTAATTGTGCTGCAGCTTTTGAAATTTTGGCCAAATGTGCTTGAGCTGTATCACCTGGCGCATAGCTTAATGCGTGAAATGCCTGTGATTTAGCATAGGAAGAAGTGCCTGGACTGAAACGAGCAAGGAATTGCTTGCGCAGATCAGCAATAGTTGAAAAATTTTTGTTTTCAATCCAAAGTCTGGCTTGGCCTTTAAGTGTTCGCTTAAATATGCGACATATTTCATTAAATTCTTCCGCTACAGCCTCAGGGGTGGTTTGGGACGGCAATTTATGCACCTCTAAATAATCTTCAAATCCCAAATAATGAGCTTCGGCTAAATCTGCATCAATTACATCGCCCTGAAATCGTGATGCATGGCAAAAAATCAGTGGGCCTATGTTTCTGCATAACATTAACAGAGGTCGAAGTTTCCTGTTCACTGACGGACATTATGCCGCATACAATTAGGCTAGTTATGAGTATACAACATGAGCCTATACTCAATTGAACACACTATCGACCGTTATTAAATACAAATAACAAATATGCAATACATGGACACGATTAAAATAACTTATCGTTACACTCTGATCTCAAATAGGGGTTGGGATACAAATTGGCATGATTTCACTCACCCTTAAGTTTAACTAAGAACTGGTAGTGGAACTGCAAACGATGATTGAAGTCCCTCGGCTAGTAGTAGTAGTAGTAGTAGTACAGTAGCGGCAGGTAGTAGCAGTAGCAGGTGGGCCTACATCTCGTAAGAACTTCAGATTCGTTCGCCGTTAACATCGGGTCGAGTCTAGGCTTAGATCGCGAAAATGTTCAGTTCTGATGTTTAGAGCTGTAGTATGACTAACTACTATTTACGCGAATGTTCAAACGCGAACTGCATGCTGGGTTGATTAACGTTAGTTAGTGTACAGATCAGTGGTTCCGGCATCCGGTGTACAGGCTTAGGCTAGTATAGGCCGTCTTCCCTCGTAGACTGTTTCCGTTAGGCTAGGTCGTGAACATGCGTTGTGATGCCCCGCTCCTCCACCATGTAATATTGTGACGAGCCCGGCTCCTCCGATAGTAAAACTATATCGGGACTCGCGATAGAAAGGTACTGGGATATCTTGATGCCGTAATTATGCTTCTTCAGGAGATGTCTCGAACGGAAGAAAACAATGACTTCACACAAAAAACAATTTGACGAGATAGGATTTGATTTGATGATTCGGTATAATTTCTTATCTGTCGATTCTCTTAACAAATAAAACTAAATTACAATGATTTGACTTGACTTGACTCCGTCAATTAAACAATTAGGAGTGATGAACTTTCGGCGGAGTGATAAATTTGCTGACCAAGTGACGAACTGATCACGGAGCGCTGACGGAGTGATAAAACTTTCGGCCTCCTTTTACTTTTATACCTACTTCCATAAAATCCCTCTGCGCACAATCAGTAGGCAGCCAATAACCTGACCATCCTGTATTAACTTAACGATATAAAAATAAGTGCGCTGGCACTGATCTGCCCTGATTGGTTGGGAGTTTGGAAGTCCATCCCCTTTCTTATGGAAACTTCCATACCACGTGAGAGAACCTTCTCGAATGTTCCACAGACATAATGGAATCTATTTTGGGAAAAGGCCCTGTACCAAGATTCAATAAGATAGTTAAAAACTTCTCGTGGGAAAACTGAATCCATGACCTAGATAAATACATAAGAGGCCTGTAAGGTGTCTGGATGGAGTGTTTCGGTAACATCAAAGAGATGGTATCACTATTTCATAACAGTATTTGGAGTGGAGAAATTCGAATCCGAACTCGATTTTGGCATCGCGACCCGTCCTGAGGAGATACGGTCAAAAAAAGATTTTGCGCATAATTCATCGGCGCATAACGAGCGCATACAGTATTCAATCGGAACGAAAATTGCACCACGGGGTGTGCCGGAGGCTGTAGTATTTTCAGAAATGTAATCATAATTATTTGATAAAAATCAGTCGGCTAAAATTGGCCGACGAAATGGTCGAAAAATAAAAAAAGATAGGGCGCCCCAGGATCAAAGTCGAATGTCGGCACACATCGAGGTCACATTCGCTACCGATTGGCAACAGTGCCGGCACATGCAACATTTATTTTGGCTCATTTATGAAAATGACCTTGACCTTTAACCCCGGTCACATAGGATACACTTAAGGTCCAGGTCAACATATGTGCCAAAAGGCATTGACATCTGATCGCCGAAAGTATTTTTAACAGTATTTTCTAACTCCAAAATCCCACGTCCCTAGAATTCAACAATCCAGGTCTCTAGAGTCAACATCCAAGTCCCAAATGAAAGCAAGCGACTGTATGAGAGCGCGGTAAAAGCATCTGCCGGCACCGGGGATCGAACCCAGGAGCCAACATACCTATCGCACTGCAGGTACAGTACACAACCACTGCGCCACGACAGCAGTTGATATAGAACGCTCGTGTATAATACTTAAAGCCCCTATTGAAAGCAAGCGACCGTATGAGAGCGCGGCAAAAGCAATCTGTCGGCACCGGGGATCGAACCCAGGAGCCAACATACCTTTCGATGATGATGATAATATTTACAATAATCATTTTTTTATCGTGCCAATGAATGGACGACTCATTAATAACTGGACATAACGTCTTTGGTTACATGCTTTTTGAATATGTTACTGGATACCTTGGTTATGGCATTCCATGTCTTTATTGCACGATTTCTAGGACGAAGCCTCCAATTGATGTTTTATAAGGAGAGTAATGTGCATTATCAGCATTCCGTGTGTTGTGGTGATGTATCACACTGTTACTAGTTACAAAATCATGAAATGTGTTAGACAATAATCCATTCAATGCCTCATATGCAAGCGTGGCAAGATTTACACGAATAATGTCGGTAACTTTGAATAAATTTAGATTCTTAAAAAGTGGATTTGTGTGTTCACGAGGTGCAACACGTTAAATAGGGCGCATGTCTTTCTTTTGTAGTAGTTAGCGGATAAAGATTAGTTTCTGACGTGCCAGAATAAATAATGGAACAATATGAGATGTGTGGAACGACCGAAGTTTTTTTTCAATTTTGATAAAATCACAACGCTTTTCGCTGCCTTCTTGATACTGTCAAAATGTGCGACACGACACGACACGAAAGCTTATTATCAATATGTACACCTAAAAACTTAGTAGTATAAACTTGTTTTAGGATTATACCACCAATGGTGATATATTTATCCCAGCTAAAATTTCGAAAAGTATTAACAGCAATATCATTAGTTTTGTAAATATTGAGTGATAGTTTATCGGCAGCAAACCAGTTATTAAATTTACTTAGTTCATTAGAAATTTTGCTTTCTAGTCACTCCGCCCAACAACCATTTCGCCCAACTGCCATTTCGCCCAACCAGCCTGGTCATTTCGCCCAACCAGCATGGTCATTTCGCGAAAGGACCAGGCTGGTTGGGCGAAATGACCAGGCTGGTTGGGCGAAATGACCAGGCTGGTTGGGCGAAATGGTAAGGTTTGGCGAAATGGCAGTTGGGCGAAATGGTTCTTGGGCGAAGTGTCCTGCTTCCGAAATTTTAACATGGAATGAATTTGCATGTACATCTGATTCGATGAAAATGATTGTATCATCAGCAAATAATGTTATTTTTGCAAATTTAGAAATTGGACAGATGTCATTGACATATAAAATGAAAAGCAATGGGCCGAAAATTGAACCCTGTGGGACACACCGCATGGAATTTCTGCAATATGAGAATTATTATTTTTGTAAGAGGTATATTGAAAACGATTTGTAATTTAACTGTCTATCCAATTCAGTGTTGTTCCTCTAATACCGTAGTGGTGCAATATACTCAGATAACATGATCTATAGTGTCGAAAGCCTTTCAAAGGTCAAGAAATACACCAATGCAAGTTTTATTGTTACCTAAGCTGCTGTATAATTGGTCAATAGCATCTGCCAATGCAAATTCAGTAGAGTGATCTGCTCTAAAACCATACTGCTGATCACCTAGAATATCATGCTTGTTAAGAAAATTACAAATACGATTAAACAGAAGCCTTTCAATTATTTTAGAAATGCATGACAACAGTGATATAGGCCGTTAGTTTTCGTAATTATCTTTGGAACCCTAATTTATACACCGGTATAACTTTTGAAACTTTTAATTTATCTGGAAAAGTGCTACTTTGAAAAGACAAATTGCAAATATGGGCCAGTGGTTTTGTAATAAAAGGAATAATATGCTTCATAATTCCCGGCTTGAAATCATCATATCCTGCTGCTTTATTGGGTTTTAGACATGAAGTAGCGATTTGTTTAAGTTCTTCCTCATACACAGGATAGGTAAAAATAGAGGGAGTGTCTACATTGTCACTCATAAAGTCGTTATGTTATCCTTTATAGCAGTGGCGGAGCTAGGGGTATTAGTCAAGGGGGGCGAGAATGGTCTGTAGGGGCGCTTCCAGCACTATCTATGCGGAGCGCCACCACGGTTGGCGCGTAGCGTACCGAAATTTTCGATTAAAGATGCTCCCTAGATCGCCGGAAATGACCCTTTCCGGGCCTTGCTAATATGCAGATAAATGAAGAATAAATAGATGTCATCGCCAAAAATGTGACAAATGTCAAAGGTAGATGAGAGCGCAATAAAAAAGTCAATTATCGCGAATAAGTAAAAAGTGGTAAAAAGCTGAAAAGGGCGCCAGCAGTCCATTTGAGTCCGTCAGGGGGGCATCCGCCCCTGACTGTATGGACGCTCCGCCACTGCTTTATAGTTGATCTTATTAGCTAATGATGGGCCAAGGTTGACAAAGAAGTCATTGAAGGTATTTGCGATATCATTGTCATTGTTAATATTGCGATCCCCGTGTCTGAAGCCAGCAGGATACGTTGATTGCTTACGGTCATTATGAAGTATTTTATTTATAGTATTCCAGGTGCTCCTCGGATTATTTCTAGTATCGTAAAATTTATTGTTAAAATGTAATCTTTTGGAGAATCTAATAATGTGATTAAGTTTGTTACGGTAAGTTGTATAAGACATCTTATTAATAGGCGTTGGATTTTGAATGTAAAATTTTAAAAAGCCTATTTTTCTTTTTAATAAAAGTCAACCTTTTGGGATCGAAGGATCTTTCTTTTTGCGATTTTTAGTCTTAATATTGTGGTATGGAAAACATTTACTATAGGTTGTATTTATACAGTCAAAAAATATATTAATAGAAATATTAGTGTCATTTTCTCTCATTAAATCGTCCCATGATTTGCCCTGCATCTCTGCGATAAAGCGTCTCATATTGTTGGTGATATAATTGCGAACATTCACACCGTGGTTCTGTTTATGTGGCCTGGTTAGTACTTTGAGATAAAATCGGTAGGTGATCGCTAAGATCAGTAATAAATATGCCTGAAAAGATGTTGAAATTAACGTTTATCCAATAAATTGATGTCATAATCTCTCATTACGTATTCATGACTTATTCATGACTTATTCACTAAAATTGCCTTTAGACGAGCGGTAATAGCTATTTATTAACCGTGGAAACATGAAAACTAATTATACATTTTTAGTCGTTAGAATGCAACAGATTCAATGCTGCATGTTTAACAATCGTGCAAATCGAAATAAAAGGAAAAATGTAAAGGGCAAAAATGTTGCCGGGTAATCGAACCCGGGATCTCGCGCACACAAAACGAGAGCCATACCTATCAACCAACAGGGCTGATTGTACATAAGCTTTCATGGTAGCACAGCCTAAGTAGCTTCGACACGTTGTCGTCCAGTCAATCGGTAATAGCTATCGGTATACCTTCGACACGAGAAACAGATGACGTAATCACTGCAATTGCGTATAGCCGATCGATCATAGCTCTTAATTGACCGTGGAAATGCTTACCTTGTTGTATCTATTTGAAATTCATTATACATATTTGATTTGATTTATTTTTTTTTTCACGTGCAAATATAAAATGTGCAGGAAGTCTTCTATAAAGCATACAATAGCTAAACAATGTAGAAGACTCCCTGAAGAAGGAAAGAGAAGAAAAAAATTGTACCAAATTAAACGTTTCGACAATAAATCAATTATATGAGATTTTAATAATATATTTTCATTATAATTATATTATTTTAATAATATATTTACAAATTATTCCCGAAATCAGCGTCTATCTTGTTCCTTATAGACGCAATCAACACGTAATAATGCTCTCTCGAGCCTGTTTTGGCTTGTAACAATAAAAGTGCGATCTATAGGTAATTCATGTGCTTACGGCAATTAGATGGCATCGACACGAGTAATAAATGACTTTTTCATTAAAATTGCCATTAGACGATCGTTAATAGCTATTTATAAACGGTGAAAACATGAAAACTAATTATACATTTTTAATTGGTAGAATGCAACAGATTCAAATGCTGCATGTTCAACAATCGTGCAGATCGAAATCACAGAAAAAAATGTAAAAGAAAAAATGTTGAAGGGGAATCGAACCCGGGATCTCGCGCACACAAAACGTGAGCCATACCTATCAACCAACAGGGCCGATTGTACATAAGCTATCATGGTAGCACAGCCTAAGTAGCTTCGACACGTTGTCGTCCAGTCAATCGGTAATAGCTATCGGTATACGAGAAACAGATGACGTAAGCACTGCAATTACGTATAGCCGATCGATCATAGCTATTTATTGACCGTGGAAATGCTTACATTGTTGTATCTATTTGCAACTCATTATACTATTTACAAATTATTTCATTTCATTTCATTAAAAATAAAAATAAATGTTCCTAAGGACTGGAGATGTGCTACTATTACCACAATTTTCAAGAAGGGTGATAAGTCTAAGCCCTATAATTATAGACCCGTTAGTCTCACTAGTGTTGTTTGTAAGGTCATGGAGTCTATTGTTAAAAAGTCTATGGTCTGTCACTTCAGCAGTCAGTCTTTGATGAGAGAGTCTCAACATGGTTTTTGTCAAAAAAGGGTCTTTTCTCACTAATATCCTTGTTTATGGAAGATGTAACAAGCTCACTAAATAGGCAGAAGTCTGTAGATGTTATGTTCCTGGATTTCCAGAAGGCCTTTGATAAAGTTCCCCACCAGCGTCTTTTACTTAGGCTGAAGAGCATGGGTGTCAATGGGAATTTACTGTCTTGGATCGAGAATTGGCTTGGTAATGGGAAACAGAGGGTGGTAATTGAAGGCTGTGCTTCTTCTTGGCAGGACGTTACTAGTGGGGTACCACAAGGGTCTGTATTGGGTCCCTTGTTGTTTGTTGCCTATATAAATGACATCGACGGAGATATTTTGTGTACAGCTAAGAAGTTTGCTGATGACACCAAATTGTATTCTGGGGTCTCTTCCAAAAGCGATTATGAGAAGTTTCCAACGGATTTGGATAAGGGTTTTTTCCTGGTCTATGGGGTGGCAAATGCTTTTTAATATTGATAAATGCAAGGTAATGCACATTGGTAGTAGTAACAAAAAGTTTACATACAATCTTAATGGTGTGGAGTTACAGGAGGTCTCTGTTGAAAGAGACCTAGGTATCTACATTGACTCATCTCTGCAACCTTCTAAACATTGTCTTGAAGCTGCTAAAAGAGGTAATAGGGTTTTATGTACGATCAAGAGGAACTTCAGTTTTCTGAAAGAGGACATCGTAGTTAGGCTTAAGCAGTTGGTTAGGCCTCATCTGGAGTATGCTGTGCAGGCTTGGAACCCATATTTTGCTAAGGATAAGGAAGTACTTGAAAAGGGCCAGGGGAGGGCTACTAGGATGATTAGTTCCTTAAAGAGTGTTCCTTATTATAGGCGGTTACAACTGTTGAATCTCACCACACTGGAGCTTAGGGGGTTACGTGGGGACTTGGTCCAGGTTTTCAAAATTGTGTATGGTTTCGACAATTTATCATTTACCGACTTTTTCATTTTGCTAACAGTAGTTGTACCAGAGGTCATTGTCTTAAACTCCAAAAGTCACATAGTAGGATTAATATTCGGCATTACTTTTTTTCTAATAGGGTTGTGAATGAGTGGAATGGTTTGCCTGAGAAAGTTGTACTTGTTAGTAGTGTCAATGGGTTTCAGAATGCTTTGGACAAGCATTTTAAGCATTGTAATTGGGTCTGAGTGTTTGTGTCTTCAGTTTTTTGTCTCACTCTATAGGGTCCTTGATGGGGACTTAATTGTCTCTCCTGATCCTTTTTTCTACTAAACTAAACTATTTTATATTTGATCCAATCACAAAAACAGTATACAAACATCAAAGTATACAAACACAAAGCGGATCAGGATGTACAAAAGGATACCAAATTTCTGTAGCCCGAAGTACCTTATAAATAATACAAGTCAATGCTACAGGCCTATAATTATCAATTTCAGATTGGTCACCAGCCTTATGTATTGGGGGGGGGGGGTAATATTGGCACACCTCCACTGCCACTGGGAGCTTTCCTGTCTTTAATGAACAAACAAATAATCGATGGAGAACTGGTGATATCACCGGTGACGTGTCTGATAATAGTCTAGAGGTATATCAGGACCTGCAGATTTATTGATAGGAAGCTGATCAAGTATATTAGATGTCAGATATAGAAATATCCCAACTACATAGTGGTTGGATTGGTAGTTGGATTGGTAGTTGGTAGCATTCAGGAGGACCTACCAGAGGCTCATCAGCAGAATTAAAAACAGATACAAATTAGTTATTAAATGCCGTCGCAATATCTTGGGAATTTTGCAGCACAGACGTGCCACATTTAAACTTTCAGGCAGGTGTGACTTACGTCTACTTCTAACAAATGACCAGAATCGCTTGAAATTATCAGAATTAGACAAAATATCATTACTGTAAGCCCAGTATGCTTTATTAACCTTAGACTGTACTAAATTCCTAAAGGTTTTGTAAGTATTCCAGTGATCTACTGAATTTGACTGTTTTGTGTTTTTAAACAGCCTACGTTTCTTTTTCAGGAGTTTTGCCAGATCTCCATTTATCCAGGGGCTTTTACCCCTATTGTGGGTCATTTTGGTGGGTATCGAATCTCTTACTGCAGCGGACCGTAAATCAAGGAAGCCATTCCAGGATGACTCGACATCATGGTCGTTGACCACCATGTCCCAGGGTGAAACATGTAGTAGAGTATTTAACTGCTCAAAATCACCCTGCTTATAATTAAGTAAACTTCTAATGATTTTTGGTTTCTTAGGGAGCTTGAATCTTTTCAAATGGAAACTAACAGCTTAGTCGTCACTGCCTAAAGGATTATCAATTACACTAGTATTAGAAAACTCAGGGAGCTGTTATGAATAGGAAATCAATCACTGAACCTTGACATGGGTTCAATGCCGAGGGACGAGTGATACCATCAATAAGTTGCTCAAGGCCACAGTCATAAGATATGGTCGATAGCTGTAGCAGGATATTATTCATTTCACCAGCCCAGTCAATGTTAAAATCACCACTCAGTATAACACCAGAATAGTTTGAAAAGTCAATCTTAGATAAACTGTCCTTCAGAAGTTCAAAAAACTCTTGGGTAGCATTTGGTGGTCTATAAAGAGTTCCACTTAACCATCTTTCATTATCAGTCGAGTCAGAAATGTCCACCCACAAAAGTTATAGATTGTCCAGTTCGAACGAAGACTGACGTGTGGGATGTAAATTCGAAGAAAATGCTGAAAGGATGCCACCTCCTCTAGTTCACGGTCTTTCCTATAAACTATATAATCAGATGGGAAGATGAGTTCACTAGAGTCACACTCACTGGACAACCAGGTTTCGGTAATACAGATGAAGTTGTAGGTATTTATGGCAAGATACGCTAGGAGGTTTGGTAATTTACTGCGTAGACTTCGGGCGTTGAACAGGATCCCATGTAGGTCAGCTCGACTGTGTGTAATTGTAGATTGTGTAGTATCAACTGATAGATCGAGATCAGGGTTGTTTACATTGGTATCAGAATAATTAGATGAGTATTGTCACCACAAGTAGCATAGGGTAACCGAGTACAATCTGGGCATATCCAACCCTCGTTAGTGTTGGAATAAACTTGGAACTCCGTAGTATGCAAAGATGAACATTTAACATGCCACCAATAACAGCAACACTCACAGTAGATGGAGTTCTGGTTCCTTCGAATCGGTCTGAAGCATGCACCACAGCCTGCATAGGCGAAGGAGGCGGGGGGCTGGGGGGCTGCAGCCCCCCAACCATATTTTTGGGTGAAAATTCGGGCAATATGCTGAGAATTTTTCGGGCACCTACTGGAAGAAGAAGAATTTGCAGTGTGTTTTTCATCTTTTTTTGGTGAAACTTTGGCAATGTGCTGAGAATTTTTCGGGCATCTACTGAAAGAATAATAATTTGCAATGTGTTTTTCAATTTTTGGGTGAAAATTTGGGCAATATGCTGAGAATTTTTCGAGCATCTACTGAAAGAATAATAATTTGCAATGTGTTTTTCCAATTTTTGGGTGAAAATTTGGGCAATATGCTGAGAATTTTTCGGGCAACTACCAGTGGCGGAGCGTCCATACAGTCAGAGGGGGCGAATATCCCCTGACGGACTCAAATGGACTGCTGGCGCCCTTTTCAGCTTTTTACCACTTTTTACTTATTCACGATTATTGACTTTTTTATTGCGCTCTCAAATACCTATTGACATTTGTCACATTTTGTTGGTGCAATTTTCTGACAAATGGCGATGACACCTATTTATTCTTCGTTTATCTGCAAATCAGCAAGGCCTGAAAAGGGTCATTTCCGGCGATCTAGTGAGTATCTTTACTCAAAAAATGTCTGTAGGCTCTGCGCCAACCTGTGGTGGCGCTCCAGTTAGATAGTGTCGAAAGCGCCCCTACAGACAACTCTCTCCCCCTGACCAATACCCCCATAGCTCCGAAACTGGCACCTACTGAAAGAAGAAGAATTTGCAATGTGTTTTTCAATGGTTAAACTTATATTGTTATTATTATCATTATTGTTGTAACGACTTCCCCAATAATAACCAATACGGAAGGGTAATTACACGGAAAATGATTGTTTGTTATTGGCACGTGATGAAGGCCTAATAACCGAAGAATGCCTATATGATATGCACATTAACATGTGGTACGCGCGCGGAGCGCGCGAAAAATTTTGGTTATATTTTTCGGGCAAGTCGTTACAGCCCCCCCCCCCCCCCCAAATCAAATGAGGCTCCTACGCCTATGACCACAGGGGCACTGAACAGGTCCCGGTTGACTTCAACATCTCCACTTAATAAACTGACTTTAGTTCCATGTAGATTCGAAGTTGTTATGGCCTTCAGGGATGGGGACCATGCTGTAATGTGCTTCAGATATATATTCAGAAACAGTGCACAGATAACAAGTGCTAGACTTCCGTATTTTATGTAGTGTGGGTCAAGGATTCGTAGAAATTTCGGAAGTGAAGACATACAGTCGTAACTAGGCCAAATACATGTAAATGTTGATCACAGATTATAGTGTTTGATGAAATTAACACTGGTTGTAGGCCCACAGAGTACACAGCGAAATTGATGTAACGTTAACTATATAGGCTAATAAATAAAGCCAAGCAGGTCTAACGTTAGCCTAGGCTGAACGTAAACATTATGAAATTGATGTGTGCGTTCCTTAGGCTACTGATTCGTGAAACTGACATCAGCGTCAATGTCGTTCCATATAGACGCAATCTAAACGTTATAATGCTCTCTCGAGTCTGTTTTGGCTTGTAGCAATAAAAGTGCGACGACGCGACGGGGGCATTTACCACTAACACGTAGCTTCGAGACATCATCTTCACGTAATAAACGTGTTCACGGCGACTAGATAGCTTCGACACTAGGAATAGATGGCGTAATCACAGCCATTGCAAATAGCTGATCGCTAACAGTTATTTATTGACCGTTAAAACGTGAATAGAAATTATACCGACTTATTTAATAGTTAGCATGCAACAGAGTCAAATGCTACATGTTCAACAATCGTGCAAATCGAAATATTTCCTACCTTAAAAGAACAAGAAATGGAAAGAAAAGTTTACCGGGAATGGAACCCGGGACCACGCGCACACGAAACGATTACCATTTCCCCCTCTCTTTTATTGACAGGTGAATCCACTGGCTCAGCCTGCTCAAATATATTTACATGAAATGTCTTTTTACTTAAAATTAACTCAAATAATTTGTGAACAGTATGATTGACATGCATGTGATATCACATGGGGAGTTTTTCTCTGAGTGGAGGTTTATGAAAATACAAGCGGGGTTTAATAATATAATCATAGGTTGGTACAACGGCAGTTCCAAATTACACATTTATAGATGTTGAAATAAAGTCGACTAAGGCACCGTTTTTCCATTATGGTCATTACCGAACAGTGTCATACTTTTCCACTTTGCTTCACACTTCTAAACATTGTCTTGAAGCTGCTAAAAGAGGTAATTGGGTTTTAGGTATGATCAAGAGGAACTTCAGTTTTCTGAAAGAGGACATCGTTGTTATGGCTTCATAAGCAGTTGGTTAGGCCTCATCTGGAGTATGCTGTGCAGGCTTGGAACCCATATTTTGCTAAGGATAAGGAAGTACTTGAAAAGGTCCAGAGGAGGGCTACTAGGATGATTAGTTCCTTAAAGGGTGTTCCTTACTATAGGCGGTTACAACTGTTGAATCTCACCACACTGGAGCTTAGGAGGTTACGTTGGGACTTGATTTAGGTTTTCAAGATTGTGTATGGTTTTGACAATTTATCCTTTACCGACTTTTTCATGTTTGCTAACAGTAGTTGTACCAGAGGTCATTGTCTTAAACTCCAAAAGTCACATAGAAGGATTAATATTCGGCATAACTTTTTTTCTAATAGGGTTGTGAATGAGTGGAACGGTTTGCCTGAGAAAGTTGTACTTGCAAGTAGTGTCAAAGGGTTTCAGAATGCTTTGGACGATTAAGCACTTTAAGCATTGTAATCGGGTCTGAGTGTTTGTGTCTTCACTTTTTTCCTCTCTCTACAGGGTCCTTGATGGTGACTTAAGTGTCCCTCCTGATCCTTTTTTTCTACTAAACTAAACTAGCACTCTGCATGATATAAGTTGTTTAGTTTGCTATAGAATTGCTTCAAACAGTTAATTAGTTAACTACAGAACGCTCTGTATATATATATAGATGAGTTAATGTTTCGTTACATGATTTACGTAGCGTGCACAGTGGTGATTCAATCACATGACATTTATAGAGTTGTTCATTGGTACGTAATATCTTGTGGACATTTTGGATTCTTATAGATGTTTTTTCCACCTGTTTTTAAACGTCACATTGGGATATACATTAATCCAGTGACATTGGCCGGTTGGATTGCAAGTTAGATGCAGACGGGAGAGGTGAGTAGCCCGTTTGCATGAAATGTTCGAGGCGTTAGTGCTGTGATGTCATAAGTCTAATTGTCGTATAACCAATCGCACTGTTATATCATAGGCCAAACAGATAAGATGCTGGGTAGCCAATTACATTCCATGTTATCCATTATCTCATGTACGCCAGTGGCGGGGATTTCTTGTCAGAAGTGGTGGGGGGGGGGGTTGCAGGCCATTGATGAAATAAAAAGTCATAACTGCTGGCTCACAGAGCCGTATATAGAGAGAGTTTGGCCAACTGGCGATTTGTGACGTCACACGCAAACCATGGGCATCAAAATAGGTCCAGTTGTCGTTACCAGTTGCGCGAAACACGAAAAACACCACACACAAAATATAGCAGCTTTGCACACTGTGCTCGTTGCGAACAAACGAAGCGACTCAGAATGTCAGATTTTGACAGGCATACGAGGAACAAAATGGATATCAGGTAATGAATTAGAGTATGCGTTAGTTAATGACATTTACGTTTATCTTCACACCTGAAATGCATAGAAAACTAGCTGAAAGCCTGTCATTACACTTGTTTATTTTACGCCTCATACTACTACTGTACTAGTACTAGCCTAGTCCTACTTTAGTCATACAAACGAAAAGCACACATCACAGTCCTGGACGCAAAACTATAGCATCAGGCCTGCATTAATAGATCCTTCAATTAAATAGAGTAGGCCTACACATAAAATGACAATTTATGCTTCACTGATATTTTTAGGTTTGCCAAAAGTAGTTGTACCAGAGGTCATTGTCTTAGACTCCAGAAGTTACAAAGTAGGATTAATATTCGCCATAACTTTTACTCTAAAGTCTAATGCATGGGTTGTAAATGGATGGAATGGTGTGACTGAGAAGGTTGATTTGAAAGTTGTGTGAATGGGTTTAAGAATACTTTGGATGAGTACATTAAGCATTGTAATTGGGTATGACATTTGATGTCCTCGGTTTTATTCCTCTCATATAGCCTTAGGGTCCTTAATGGGGACTTGAGTGTCTCTCCTGGTCTTTTTTTTCTACTAAACTAAACTATATACTTGAGTGTAGGAGTTAGCAATAGTTGGGAGTCTGTGGGCAAACCTAAGACTGATATTGTGGTGTTAATTTCTCAGGAATGTAGTAGTAGGCTAGCTATAGTAGGTGCAATAGATTGAATGGGTCTGTTGAGAAAAAAACCCTGCAACAACTGAATACTGGTGTATGTTGTAGCTTATGTATTTTCCATTAACATATATACTATACGGTCATGTCCTTAATAAGGTTTCAAGGATCACACTGACATAGTGTGCCTACTTGTCAGTTCTGTCAACTGAGCACAGGGCTGATGACATCATTCAGTTTGTTATTATGCAGACAGCAAATGGCCATAATGATAATTATTAATAATTGTTACTTATTCTTCATACTGCCCTTACTGGCCTTACCTGAACAGTGATGTATCAAAATGCAAGAAGTCGTTAAGCTTTTCATTTAAGAATCGTTTCAGCCTGTCCTATTTCAAACATGATTGGCAGGTTTCCACGTTACATAGCTTATCAAAATGGAGCTGTTCTGTAAAGCAAGAAAATCACACATATGCATGCATACAAACACACTCATATAACACTTTCTGAATATCTTTTCAGCTGCCCAAAGGTACTGGAATGCAAGCTCTGTTGGGTGAATTAAACAACCCTCATTGTACTCTTTTATTATGGTCGGCTTAGCTGGAACCAGCAATGATGGTGATGTGGATTTGACAGTACCTAGACAAGCATTCAATAGCTACTTTGTGTTGAACTGGGTTCAATTTGCTCAAGGCCATGACAGGATGACGACTCGACATCAGGATGAATTATCTGTTGCAAAGCTCTATATACCAGGCAGTTGTTAAAACATCCATTGGGGGACCCTCACAGTCTACCAGTCACTGCATCGCAGAAGCAAAATGAAGTGTGTGTGATACCTTCATCTTATGAGAGTGGGATGGTGTAAGTGTGGCCTCTGTCAATTTGGCTTCAAGTCTTTGTTTTCTTGAAAGCTGAGAAGATCTTTCAGTGGTTTCACACTGACCTCTGTACTTGACAATTCATGTGTATTTGCCAGCTCAGGAGGAAGCCAGATTTTCATTACATTAACCAATGCTGACTTTTTTTTGGACATGTGGTACATCTGCAAGGAGGTGAAGGAAGCAGTTGGAGTTGCATGGATGTGGAATCTTGTTGATAGTCTGACACTCTTATCCACAGATTATCCCAAAGCTTCTCCACATTGCCACATTCAGAACTTATTACATTGATAAACTTGAAAATTGCAGGAATGCAGGAATCTAACCAAGCACCCATCAAGGGAATTTGTTTGTATACTTATTGAAAGCTGTGACCTTCTGATGTGACAGATTAATGTGAAATATAGGGCAGTAGATTACCTTGTAAATGAACCTTGTCATTTGTTTGATTGTATCTAATGTTTGCAAAATTTAAAGTTGCATGCTACCAATTGAAACATAATTCTTTCTCTATTAATGGGATGTAAATACTTCTCCTTAAAGGGTGTGAAGACTCCCGCAAAAGGAAACGTCTCATGCCCGTTATCTCACCTAGTTTCGAATGCGGTGTAACAGAAGTGTTAGACACCACCATTGATCCCAGAAAATACACACACAGCTTGCTACCATCTGTAAATAGACATTAGTGTACAGTCAATACAAACATCACGGTCAATACCCACAACACAGTGCACATAGCAGCGTGGACATCTCAGGTCTAGATAAAAGATAACAAGGTATCAGGTTTCATTACTGTATGCATTTTGTAGCGACACAAAAAAAAACTTCACTTGCAAGCAACGGAAAGTAAACTTTTTCAGAGCGTGGCATGCGGTTTAGGGCGAGTCTTCAATACCTTTAAATATACTGCATCGGTTGTTGTCACTTGATCATTTGCTTGTGTGTGAGCTAAACAGCTTAAATAATATGTAAAAAAATAATACAAACTTTCAAATTGCCAGATATTTACTTGCTCAAAATCATTATCCAATCATGATTTGTTGCTATCCTTGAGTCCATTATTCAGATGATGAGGCAGATTCCCTTCAACTCTCCACGATGAAGGTAAAACCTTATATCTTAACCAACTGCCATTGAGTGTCCATTTGCAAGTTTCAAACACACAAGTGCATTGATTAAAACAAAGACTTTATTGCTGTGGTTGCAGGAACTGGATTTCAGTCTAGTAGTCACTCACCAGATTCGTCTTTATCACAGTCTGCTAACTGTGGCTTTTTATGTTGGGAGTTTTCCTTCAGAGCACATGTCACCTTTGATTTGTAAAAAAAGTCCTGAAATTAAGGGAGTTAAAATTTACTGTCTAAAGATAATTTAAAATGATTTTTTTTAACTTCAATCGTCAATGTGGGTGTCAATTAAGGGAATAAGGAGTTACTGATGCAATGACTTTCTGGCATAAATTGCATTTATAATGTGTTAAAACTTGAAAGGTGTATCATACTGCATCCCCCCCCCCCCCCCTCTTAATTTTTACTCCGATGGAATGCACAGACAGTTTTGCTTATTAATGAAATACAAGTTAACACTAAATTTTCAAATCTTCCTTTAAAACAGTCAAACGAAACCGTGCATTGCCTAAGCTAGGCCTACGCAATAGTTTGAACATTTCTTTATCAATATGTGGTGACAGGGCTCTTAAGATAATTCAGTGACCAAGACAAGAGTGTAGGGTAGTCTTTGCAATAAGCATGACTAAGGCTAGGCTACCAGTACCATAATTAGCCTTGGCCAAGTGGTCTTTGAAATGTAGCCTAGGCCCCTGCCACTTTGATAAATGATAGTTGACTGCATCCAAATTAAACCAAGGCCTAGGCTTTACTTTTGAAGAAGAAGATAAATTAGGCTGAATTCATGTTAGCCTAAAGAGGCTAGGCCAATGCTGACAATTAACACAAACCAAGGTCATTTAACCATTTGGGCACTTGTTTATGGCATACTAAAAGGGTCTATGTAATTAGGCCTGTATGTGTACACAACCCACAAGTTGCCAATGAGTATAGACCTAGCCTAACTAGTTTAGGCCTAGGCTACTTTGTTTTCCTTAGGCCTAGTTTAATTGGGCCTTATACTGTGCCATATTATGTAATGTGCTATAACAGTTGTAGTAATAGCAAGAATGGTCCAGGTCTAACTAAGCCCAGGCTTAACTTATGCTTCGGGCTTAACTAAGGATTAGAGCTTTACGTGATGCCTAGAGGCTAGCCCACCCTTTTACATTAAACTAAAAGTGATACTTTTTAGGCTAGGCATAGCCTAGGCATACAATTACTAGGAATTAGGATAACTATATGTGCGACTGAAACTGCCATGCCTATGATTAGGAGAGCTGGCATAATGAAATCGAATTTGTGGATCGTAAAACGAGAGAGAATAGCCATGAATGTAATTACAGAAACCAGTCTGAACGTAAAATTCTCGCATTGCTTGTACATTACTCGTATTACACTAGGGCCTATGGCTATGGGCCTAGGCTACACAGACTTTTTTCATTAGATCTCCATCTTGTTCTTTCTACTTCCAAAAACTTCCTCTTCTTTTATGGTCAGTCGGAAAATCAAACAACAATATCCATGTTCTGACCGATTACAGCATCCCCAGCACCATTTCTTTCATAATTTCGTACTTTTTTCGTGTACACAAACGATAGTCTAAACACTGTGAGTATGCGTGTCGCCTGCTATAAAGTTTTCAAGTGGACCTATTTTACCACCCTGTGTGGGCGTTTTCCCTCTCGACCAATCCAAATCGGTTACATGGTTGGCCAAACTCTCTCTATATACGGCTCTGCTGGCTCACTAAGTGGAGCGCCACCATAAGTTGGCGCGAAGTGCACAAGAATTTTTTGGCCAATATTGCCTCCCAGATTGCAGTAAATGGCACTGCCCAGGCCTTGAAAAGCTGCATTTAACTAGGGGCGTATGCAGGATTTTCTAACCCGGGGGGCGCGTATTACTATTGTAGCGAAAATTTATATTAGCTATGTTTGTTTGTTATTTCTTTGTTTTTATCTTTATCTAATACCGGAATAAGCCGGTGAACTTCTTAGGCAAAGTTTATTGACCCCACAATCGACCCTGTTTCGTCAGCTTTCATGATTCTCAGCAAGCCAAATTTTGTCCATATTTGCATATACTCGTGCGAGAGGCTTCTAGCCAATCACTGAACAGCTGATTGCATCACCCGTTGCTTCTTGTGTATTGTTATAACGTTGGAAATTCCAAGGAAAATTACCATACATACCTGTATTGATTTTACACATGTTAGGGAGTCGAACGAAAGAACGCAAGCGGTTAAGACGTATACATGTCATTGCTAGTTTCCAGGCTCAGTGTTACTCTTGAGCAATTACTCAAGGTTGAAACCGTTTTATACACTGAGACACTGTAAATCCGTCTTGCCTACTTCGACTCACCAATTAAGAATAATCATCTGTACAAATTTGAGAAATAAAGTGATTTTCAAGAAACAACACAGAAAGTTCTCTTCATCATTTTGGTTGACTGTGCTTGTATTCAGTGGACCGAGGTCAACGTTACACGTGGTGGCAGCGGTGGGATAATACTAGTTCCGATGTCCATAGCTGACAGCACAGATTCAATCTGACCCACGATGTCGAGAGAAAAGTTTCCCCAGACCCGCTACAGTTATACCAGGACACAGAACAGATACAGCACAATTACATCCATCTACAGAAGAAAGAACATTACTGACAGGGCTATCACCGAGTGATGCACAGGGGAACCACGCAGGTCGAGCAGACTACGAGGTTCTGAGTTCCACTGGATCGGATAACTCCTGGCGGAGTACAGACCATTATGTACAGCACAGGACAAGAGAACAGACCCGAGAGACCCAGGCTGACGTACCGGGATTACCACAGACATTGAATTCAAGTGGCTTAAACCCATTTCTGGGTTTGAACGAGGCCCGAGTAGTGCACCCTTTTCGTGACCATGACCAGTTCGAGAGACGTAATTGGTAGTCCCGTGATCCAGAACGGAACCACCACGATGAGTGCGCCAGAGAGCCATCTGACCATTTCAGTTCTGAATGGGGAAAATTGCGTGTTGAAAAGCGGGTGCCCTTTGAAAATGACTCACGTCCGAAATTTGAACAAAGACCACACGTTCTACCCTCTCAGTTTGATGGTTTATCGAACTGGGATGATTATATGGTGCAATTTGAGCTCATTTCAGAGCTGAACAACTGGTCAGATGATAAGAAATCTTTATATTTAGCAGTCAGCTTAAAGGGCAGGCAAGGGCAATCCTGAATGACCTAGACCACAGACGACGAAGAGACTACCGAGAGCTAACCGCTGCATTGAGCCGTCGTTTTAGCCCTGCCAATCAGACCCAATTATTTCGGGCCATGTTGAAGAACAGAAATCGCCAACCAAGCGAGAGTCCCGCAGAATTAGCCCAGGATATCAAGAGACTAGCTTTGCAGGCATACCCTGAAGCACGATACGAGATGATAGAAACACTGACGAAGGATCATTTCATTGATGCATTGCAGGATACAGATACCAAGTGGAGAGTATATCAGTCGAGACCTGCCAGCTTGTCTGACGCCGTTGTAGTGGCAGTGGAGTTGGAGGCGTTCCACTTGGCAGAGACAAAGAAGGGAAACCTGCGTAGACCGACTACCAGAGCTGTCATGACAGAAGATACAACGAACAAACTGGAAGACCGCCTGCAGCAACTTGTGAAACGCTGACGAAAGGCTTCGAAAGTTGTGTTAACAAGATTGACTCTAAATTTGCTCTATATGATGATAGACTAAGGCAATCGACTGCGCAAAGTGCAACTGGCACTGGGTATAGTAACCAGTGGGTACAGACCAGCAATTGGCGGGAAGATAGGCGTCCACCGCCTAAATGTTGCAACTGCGGTAGAGTGGGACACATTAAGAGAAATTGTCCTGACCCGCCAAAAGAAGATAGACAACAACCGAACAGACACAACCAGGAAAACTACAAAGAGTCGGACTTGCAGGCCAAAGCCCGACTGGAGTAGAAAATGACCGAAGGCCTATGCAGTACAGTGTCCGAGAGGTTGGGACAGATTCTAACTTTGAGATTAGAGTGAAGGGTTATGTTCAAGGCACAGCCGTCAACTTTCTAGTTGACACCGGGGCGAATGTGACCATCCTCAATCCAAGTGTGTATGAATCCATTCCTGAAAATTCCAGACCAATACTGAGGCCAGCTGCTGTGGATTTGCGTCTTGCCGATGGGAGACCATTTCCTTTCAAAGGGCGAGGGATATTTCAGATTCGAATAGGATCGAAGTCTGTGGACCATGAGGTATGGGTAGCGGAGATTGATGTTGATGCCATACTAGGGATAGAGTTCCTGCGGAGGCATCGGTGCTCCTTAGATGTGATAATAGGGACCTTATCATGGGACGAGGCATGTGCATTGGAGCAAGTCGATAGCGAGAAGCCGTCGTCTGAGCCGTCAGGGGGGCTTTGTAGGCTTGTACTCTGTGAAACGGTGGTGATTGCTCCTGGTGCCGAGTCATTATTAGAAGGAGAAATCTCTGTAGAATTCCAAGGTAGAGAAGCTCTTGTGGAGCCAGCGGAGAAATTTGTGAATAAGCATGGATTGCTTGTTGCGAAGTTGCTGGTGGATCCTGGACAAGAAGTGTTACATGTGAGATTGTTTAACCCAAGTCATGAACCTGTTAGAGTCTACAAAGGTACAGTGATCGGTGTATTGGAGGAAGTCGAGGAGGTAGTTGGTGTAGGTGAAAGCTCCGACGGTAACCCAACGACCCCAATAGGAGTTGTGAATTGTACAACGAAGGACTCTACAGATATCCCGAGTCATCTGATTGGACTGATGGAAACGTGTGGCGGACTAGATGGTTGCCAACAGGAGCAGTTGAAGGAACTCTTACTAAAGTACGAGGACGTATTCTCAAAGTCTCCAGACGACCTTGGCAGAACTATGATAGTTCAGCACACGATTGACACAGGAACAGCCAAGCCCATCAAGCAACCTGCACGAAAGGTGCCTATGCACCAACGAGAGACCGTAAGCATCCTACTGCAGGAAATGCTCGACGCTGAAGTTGTGGAACCATCATCTAGCGCATGGTCCTCTCCCGTTGTTCTTGTTAAAAAGAAGAATGGTAAAACCAAGTTCTGTGTCGACTACAGAAAAGTTAATGGCGTTACAGTCAAAGATTCATACCCTATTCCTCGTATTACCGAATCTCTAGACGCCCTCAACAGATCATGCTGGTTTAGTACCCTTGACCTAGCAAGCGGGTACTGGCAAGTAGGTATGGTAGACAAAGACAAGGAAAAGACTGCATTCTCAACAGTTGATGGATTGTTCCAATTCCGCACAATGCCTTTCGGATTGTGCAACGCCCCGGCAACCTTTGAGAGACTCATGGATCGAGTTCTCTCAGGTCTTCATTGGCAGACATGTTTAGTTTATCTAGACGATGTTATAGTATACGGATCCACGTTTGGAGAAAGCTTGAACAGACTGCGGGTAGTACTCGAAAGACTGCGGAAGGCGAACCTGAAATTGAGTCCCCAGAAGTGCCATCTCTTCCAACAAAGTGTCTCGTACTTGGGTTATGTGGTATCAGGGACCGGAGTGTCAACAGACCCACAGAAACTGAAGGCTGTCAGAGAGTGGCCACAACCTCAAAAATTGACGCTTGTGCGTAGTTTCTTGGGGCTGTGTGGATACTACCGCAGATTTGTCCAAGGTTTTGCAGAGATAGCCGCTCCTCTCTTTAAGCTTACTGAAAAGAAGCAAAAGTTCGATTGGAACAAAGATTGCGAAGAAGCATTTCGGAGATTAAAGGCCGCTCTAACCTCTGCATCAATATTAGCATATCCAGATCCGAGAATACTGTTTATCGTCGACACAGATGCTTGTGACTTTGTAGTTGGTGCCGTCCTGTCTCAAGTTCAAGATGGAGAAGAAAGAGTTATTAGTTATTTCAGTAAGACCATGACAAAGCAGGAAAAGAGGTATTGCGTTACCAGGAAAGAACTGTTGGCTGTTGTGAAGGCGGTAAAGCAGTTCCACCACTACCTTTATGGAGCAACGTTCCTGGTAAGAACGGATCATGCAGCTCTTCGTTGGCTCATGACCTTCAAGAACCCAGAAGGTCAAATTGCCCGTTGGTTGGAACTATTGAGCACCTACCAGTTTGAGATTCAACACCGACCTGGAAAGTGTCACTCCCATGCAGACGGACTGTCTAGACGACCATGTGGTGACGATTGTTCACATTGTAAAAGAAAAGAAATTACAGAAGAGGAACAGAACAGGAAGGAGCTTTTCATCCCAGGTCAAAGGAAAAGGACCAAGCGAACTGACGTCAAGGTAGTCTATGACGAGATGGCTGTCTCAAGGGTAGCTGCCATTTCGAAGGTGGCAACCAATGATGGTGACTTGCCGTGGCTACAAGAATGGTCCAAAAATGATATAAGAACAGAACAAATGAAAGACACAGAGACCAAGTCGATCATTGACTGGAAAGAAAAAGAAAGCAACCGGCCTGGGATTGACTCGATCTCTCAGGAGAACCGTGAGCTAAAGAATTATTGGACACAATGGGACAGACTAGAGATAAAAGACGGAGTCTTGTATCGCAGATGGGAAAGTCAGGATGGGAACAAAGTTACGTATCAGCTCGTAACACCCAGAGGGATGAGAGAGCAGGTCATTAGACATCTTCATGACAAGCCAACGGCCGGACATATGGGAGTGAAGCGAACCCTGGAAAGAGTCCAACGCCGATTCTATTGGCATGGATGGAGACGGCAAGTAGAATTATGGACCAAGGCTTGTATACCTTGCCAGGAGAGAAAGCAGCCCAAGTTCAAACCAAAAGCTAAGATGCGAGTTGAGCATGTAGGAGCCCCACTGGAGAGAATAGCTATAAACATATTAGGACCATTACCACAGACTGAACGAGGGAACAGACACATTATGGTCGTCGCCGATTATTTTTCTAAGTGGGCAGAGGCTTACTCGATCCCAAATCAAGAGGCTGAGACAGTGGCTAGCGTGTTAGTTAATGAATTTATTGCTAGATTTGGGGTTCCCGAGCGCATTCATACAGACCAGGGACGGAACTTCGAATCACACGTTTTCTCAGAAGTTTGCCAACTGCTTCAGATTAAGAAGACCAGAACCACTGCCTTTCACCTCCAGAGCGACGGCATGGTGGAAAGGCTGAACCGGACTTTCGAGGAAATGTTGTCTAAAGTAGTGGACCAGAACCAAAAAGATTGGGACGAATGTTTACCTTTGGTGCTTATGGCCTATCGTTCGTCAAGACACGAGATGACGGGATGTTCGCCGAATGAAATGATGTTTGGGAGGGATGTAACACTTCCAATTGACCTGCTCATTGATTCTGGTATGTTCACCGAGGATAAAGAGGATGGGATCCAAAAGAGTCAATATGTGGTCGATCTCCATGAAAGACTGAGGCAAATCCACGAATATGCTCGAGGCAACATGGACACGGCTGGGAACAGGCAAAAACGAAACTATGATAGGAATTCCACAGAACATAATCTGAAGGTTGGAGATGAAGTACTGTTGTACAACCCCACGAAGAAGAAAGGTTTAAGTCTGAAACTTATGAGGTTCTGGGATGGACCATGGAAGGTGATTGGAAAGCTCAGTGATGTGACGTTCAGGATAAAGAAAACGAACACAGGGAAAAAGAGGATTGTACACCATAACCGACTTAAATTAGTTGAGTCACCAGACTCGTCAAATAAATCGACTGTTCGAAGAACAGAGTTATCTTCGTCCGGTGCCCGAACTGAAGAAATGATACAGAAGCAGCACCATCTCCAGGAAGGCAGCCTACAGCACAAGATCCAGCCACCACCGAGAGCCCGACCCGAAGAACAAGAAAACGTCCACAGTGGCATCGAGATTATGTAATTTAATCTTACTGTGTTTATGGAATATTTTATGTAATATTTGTCGTTATCACTTGATCTTGCAGATCGAACAGAAATGGAATTTACAGATACACAAGACGAGAGGGAGCTGGAGCTTTCAAAAGAATATCGGTGCCGTGTGCAAAGACAGGTACAAGACCGTGGCCCAACTGCGAAACCACCTGCAGACAAAGCACCAGGCCGCAAGATTCGCCTGCCAGAAATGCAAGTATAGCTCCGATAGAAAGGGGAACCTGATCCGACATGTGGAGACATCCCATCAGTCGACAAATAAGAGCCAAGCGTCCTCTGAAAGCAGCCATGCACCAAAGAAAGGAGAAGCAACAGAAAAAGAAGTAACCCCATAAAGGCCACCAAGTCTGATGCCTACAGAATACCCAAGGTACAGAGGGAGGTGCTTCCACAGTACGCGCCGAATCTGACAGACCTTCTTGTTTGCAGTCCTCTGGATCACAGGCGAATTGTGAAGAAGACTGCCATAACTCCCCAGAGCCCCAATGAGAGTATGGAACAGAGAAACACCGAAGTACCGAAAGAGATCTCTTGCGAGTCAGCCCATGAGATAAGTGCGCCGGACCCGAGACTGTTCCAGAAAGAGTCATTCCAGGATGAGGGTATGACGGAGATCGCCAAAACAATAGAGAAAGCCAGGGAGGAGGCTCGAACGATGCCAGCAGGGAAAACGTCCTGTGAGTGGAGGATTGTCAAGATGACGGAAAGGAAGACATATTTGGTTACGACGGAGACTGCGGTGACGGACGGGTTCTACTTCTGGAGAGTGAGAGAAGAACACCTCGAATAGACAACGAATGCGTGGAAGCATTCTTCCTGTTGAGAGGGGGGTGGTGTAGCGAAAATTTATATTAGCTATGTTTGTTTGTTATTTCTTTGTTTTTATCTTTATCTAATACCGGAATAAGCCGGTGAACTTCTTAGGCAAAGTTTATTGACCCCACAATCGACCCTGTTTCGTCAGCTTTCATGATTCTCAGCAAGCCAAATTTTGTCCATATTTGCATATACTCGTGCGAGAGGCTTCTAGCCAATCACTGAACAGCTGATTGCATCACCCGTTGCTTCTTGTGTATTGTTATAACGTTGGAAATTCCAAGGAAAATTACCATACATACCTGTATTGATTTTACACATGTTAGGGAGTCGAACGAAAGAACGCAAGCGGTTAAGACGTATACATGTCATTGCTAGTTTCCAGGCTCAGTGTTACTCTTGAGCAATTACTCAAGGTTGAAACCGTTTTATACACTGAGACACTGTAAATCCGTCTTGCCTACTTCGACTCACCAATTAAGAATAATCATCTGTACAAATTTGAGAAATAAAGTGATTTTCAAGAAACAACACAGAAAGTTCTCTTCATCATTTTGGTTGACTGTGCTTGTATACAGTGGACCGAGGTCAACGTTACACTATATCAGCGGAGCGCCACCATTAATTGGCGTGCAGCGTACAAGCAAATTTCTGGTTTTGGTACTTCTCGGGCTTGAAACTGACCAACCATATGTACACTTTTGCCTGAGAACCAAGTTCTTTCCAAATACTTTTTTCTCATCTATAACCTATTTGAAGATTGTCACCAGTCACACATCATGTTCGACTTCATCACATATCCTGTGGATCATTGCTTTTGTAGGTGATTCTTCATCGCGGCCCACAATATCCGTCAGCCCCACTGTTCAGAATTTGAAAATTCACAATTCTCGTGAATAAATTCACTTCAAAACATACCCATAATGTTGCACAAAATATCATCTCTGGACAACCGATATAGAAAACCTCCTTCAAACCCTAACAGACGGGTCAAAATTGCACGAGTATGATGAAGTATGATGAATAATGTTGGTTAGGGAATTTAAGTAAAGTAAAGTAAAGTAAAATTTATTGATATCAATCATAAAATGAAGACATAATAAAATGGAATCCGCAGCTTAAAAATATGCAAAATATATAAATATACAAAAATATGATAAAAATATCATCTAGTTATGTGACAATTCAAAAGCTTAATACTCCTCGGTAAAAAAGAATGTCTAAAGCGTTCAGTACGCATACGAGGTAGGGTATACAACCTACGTGGAATGGTGTAAAACTTATGGAGAGGATGGCCAGGATCAGTCAAAATCCCTCTTACATACTGAAGTACAATATCTTCAATGTACTGATCATCTACAGAATAAAACAGAATAAAATAAGGCTACCGTATGCGTACAAAACGAGTCTGATAAATTGAAAACAACGATTAAAATAGTTACCACAGATAAAACGTTCCGAAAAGATCACGAAAAAGATCAAGAGTGGATCAAACATATGAGGCAATCACTGATTCGAAATAACAGTTAAACCAGGCAATAAAAACAGTGAAAATCGGGAGAGCTTGCAGAAACCAGGCTGCTGTGGAGCAGCGCCCTCCTAAGATCCTGATCCTGATTTTCGAAAATTCAGACGGCTACTAAAAAAATTCGTTGAAGGAAATAAAAATATACCAGATATTTCCGAAACCGAACACTACACACATCGACAGTTTTGAGCATGGGCGCAGATCAGTCTTGGATAATGGTGGGACGCGTGTCTGTTCTATGACACTATCTAAGCGGAGCGCGACCATGGGTTCGCGCGTTGCGTACAAGATTTTTTTGGGCAAATATACCTCCCAGATCGCCGGAAATAGCACTTCCCAGACCTAATGATGCTCCTAAACCTCCTTAAGTTTTAGATCTCATGGCTTAGAAATTTAGTTTGGAGAAATACATGGGCGTCTGCAGAAAGAAAATCAGGGGACAAATAATCCAAGTAGACTTTTGTATATACAATGGGTCTGGGGTCCTCTCCCAGAAAACAAATATAGACTGCCGCAAATGCGATTTCCGTCCTATATTTAACAACTGTGGATAAAATACAATAAAATGAGAACTGCTGCATGTCATTTGCACAATGCTGGATCAAACTGCGCCAAAGTTCAATACAGGGGAACTTGAAATGCAGCTATTGGTCAAGACAAATTGGCGGGGACACGGTATATTATGTCCCCACTACTGAAAAAGTTGGTGGGGACGCGTCCCGCTGTCCTCACCAGGATCTGCGCCCATGGTTTGGAGGCTGTTTTTCGTGGAACGCCATTTTCGTGCTCACTGATATGATGTGATATCTGCTGTTTGCTTTACTAATTCGAATAACTTTGTCACTGTTCCTCTTTCTCTTCCCGTATTTTCTACTCCATCCTTTTCGCCTTTTCTCTCTTTCTTGTTTTTCTTTTCCTTCCTTCACCTCGTTGAAGTTGGCAAGTGTATACAGTTCCAAAGCTATTCAACAGCAACAAAACGTTATTTTGTGTATGTCTGTTGTGGGGTGAAGTTAGCGCTATGAGCTACAAGTTCCAATGCGCAAGGTGGGGGAAAGGGGCTAGAAATAATGTGTGGATCAATTCTAACTCGGTTTTCGGTCGTTAATTGTTCATGTAGCCTACCAGGTAAAAGGTTGAAATGACTTTAACAATTTCAAATTTAATACTTTGATTTATTATGCCATTTGGAGCACATAACATAGGCTATAACAGAACATTACTGGCAAAAACTAGGGGGGGGGGTTGTTGTGTGGGCCAACCCCCCTCTTCAAAAAGTGTTGGGTTAACCCCCCCCCCCAGCCCCCCTGTTAGGACACTCCATCATGCTGCTACTCCTTACGGATATACCCTACACGTCGTTGTTTATGGTTATTTACGTTACGTGAAATATATGTTCAAGAATCAAGAATGACTTTTCCTTCATTATATTGACGTCTTCCGGAACATATAATATGACAAGTACACTCGGAGCCACTTGTAAAAGTGATAATAGGATCAGGGAAAGGTTGTGAGGAGAACATTTTGTCGGATGAATAGATAGTGCATCCAAAATTCAGTGAAGGAAGTCTCCAACATCATCGATTGAAATCGGATTGTCAGTATCATAAAAATGATGGACTCATGGACTGCCTGAGTAGGTAGAGAAGCTGGGATTACTTCGCTAACTCGTACAATACCACCATGGATATAATAACGGTTCAAAAGTGGTGAGCCATTATTGTCTCAGATATGAGGATTGTGGAATGACGGCTGCAATAGTATATCCTCTCTAGTGAGTGGCTTGCTAAAAATACCCTGTGTTAGTTTCTTCCAAGCTAAGAGTAATTAGTGAGTGGCTTGCTAAAATTACCCTGTGTTAGTTTCTTCCAAGCTAAGAGTAATTAGTGAGTGGCTTGCTAAAATTACCCTGTGTTAGTTTCTTCCAAGCTAAGAGTAATTAGTGAGTGGCTTGCTAAAATTACCCTGTGTTAGTTTCTTCCAAGCTAAGAGTAATTAGTGAGTGGCTTGCTAAAATTAACCTGTGTTAGTTGCTTCCAAGCTAAGAGTAATTAGTTAGTGGCTTGCTAAAATTAACCTGTGTTAGTTTCTTCCAAGCTAAGAGTAATTCTTTATAAAAAAGGATGTAACCCTGCCAAAGACTTAGAAATAGGAGTGATGTGAAAAAATACCTAAATTTAAGTGAATGTCTTCATAATGATTAAGAAAATATAACATGCTGATGTTTTGTTTGTCACTAACTTCATATCTTTGCAAAGTACTTATGAGTTTGATTCTGATTGAATCACGTATCATTTTAATATCTCTAAGATTAATTCAACCTTTTTCTAGAGGTAATAACAGGGTCGTGTATTTAATAAGACTCGGTTTACCACGCCAAATAAAGTCAATTATACTGTCGTGGAAGGTTTTGATTACCCAGCTTGGCGTTGGTATAGTGGAAATGAGATACACTAGACGGGAACGACAAGGGAGTTCGTTCACAATAACGGATTTTCCTCACATTGAGAGTTTGCGGCCCTTCCACCGGCTCAGCAAAATGCTGCAGGTTTTTACCTTTTCCTCCCGGTTAACCTTCTCAATAGACTAGTCGTATTGTCGTTACCAATAGCAACGCCCACAACTATAATATATTAATTTCTGACTGGAAAATTAAAATCATGATGGCTAATATTGGATTTACCAAAAACGAGAAACTCAGTCAGATTGTCCAACTTACACACTGAGCAGACGCACGCTCATACAAGTAAATTATTTATTAAATAGTATAGATACTGGTAATACTACTAACAAAGAAGGTTGTGTCGTCAGCATGTTGGAACATTTGGTGTCGGTTCCGCAAAACTATACACCAGAGATAAGAGGGCAATTGTAACAGGGGCGTATCCACGATTTTCTTATCCAGGGGGCGCGAATTACTATCTAAGCGGAGCGCCACCATCAATTGGCGCGCAGCGTACAAGAAAATTTCTGGTTTTGATATCCCCAGATCACCGGAAATGGCACATCTCTGGCTCGATAATGACTAACCAGATGTACACTTTTGCCTGAGAACAAAGTATTTCCTTATAGTTTTCTTTTCCATCCATAACCTTTTTGAAGATTGTCACCAGTCACACATCATGTTCGACCTCATCGCATCTCCTGTGGGTCATTGCTTTTGTAGGTGATTCTACGTCGCGGCCCACAATACCCGTCAGTCCCACTTTTTAAGGTTTTAAGCCCATCATTGTTCAGAATTTGAAAATTCCCTTTTCTCGTGAAATAAATTCACTTCAAAACATGCCCATAATGTTGCACAAAATTACATCTATGGATAACCAATATAGAAAAAACTCCTTCAACCCCTAGCAGATCGGTCAATATTGCACGAGTAGAGGAAAGTATATTTAAGAATGTTGGTCAGGGAATTTTCGAAAATTCAGACACAGTTAATTTATTGCTGCATGGGCAGATCAGTCTTGGACAATGGTGGGTACTCTGATACTATCTAAGCGGAGCGCGACCATTGGTTCGCGTGTAGCGTACAAGGTTTTTTTGGCAAATATTCCTCCCAGATCGCCGGAAATAACACTTCCCAGACCCAAATGATGCTCCCAAACCTCCTTAAGTTTTAGATCTCATGGCTTAGAAATTTAGTTTTGGAAAATACATGGGCGTCTGCAGAAAAAAAAAACCAGGGGACAAATAATCCAAGTTAGACTTTTGTATATACGATGGGTCTGGGATCCTCTCCCAGAAACAATTATAGATCGCCGCAAATGCCATTTCCGTCCTATATTTAACAATTGTGGATAAATATAATGAAATGAGAACTGGACGTGAAGCTATCTCAAATTGGCAACACACAGTGTGAGTTGTTAACGATTTTTTTGTTCGCACTCAGTCCGTTTTGCTGACCACAATTTACCAGTCTCTTGTATAGATTATGTTTCACATGATTGAATGTAAATACTTCACGTCACGCCTAACAGTGTCAATAGTAATAATTCTTGTCTTTTAGAGCATGTCATTTGCACAATGCTGGATCGAACTGCGCCAAAGTTCAATACAGTGGAATTTGAAAGGCAACGTTTGGTCAAGACAACTTGGTGGGGGGACGGTATATCACGTCCCAGCCACTGAAAAAGTTTGTGGGGACGCATCCCGCTGTCCCCGCCAAGATCTGCGCCCATGTATTGGTGTACAAATATTTAAACCTCTTATAAAACTTCGTTGAAGGAAATTAAAAAATACCAGATATTTCCGAAACCGAACACTACACACATAGACAGTTTGGAGGCTGTTCCTCCTGGAACGCCATTTTCATGCTCACTGATATGATGTGATATCTGCTGTTGCTTTACAAATTCGAATAATTGAAATGAGACTGAAATAAATACGGTAAGTTTTATTTGTTTATTGGCAATGCCCCACATTCTTTTCATTTCGAAAGACGATTCAGTTTAGGGAAGATCTTGGGATTTTCATCCTTATAGATATCGCTAGATATCCATACAGTACAGTGTCTTTGGGATTTCTTGGGATTTTTCGGGCCTGATCTTGGGAAATTGCAAAATCGGGAGTGGTCACACTCCATGTAGGTCAGTGCACGACCTCTAGACGTCACTAAACCAGGGAGTTGTTATGGAACAACTCCCTTCTAAAACACAACCCGATCACTTGTTATCGATGAAGTGGTGTGTTGCCGGATTTTGTCAAAGTCTTGGTACTACGGGCGAAGGTCATTAATTAAGTTTCGTAACTCATCGGGAAGCGATTAGAGGGGTTGGCGTAGGGTTGTGGCTTGTGGGGCGCGCGTTTTCATTCAAATGGGAACAATCGCAAGAAGTGATGGGTGCGTCCGCCCCCCCCCCCGGCAATGATACGCCCTTGGATCCACTGCATGATATTCACAGGAAATGTGTTCAATTCTCAAATCGCATGCTGATTCATTGTATGAGTTACGTACTAAGTTTGGGGTAACAATTAGCATTCAAGTCGGGGTGAATAACATTTTATCTCTGGATGGCAGTGTTGCATAGAAGGACATATAGAAGGACATATGTCTAGTGCAGTTCGCATATAGATCCTGGTCTAATACCGAAATGCGTCATGTTCCCCGACGACTTGGTCGAGTTCAAGACCAGCCACAGTTGGTTTCATAGCACAATTGTACAACTGTTTAAGGCGTCCACACACACACACGCGTCATGATATACTACATATATATAGTATATAGTGAATATATATAGTAAATATATATAGTAAATAAATATATATATATATATATATATATATATATATATATATATATATTAGTGAGAGAGAAAAAATGGAAACGTCATAAATGGAGTTGTCGGTGTAAGGGGTTAGCTGAGGCGCACACCCCTTCCGAAATCATCAATCCGTCACTGGCTACCCTGTGTATATAATAGGGATCAGCGCTGTAATTATGTCACTGTTCCTCTTTCTCTTCCCGGTGTCTTGGCGTTTTTCTTCTGCTCCCTCCTTTTCTCCTTTCTCTTTTTTCTCACTTTTTCTTTTCACTTCCTTCCTCCTCCTCCCCCCCCCCTCTTTTTTCCCTTTTTTTCTTCTTTTTTCTCTCTTTTTCTTACCCGGGGGCGCGCACCCCCAACACCCCCCCCCCCCCTGGATACGCGCCTGTGTAAACTGCATCGTGCAAAGGCTCGGCACTTGAGTTTGATAATTTCCACATAATATAATACAATGGTTAAAAGGCTAATTGGTCTCCAGTTGTTAAGGCGTTTCTGATGTCCCCTTTTTGGGGAAGTAAGGCAATGACAGCAGACTTCATTGAATTGCATAGTTTGTTACAGCTTTTAGACTTTTCAATGAATTCAGTGAAAATGTCCTTAAAATCATTCCAAAACATCCTAAAAACTGAACATTTAGTGCATCAGGTCCTAGACTTTTGTTGTGATCCATTTGAAAGAGGGCAGCCTTTAGTTCAAATAGAGAGAGCTTGTCTTCCAATATGTTGGCAGCTTCCGGTGAAAACTGTTTGGTGATGTGTTGTAGTATTTCTCCTTTTGATTTCTCTTCTGTACGTTTATCTCTGTATAGGTCTGTGTCAAATTGAACTTGTTCATATATTATATCTTCCTGATTGGTACTAAGACTGCCTTGTTTAAGTTCTTTCATTCAACTTTTGCAAAGTTCGTCCTCCAGACTTTTAAGGCGAGTACAGTCATAATCAGGAACTTTCTGTGCTTTAGTAAGTACCTTCTTTTTCCGGCGTTGCAATTTCTGTTCTCTTTTGCTGAACTTTATTGTTGTAGCCTTTATGTTTTTCTTGAGATTGTCGTACCATAGAAGAAAATTAACTTCAACATTGTCACAGAGTTTCCCATCTTGGATTAGCTTGCGCATTAGTGATAGGTATTCATCATCATGGGGAGGGAACTGTTAAAAATCCAGTAACCATGTCCCGTGATCAGAACTAGCAACATTCCACTAGACCAACAGGTCACTTGTACATATCTAACATGGTGAAGTATCCTACGTAGCTTCGACACGTTAGCCCAGTGATGTCACAACTTGAGGGCCTCCAGCCAATCGCTAAAAAGCTATGGGTATAGCTTTGAGACAAGAAATATGTGACGTAATCATTGCAATTGCCTAAGACGATCAGTTATAGCTATGTATTGACCCTAGTGTATCTATTTACAACTCATAATCAGCGTCTATGTTGTCCATTATAGATGCAATCTACCCATAATAATGGTCACTCAAGCCTGTTTGGGCTCTAAGGATCAAATGTGTGACAAGAAGGGGGCATTTACCCCTAACACGTAGCTTCCAGACATCATCTACACGTAATACACAGTATTAATAATAATACACAAATCAGTTATAGCTATGTATTGACCCTAGTGTATCTATTTACAACTCATAATCAGCGTCTATGTTGTCCATTATAGATGCAATCTACCCATAATAATGGTTACTCTAGCCTGTTTGGGCTCTTAGGATCAAATGTGTGACGTGAAGGGGGCATTTACCCCTAACACGTAACTTCCAGACATCATCTACACGTAATACACGTGGTCAAGGCGGCAAGGTAGCTTCGACACGCATTAAAAGTAGATGACGTAATCACTGCAATTGCCTATAGATGATTGATAATAGCTATTTATTGACCGTGAAAAGGTCAAAATAACATTATACGTATTAAGCAGTAAGAACGCCGGTGGTAATAATAAGTCTGATCCGTAAGAAAGGATTGCAACATATTCAAATGCTGCATGTTCCACGATCGTGCAAATCGAAATGGAAACTCAAAGGTTTACTGGCCTAGCTGTCCGGGAATCGAACCCAGGACCTCTCGCACACAGAACCCGAACCATGCCACTTAGAAAACTATTAAGGATATAGCTACATTGTAGCTTGAACAGAGCTGTTAGTTCTCAAATTATTCTCATGTTACAAGTAATGAGCACACAACTTAAAGTACTATGGCCACCTAGCCAATTTGCCCCATATTCAGTACATCTGTTGTGTGTGATAATCTCATTCATTCGTTCATTCAAAATCTCATGAAAGTTTTTGAAAAGTTCTTTTTGTTTCTAAGATATATGCATTTTGAAGTTTTAATAAATCTGTTAAACTCATTAAATATGTGCAAACTATGATGATACTCATCAATATTTTTTATTTTAGGCCTTAATAAGTTGACCCCTAATAACAATCCCACATATATCATTTGAATAATGTGATGTTCCTTGTTTCAAAAAAGGGAATAAAATATTTCAAAAATTGCCTTAGGCCATAAACATGTGTTTAGTGTCCTTCATACAAAGGTTGTAAAAACAAAGGAATAACATAACAGAAGATTAGGCAGTCATTCCTTTTACATCATCAGTGTGCATAATTAGCTAAGGGTTATTCATAAATAAAAGTAGAATTTGAGGGAGTTGCAGCTGTTTCTAATTCCTACTAGAGTTATTAAGACAATGTTGTTCATAGGTGTTCATTTAATATTAAAGTTAATTTGTTAGCATCGGTGTCCTTACTCAAGTGGTTTCTTTTCTTCCATGACATTTGTTTAAACCTGAATAACTTAGGATTTAAAAATATAAATCTGGAACATGAACACAAGAGACAACATGACAGAAGCATTGTCATCAAAATATTGCAAATTAGGCGGACTTTAATAAAAAAACAAAGAACGCGAAAAGAAAGAAGAAAAAGAAAACCACATTAAAAATCTAGAATCATGTTGACTTCTACTTAAGTGTTTTAAAATGTCAGGAATCTTTCCTCTTCAATTCCTTCAGAGTCATTGCACGTTTTGCCAAAGTTACAAGACAGCAAATCAAGGGCTAGCTTTTAATTTGCACTATGACATATAAGCACACAGATACACTTAAAATGATCAACAATATAAAATAAAAATTGACATAAAATTTATCAAAAACACCAAATATAAACCAATAAATAATAATTGTTCTAGCAGCACCATTTAAATGATCTTGAACCTCTGCGATTTATAGTTGTAGAGTTATTGCAATTGTAAAATTTAAGTCCCAAAAAAATTGGGCCATACAAAAATTGGCACTTACATGGCCCAAATATATTCGGCCCAAACAAACTGACTCAAAGATATGTATATGCCTCCCCCCCCAAACATTGAACCCAAAAATTTGGGCCCCACCAATTAGGGCCCAAAGAATGTGTCCCGAAATGTATTTGAGGTGGAAATACAATTTGTGCCCATCCAGCCTAAAGATGCACCTAGAATATTTTGGCGCACAGATGCAAAGAATATTTACATACTATGTAGTTGTTTCGCTACCAAGAATGAACTAAATCTGAAATACGGTTGAAGAGATATTGACATTTTACAAAAGTTTGGTCAAGCCCTCGCCCACTCAGGAATATTTGAAGATGGGTACCAACACAATAGGGAACACCTACACATTATGGGGTATCTACCTTCCAAATATGACATTGACTCAGATTTTGGATGACAAGCCTTATACAAAACTAGGACAAATCAAGCTAAGGTGCACCTCAGAATCAATTTATTGACAAAACAGATCTTCCCTTCAAACTCAGACATGACTTATACACAACTAGGACAAATCAAGCTAAGGTGCACCTCAGAATCAATTTATCAATACAAAAGATCTTCCCTTCGAACTCAGACATGACTTATACACAACTAGGACAAATCAAGCTAAGGTGCACCTCAGAATCAATTTATCAATACAAAAGATCTTCCCTTCAAACTCAGACATGACTTATACACAACTAGGACAAATCAAGCTAAGGTGCACCTCAGAATCAATTTATCAATACAAAAGATCTTCCCTTCAAACTCAGACATGACTTATACACAACTAGGACAAATCAAGCTAAGGTGCACCTCAGAATCAATTTATTGACAAACAGATCTTCCCTTCAATCTCAGACAAGCATCTTCAAAGGCTGGAAATCTCTGCTGCATACTTAAAATTATTGCTATTCAAGATCAGCCTTAGACTTAAAGTCTGGCATTTTTATTCCTTGGTAAGTCTCTGTGAATCGTCTCAGTGTTAAACTAAAAGACTGGTATTTTATCTCTTGGTGTGTCCTCTAGATCATCGTCCAGCACAAAGATTGTCTAAACAAAGAGATGAGAACACCACAAATTACTTAGAGGAGACACCTTTGAGGGGGTGTGACACCAAGAGGTCAGGTCTAATCAAATCAGCTATCAGATATTGACATTAAGATCATATCATTGTAACTGGTATATCATATAGGATATGGCAGTCAGACTGTCTAATCAAATCAGCTATCAGATATTGACATTAAGATCATATCATTGTAACTGGTATATCATATAGGATATGGCAGTCAGACAGTCTAATCAAATCAGCTATCAGATATTGACATTAAGATCATATCATTGTAACTGGTATATCATATAGGATATGGCAGTCAGACAGTCTAATCAAATCAGCTATCAGATATTGACATTAAGATCATATCATTGTAACTGGTATATCATATAGGATATGGCAGTCAGACAGTCTAATCAAATCAGCTATCAGATATTGACATTAATATCATATCATTGTAACTGGTATATCATATAGGATATGGCAGTCAGACAGTCTAATCAAATCAGCTATCAGATATTGACATTAAGATCATATCATTGTAACTGGTATATCATATAGGATATGGCAGTCAGACAGTCTAATCAAATCAGCTATCAGATATTGACATTAAGATCATATCATTGTAACTGGTATATCATATAGGATATGGCAGTCAGACAGTCTAATCAAATCAGCTATCAGATATTGACATTAAGATCATATCATTGTAACTGGTATATCATATAGGATATGGCAGTCAGACAGTCTAATCAAATCAGCTATCAGATATTGACATTAAGATCATATCATTGTAACTGGTATATCATATAGGATATGGCAGTCAGACAGTCTAATCAAATCAGCTATCAGATATTGACATTAAGATCATATCATTGTAACTGGTATATCATATAGGATATGGCAGTCAGACTGTCTAATCAAATCAGCTATCAGATATTGACATTAAGATCATATCATTGTAACTGGTATATCATATAGGATATGGCAGTCAGACTGTCTAATCAAATCAGCTATCAGATATTGACATTAAGATCATATCATTGTAACTGGTATATCATATAGGATATGGCAGTCAGACAGTCTAATCAAATCAGCTATCAGATATTGACATTAATATCATATCATTGTAACTGGTATATCATATAGGATATGGCAGTCAGACTGGCCAATCAAATCAGCTATCAGATATTGACATTAAGATCATATCATTGTAACTGGTATATCATATAGGATATGGCAGTCAGACAGTCTAATCAAATCAGCTATCAGATATTGACATTAATATCATATCATTGTAACTGGAATATCATATAGGATATGGCAGTCAGACAGTCTAATCAAATCAGCTATCAGATATTGACATTAAGATCATATCATTGTAACTGGTATATCATATAGGATATGGCAGTCAGACAGTCTAATCAAATCAGCTATCAGATATTGACATTAAGATCATATCATTGTAACTGGTATATCATATAGGATATGGCAGTCAGACAGTCTAATCAAATCAGCTATCAGATATTGACATTAAGATCATATCATTGTAACTGGTATATCATATAGGATATGGCAGTCAGACAGTCTAATCAAATCAGCTATCAGATATTGACATTAAGATCATATCATTGTAACTGGTATATCATATAGGATATGGCAGTCAGACAGTCTAATCAAATCAGCTATCAGATATTGACATTAAGATCATATCATTGTAACTGGTATATCATATAGGATATGGCAGTCAGACTGTCTAATCAAATCAGCTATCAGATATTGACATTAAGATCATATCATTGTAACTGGTATATCATATAGGATATGGCAGTCAGACTGTCTAATCAAATCAGCTATCAGATATTGACATTAAGATCATATCATTGTAACTGGTATATCATATAGGATATGGCAGTCAGACAGTCTAATCAAATCAGCTATCAGATATTGACATTAAGATCATATCATTGTAACTGGTATATCATATAGGATATGGCAGTCAGACTGTCTAATCAAATCAGCTATCAGATATTGACATTAAGATCATATCATTGTAACTGGTATATCATATAGGATATGGCAGTCAGACAGTCTAATCAAATCAGCTATCAGATATTGACATTAAGATCATATCATTGTAACTGGTATATCATATAGGATATGGCAGTCAGACAGTCTAATCAAATCAGCTATCAGATATTGACATTAAGATCATATCATTGTAACTGGTATATCATATAGGATATGGCAGTCAGACAGTCTAATCAAATCAGCTATCAGATATTGACATTAAGATCATATCATTGTAACTGGTATATCATATAGGATATGGCAGTCAGACTGTCTAATCAAATCAGCTATCAGATATTGACATTAAGATCATATCATTGTAACTGGTATATCATATAGGATATGGCAGTCAGACTGTCTAATCAAATCAGCTATCAGATATTGACATTAAGATCATATCATTGTAACTGGTATATCATATAGGATATGGCAGTCAGACAGTCTAATCAAATCAGCTATCAGATATTGACATTAAGATCATATCATTGTAACTGGTATATCATATAGGATATGGCAGTCAGACTGTCTAATCAAATCAGCTATCAGATATTGACATTAAGATCATATCATTGTAACTGGTATATCATATAGGATATGGCAGTCAGACAGTCTAATCAAATCAGCTATCAGATATTGACATTAAGATCATATCATTGTAACTGGTATATCATATAGGATATGGCAGTCAGACAGTCTAATCAAATCAGCTATCAGATATTGACATTAAGATCATATCATTGTAACTGGTATATCATATAGGATATGGCAGTCAGACAGTCTAATCAAATCAGCTATCAGATATTGACATTAAGATCATATCATTGTAACTGGTATATCATATAGGATATGGCAGTCAGACAGTCTAATCAAATCAGCTATCAGATATTGACATTAATATCATATCATTGTAACTGGTATATCATATAGGATATGGCAGTCAGACAGTCTAATCAAATCAGCTATCAGATATTGACATTAATATCATATCATTGTAACTGGTATATCATACAGGATATGGCAGTCAGACAGTCTAATCAAATCAGCTATCAGATATTGACATTAAGATCATATCATTGTAACTGGTATATCATATAGGATATGGCAGTCAGACAGTCTAATCAAATCAGCTATCAGATATTGACATTAATATCATATCATTGTAACTGGTATATCATATAGGATATGGCAGTCAGACTGGCCAATCAAATCAGCTATCAGATATTGACATTAAGATCATATCATTGTAACTAGTTTATCAGACAGTCTAATCAAATCAGCTATCAGATATTGACATTAATATCATATCATTGTAACTGGTATATCATACAGGATATGGCAGTCAGACTGGCCAATCAAATCAGCTATCAGATATTGACATTAAGATCATATCATTGTAACTAGTTTATCAGACAGTCTAATCAAATCAGCTATCAGATATTGACATTAAGATCATATCATTGTAACTGGTATATCATACAGGATATGGCAGTCAGACTGTCTAATCAAATCAGCTATCAGATATTGACATTAATATCATATCATTGTAACTGGTATATCATATAGGATATGGCAGTCAGACAGTCTAATCAAATCAGCTATCAGATATTGACATTAAGATCATATCATTGTAACTGGTATATCATATAGGATATGGCAGTCAGACTGTCTAATCAAATCAGCTATCAGATATTGACATTAATATCATATCATTGTAACTGGTATATCATATAGGATATGGCAGTCAGACTGTCTAATCAAATCAGCTATCAGATATTGACATTAAGATCATATCATTGTAACTGGTATATCATATAGGATATGGCAGTCAGACAGTCTAATCAAATCAGCTATCAGATATTGACATTAAGATCATATCATTGTAACTGGTATATCATACAGGATATGGCAGTCAGACAGTCTAATCAAATCAGCTATCAGATATTGACATTAAGATCATATCATTGTAACTGGTATATCATACAGGATATGGCAGTCAGACAGTCTAATCAAATCAGCTATCAGATATTGACATTAAGATCATATCATTGTAACTGGTATATCATATAGGATATGGCAGTCAGACAGTCAAATCAAATCAGCTATCAGATATTGACATTAAGATCATATCATTGTAACTGGTATATCATACAGGATATGGCAGTCAGACAGTCTAATCAAATCAGCTATCAGATATTGACTTTATGATCATATCATTGTAACTGGTATATCATATAGGATATGGCAGTCAGACAGTCTAATCAAATCAGCTATCAGATATTGACATTAAGATCATATCATTGTAACTGGTATATCATATAGGATATGGCAGTCAGACAGTCTAATCAAATCAGCTATCAGATATTGACATTAATATCATATCATTGTAACTGGAATATCATATAGGATATGGCAGTCAGACAGTCTAATCAAATCAGCTATCAGATATTGACATTAAGATCATATCATTGTAACTAGTTTATCAGACAGTCTAATCAAATCAGCTATCAGATATTGACATTAAGATCATATCATTGTAACTGGTATATCATACAGGATATGGCAGTCAGACTGGCCAATTAAATCAGCTATCAGATATTGACATTAAGATCATATCATTGTAACTGGTATATAATATAGGATATGGCAGTCAGACAGTCTAATCAAATCAGCTATCAGATATTGACATTAAGATCATATCATTGTAACTGGTATATCATACAGGATATGGCAGTCAGACTAGCCAATCAAATCAGCTATCAGATATTGACATTAAGATCATATCATTGTAACTGGTATATCATATAGGATATGGCAGTCAGACAGTCTAATCAAATCAGCTATCAGATATTGACATGAAGATCATTTAATCGTTACTGGTATATCATATTGGAAATGATGTTTTATGACTCAATAGTCAAAACATTATCATCATATAATAATTAAAAATAAACAGAACATCCTGTGAAAAAAAACATACCATAAAGGAAAAGAACAATCCACCCGCAGAGAGAAAATGCCAGATGTCATGGCTGTCATAGAAGTCAAAGACAATACAGGGTCTGTTATGGACCCGAGACAATGCTGGTGTTTCCTGTAATAAAACAAAGCATAGAACATCTGATGTCATGGCTGTCATAGAAGTCAAAGACAATACAAGGTATGTAATGAACCCGAGACAATGCTGGTGTCTCCTGTAATAAAAACAAAGCATAGAACATCAGTTGTCATGGCTGTCATAGAAGTCTAAGACAATACAGGGTCTGTTATGGACCCGAGACAATGCTGGTGTTTCCTGTAATAAAAACAAAACATACAACATCAGATGTCATGGCTGTCAGAGAAGTCTAAGACAATACAGGGTCTGTTTTGGACCGGAGACAATGCTGGTGTCTCCTGTAATAAAAACAAAGCATAGAACATCAGTTGTCATGGCTGTCATAGAAGTCTAAGACAATACAAGGTCTGTTATGGACCCGAGACAATGCTGGTGTCTCCTGTAAAAAAAAAAAAAGCATAGAACATCAGATGTCATGGCTGTCATAGAAGTCAAAGACAATACAAGGTCTGTTATGGACCCAAGACAATGTTAGTGTCTCCTGTAATAAAAACAAAGCATAGAACATCAGATGTCATGGCTGTCATAGAAGTCAAAGACGATACAAGGTCTGTTATGGACCCGAGACATTGTTAGTGTCTCCTGTAATAAAAACAAGGTATAGAACATCAGTTGTCATGGCTGTCATTGAAGTCAAAGACAATACAAGGTCTGTTATGGACCCGAGACAATGCTGGTGTCTCCTGTAATAAGAACAAAGCATAGAACATCAGTTGTCATGGCTGTCATAGAAGTCTAAGACAATACAAGGTCTGTTATGGACCGGAGAAAATGCTGGTGTCTCCTGTAAAAAAAACAAAGCATAGAACATCAGATGTCATGGCTGTCATAGACGTCAAAGACAATACAAGGTCTGTTATGGACCAAGACAATGTTAGTGTCTCCTGTAATAAAAACAAAGCATAGAACATCAGATGTCATGGCTGTCATTGAAGTCAAAGACAATACAAGGTCTGTTATGGACCCGAGACAATGCTGGTGTCTCCTGTAATAAGAACAAAGCATAGAACATCAGATTTCATGGCTGTCATAGAAGTCTAAGACAATACAAGGTCTGTTATGGACCCGAGACAATGCTGGTGTCTCCTGTAATAAAAACAAAGCATACAATATCAGATGTCATAGCTGTCATAGAAGTCAAAGACAATACAAGGTCTGTTATGGACCCTAGTCAATGCTGGTGTCTCCTGTAATAAAAACAAGGTATAGAACATCAGATGTCATGGCTGTCACAGAAGTCAAAGACAATACAAGATTTGGTATGGACCCGAGACAATGCTGGTGTCTCCTGTAATACAAACAAAGCATACAACATCAGATGTCATGGCTGTCATAGAAGTCAAAGACAATACAAGGTCTGTTATGGACCCTAGACAATGCTGGTGTCTCCTGTAATAAAAATAAGGTATAGAACATCAGATTTCATGGCTGTCATAGAAGTCAAAGACAACACAAGGTCTGTTATGGACCCGAGACAATGCTGGTGTCTCCTGTAATAAAAACAAGGTATAGAACATCAGAAGTCATGGCTGTCATAGAAGTCAAAGACCATGCAAGGTCTTTTATGGACCAGAGACAATGCTGGTGTCTCCTGTAATAAATAAAAGCATAGAGCGTCTGTTTTAAAATAGTGACTCTGTGTGTGGCGATATCTTTATTTCTCTGTTAGTATTTTGAATCAAGGTTTCAAGACATCAAATTACCAAGGTCAAACAATTGCACTTTAATAGTTTTATGGTATATTTTGAACCAGCTTAGAACCCATCATCGCTCTCCTGGTGTAAGTTTAGTGGAGCACTATGGAACTGCATAACAAAACTAGTAGTCATCAAGTATTTACGTACCTGCCATGCAGTCACACCTTGTTCAAAGAAATAAAGAGCTGGAATCCATAACAGGATTGTCATAAAAATGAAGAAGAGGACCAAAGGAGTCAGTCTTTCTTTGTGGAAAATCTGTAAAATATACAAAATACTAATTTCAATCTATGAATTCAGTATCAATAAATATACAGCTTGTACAACACAAGGAAACTATCTGTACAAGTAATGGTTTCACATTTATATTCTTTCCTTGGTTACGTGAGCAATAAAATACAATACAGTAGAATGCAACATAAAAACAATAACATGTGATACTGTACAACAGAAACTATACAAAACACCATACAACACAACATTTTACCATTCAATATGATACTATACAGTAAGATGGCTTGTTATACCACAAAATATGATACTATGCAATATGATAACATGCAATATGATATGACATGACCCCTGTAATGGGTGGACTGTGGCCCAATACTTTGCAGAGGCCTCAAATATTATTAATATTAAAACAAATTATTTTCACTAAGACATACAACATACCACATAGTTCATACATTAGCACCACACAAAAGGATATTCTACACAATGTTCCAAGATACAGGAGAAGAACTCACCTTCATCATGATATAGAATCCAAGATACAGGAGAAGAACTCACCTTCATGATGATATAGAATCCAAGATACAGGAGAAGAACTCACCTTCATCATGATATAGAATCCAAGATACAGGAGAAGAACTCACCTTCATCATGATATAGAATCCAAGATACAGGAGAAGAACTCACCTTCATCATGATATAGAATCCAAGGTACAGGAGAAGAACTCACCTTCATGATGATATAGAATCCAAGATACAGGAGAAGAACTCACCTTCATGATGATATAGAATCCAAGGTACAGGAGAAGAACTCACCTTCATGATGATATAGAATCCAAGATACAGGAGAAGAACTCACCTTCATGATGATATAGAATCCAAGATACAGGAGAAGAACTCACCTTCATGATGATATAGAATCCAAGGTACAGGAAAAGAACTCACCTTCATGATGATATAGAATCCAAGATACAGGAGAAGAACTCACCTTCATGATGATATAGAATCCAAGATACAGGAGAAGAACTCACCTTCATGATGATATAGAATCCAAGATACAGGAGAAGAACTCACCTTCATGATGATATAGAATCCAAGATACAGGAGAAGAACTCACCTTCATGATGATATAGAATCCAAGGTACAGGAAAAGAACTCACCTTCATGATGATATAGAATCCAAGATACAGGAGAAGAACTCACCTTCATGATGATATAGAATCCAAGATACAGGAGAAGAACTCACCTTCATGATGATATAGAATCCAAGATACAGGAGAAGAACTCACCTTCATCATGATATAGAATCCAAGATACAGGAGAAGAACTCACCTTCATCATGATATAGAATCCAAGATACAGGAGAAGAACTCACCTTCATCATGATATAGAATCCAAGGTACAGGAGAAGAACTCACCTTCATCATGATATAGAATCCAAGATACAGGAGAAGAACTGACCTTCATCATGATATAGAATCCAAGGTACAGGAGAAGAACTCACCTTCATGATGATATAGAATCCAAGATACAGGAGAACTCACCTTCATGATGATATAGAATCCAAGATACAGGAGAAGAACTCACCTTCATGATGATATAGAATCCAAGATACAGGAGAAGAACTCACCTTCATCATGATATAGAATCCAAGATACAGGAGAAGAACTCACCTTCATCATGATATAGAATCCAAGATACAGGAGAAGAACTCACCTTCATCATGATATAGAATCCAAGGTACAGGAGAAGAACTCACCTTCATGATGATATAGAATCCAAGGTACAGGAGAAGAACTCACCTTCATGATGATATAGAATCCAAGATACAGGAGAAGAACTCACCTTCATGGTGATATAGAATCCAAGATACAGGAGAAGAACTCACCTTCATGATGATATAGAATCCAAGATACAGGAGAAGAACTCACCTTCATGATGATATAGAATCCAAGATACAGGAGAAGAACTCACCTTCATGGTGATATAGAATCCAAGATACAGGAGAAGAACTCACCTTCATGATGATATAGAATCCAAGATACAGGAGAAGAACTCACCTTCATGATGATATAGAATCCAAGATACAGGAGAAGAACTCACCTTCATGGTGATATAGAATCCAAGATACAGGAGAAGAACTCACCTTCATGATGATATAGAATCCAAGGTACAGGAAAAGAACTCACCTTCATCATGATATAGAATCCAAGATACAGGAGAAGAACTCACCTTCATGATGATATAGAATCCAAGATACAGGAGAAGAACTCACCTTCATCATGATATAGAATCCAAGATACAGGAGAAGAACTCACCTTCATCATGATATAGAATCCAAGGTACAGGAGAAGAACTCACCTTCATCATGATATAGAATCCAAGATACAGGAGAACTCACCTTCATCATGATATAGAATCCAAGGTACAGGAGAAGAACTCACCTTCATGATGATATAGAATCCAAGATACAGGAGAAGAACTCACCTTCATGATGATATAGAATCCAAGGTACAGGAGAAGAACTCACCTTCATGGTGATATAGAATCCAAGATACAGGAGAAGAACTCACCTTCATCATGATATAGAATCCAAGGTACAGGAGAAGAACTCACCTTCATGATGATATAGAATCCAAGGTACAGGAAAAGAACTCACCTTCATGATGATATAGAATCCAAGATACAGGAGAACTCACCTTCATGATGATATAGAATCCAAGATACAGGAGAAGAACTCACCTTCATGATGATATAGAATCCAAGGTACAGGAGAAGAACTCACCTTCATCATGATATAGAATTCAAGATACAGGAGAAGAACTCACCTTCATCATGATATAGAATCCAAGGTACAGGAGAAGAACTAACCTTCATCATGATATATAATCCAAGGTACAGGAGAACTAGCCTTCATGATGATATAGAATCCAAGATACAGGAGAAGAACTCACCTTCATGATGATATAGAATCCAAGGTACAGGAGAAGAACTCACCTTCATGGTGATATAGAATCCAAGATACAGGAGAAGAACTCACCTTCATGATGATATAGAATCCAAGATACAGGAGAAGAACTCACCTTCATGATGATATAGAATCCAAGGTACAGGAAAAGAACTCACCTTCATGATGATATAGAATCCAAGATACAGGAGAACTCACCTTCATGATGATATAGAATCCAAGATACAGGAGAAGAACTCACCTTCATGATGATATAGAATCCAAGATACAGGAGAAGAACTCACCTTCATGGTGATATAGAATCCAAGATACAGGAGAAGAACTCACCTTCATGATGATATAGAATCCAAGGTACAGGAAAAGAACTCACCTTCATGGTGATATAGAATCCAAGATACAGGAGAAGAACTCACCTTCATGATGATATAGAATCCAAGATACAGGAGAAGAACTCACCTTCATGATGATATAGAATCCAAGATACAGGAGAAGAACTCACCTTCATGGTGATATAGAATCCAAGATACAGGAGAAGAACTCACCTTCATGATGATATAGAATCCAAGGTACAGGAGAAGAACTCACCTTCATGATGATATAGAATCCAAGATACAGGAGAAGAACTCACCTTCATGGTGATATAGAATCCAAGATACAGGAGAAGAACTCACCTTCATGATGATATAGAATCCAAGATACAGGAGAAGAACTCACCTTCATGATGATATAGAATCCAAGATACAGGAGAAGAACTCACCTTCATGGTGATATAGAATCCAAGATACAGGAGAAGAACTCACCTTCATGATGATATAGAATCCAAGATACAGGAGAAGAACTCACCTTCATGGTGATATAGAATCCAAGATACAGGAGAAGAACTCACCGTCATGATGATATAGAATCCAAGGTACAGGAGAAGAACTCACCTTCATGATGATATAGAATACAAGATACAGGAGAAGAACTCACCTTCATGATGATATAGAATACAAGATACAGGAGAAGAACTCACCTTCATGATGATATAGAATCCAAGGTACAGGAGAAGAACTCACCTTCATCATGATATAGAATTCAAGATACAGGAGAAGAACTCACCTTCATCATGATATAGAATCCAAGGTACAGGAGAAGAACTCACCTTCATCATGATATATAATCCAAGGTACAGGAGAACTAGCCTTCATGATGATATAGAATCCAAGATACAGGAGCAGAACTCACCTTCATGATGATATAGAATCCAAGGTACAGGAGAAGAACTCACCTTCATGATGATATAGAATCCAAGATACAGGAGAAGAACTCACATTCATGATGATATAGAATCCAAGATACAGGAGAAGAACTCACCTTCATGATGATATAGAATCCAAGGTACAGGAGAAGAACTCACCTTCATGATGATATAGAATCCAAGATACAGGAGAAGAACTCACCTTCATGATGATATAGAATCCAAGATACAGGAGAAGAACTCACCTTCATCATGATATAGAATCCAAGATACAGGAGAAGAACTCACCTTCATCATGATATAGAATCCAAGGTACAGGAAAAGAACTCACCTTCATGATGATATAGAATCCAAGATACAGGAAAAGAACTCACCTTCATGATGATATAGAATCCAAGATACAGGAGAAGAACTCACCTTCATGATGATATAGAATCCAAGATACAGGAGAAGAACTCACCTTCATGATGATATAGAATCCAAGATACAGGAGAAGAACTCACCTTCATCATGATATAGAATCCAAGATACAGGAGAAGAACTCACCTTCATGATGATATAGAATCCAAGGTACAGGAGAAGAACTCACCTTCATCATGATATAGAATCCAAGATACAGGAGAAGAACTCACCTTCATCATGATATAGAATCCAAGGTACAGGAAAAGAACTCACCTTCATGATGATATAGAATCCAAGATACAGGAAAAGAACTCACCTTCATGATGATATAGAATCCAAGATACAGGAGAAGAACTCACCTTCATCATGATATAGAATCCAAGGTACAGGAAAAGAACTCACCTTCATGATGATATAGAATCCAAGATACAGGAGAAGAACTCACCTTCATCATGATATAGAATCCAAGATACAGGAGAAGAACTCACCTTCATGATGATATAGAATCCAAGGTACAGGAAAAGAACTCACCTTCATGATGATATAGAATCCAAGATACAGGAAAAGAACTCACCTTCATGATGATATAGAATCCAAGATACAGGAGAAGAACTCACCTTCATCATGATATAGAATCCAAGGTACAGGAAAAGAACTCACCTTCATCATGATATAGAATCCAAGGTACAGGAGAAGAACTCACCTTCATCATGATATAGAATCCAAGATACAGGAGAAGAACTCACCTTCATGATGATATAGAATCCAAGATACAGGAGAAGAACTCACCTTCATGATGATATAGAATCCAAGATACAGGAGAAGAACTCACCTTCATGATGATATAGAATCCAAGATACAGGAGAAGAACTCACCTTCATCATGATATAGAATCCAAGATACAGGAGAAGAACTCACCTTCATGATGATATAGAATCCAAGGTACAGGAGAACTAGCCTTCATGATGATATAGAATCCAAGATACAGGAGAAGAACTCACCTTCATCATGATATAGAATCCAAGGTACAGGAGAAGAACTGACCTTCATCATGATATAGAATCCAAGGTACAGGAGAAGAACTCACCTTCATGATGATATAGAATCCAAGATACAGGAGAACTCACCTTCATGATGATATAGAATCCAAGATACAGGAGAAGAACTCACCTTCATGATGATATAGAATCCAAGATACAGGAGAAGAACTCACCTTCATGATGATATAGAATCCAAGATACAGGAGAAGAACTCACCTTCATCATGATATAGAATCCAAGATACAGGAGAAGAACTCACCTTCATCATGATATAGAATCCAAGGTACAGGAAAAGAACTCACCTTCATGATGATATAGAATCCAAGATACAGGAAAAGAACTCACCTTCATGATGATATAGAATCCAAGATACAGGAGAAGAACTCACCTTCATGATGATATAGAATCCAAGATACAGGAGAAGAACTCACCTTCATGATGATATAGAATCCAAGATACAGGAGAAGAACTCACCTTCATCATGATATAGAATCCAAGATACAGGAGAAGAACTCACCTTCATGATGATATAGAATCCAAGGTACAGGAGAAGAACTCACCTTCATCATGATATAGAATCCAAGATACAGGAGAAGAACTCACCTTCATCATGATATAGAATCCAAGGTACAGGAAAAGAACTCACCTTCATGATGATATAGAATCCAAGATACAGGAAAAGAACTCACCTTCATGATGATATAGAATCCAAGATACAGGAGAAGAACTCACCTTCATCATGATATAGAATCCAAGGTACAGGAAAAGAACTCACCTTCATGATGATATAGAATCCAAGATACAGGAGAAGAACTCACCTTCATCATGATATAGAATCCAAGATACAGGAGAAGAACTCACCTTCATGATGATATAGAATCCAAGGTACAGGAAAAGAACTCACCTTCATGATGATATAGAATCCAAGATACAGGAAAAGAACTCACCTTCATGATGATATAGAATCCAAGATACAGGAGAAGAACTCACCTTCATCATGATATAGAATCCAAGGTACAGGAAAAGAACTCACCTTCATCATGATATAGAATCCAAGGTACAGGAGAAGAACTCACCTTCATCATGATATAGAATCCAAGATACAGGAGAAGAACTCACCTTCATGATGATATAGAATCCAAGATACAGGAGAAGAACTCACCTTCATGATGATATAGAATCCAAGATACAGGAGAAGAACTCACCTTCATGATGATATAGAATCCAAGATACAGGAGAAGAACTCACCTTCATCATGATATAGAATCCAAGATACAGGAGAAGAACTCACCTTCATGATGATATAGAATCCAAGGTACAGGAGAACTAGCCTTCATGATGATATAGAATCCAAGATACAGGAGAAGAACTCACCTTCATCATGATATAGAATCCAAGGTACAGGAGAAGAACTGACCTTCATCATGATATAGAATCCAAGATACAGGAGAAGAACTCACCTTCATGATGATATAGAATCCAAGGTACAGGAGAAGAACTCACCTTCATGATGATATAGAATCCAAGGTACAGGAGAAGAACTCACCTTCATGATGATATAGAATCCAAGATACAGGAGAAGAACTCACCTTCATGATGATATAGAATCCAAGATACAGGAGAAGGTCCATTATGAAGATGGAGAGCAGGAAAGATGCAAAGTCCAAGGGCCTTGTGACAAGACCAAACAAACTCCTGAAAGAAACCAAAGTTTACTCCACTTTATTCAGAACATGCAATGACTCAGCAAGGACTATTTGGGGCAGAGAATATGAAATATATGATAACCAATCTTTCACATTATATTTATCTGACAATTCAAGAAGGTTCAGGCACATCTTCAATATAAAGATGCTTTAAAATTAAAAGTTTTAATTAGTGTCAAATCTTTCCAAGGATGTATGCAGTGTTACTAATGCAATCCACTAGCTAATTGCAGTGTACACAGCCCATCACCAACCATTCATCCTCCATTCCTCTTGTGCATGATTACCAGACAGTGCAGATTTAATCATTGCATTGTACACTGTCCATCACCAACCATTCATCCTCCATTCCTCCTATGCATGATTACCAGACAGTGCATATTTAATCATTGCATTGTGCACGGCCCATCACCAACCATTCATCCTCCATTCCTCTTATGCATGATTACCAGACAGTGCAGATTTAATCATTGAATTGTACACGGCCCATCACCAACCATTCATCCTCCATTCCTCTTATGCATGATTACCAGACAGTGCAGATTTCATCATTGCAGTGTACACAGCCCATCACCAACCATTCATCCTCCATTCCTCTTGTGCATGATTACAAGACAGTGCAGATTTAATCATTGCATTGTACACGGTCCATCACCAACCATTCATCCTCCATTCCACCTAGGCATGATTACCAGACAGTGCAGATTTAATCATTGCATTGTACACAGCCCATCACCAACCATTCATCCTCCATTCCTCTTATGCATGATTACCAGACAGTGCAGAATTAATCATTGAATTGTACACGGCCCATCACCAACCATTCATCCTCCATTCCTCTTATGCATGATTACCCGACCGTGCAGATTTAATCATTGCAGTGTACACAGCCCATCAACAACCATTCATCCTCCATTGCTCTTGTGCATGATTACCAGACAGTGCAGATTTAATCATTGCATTGTACACGGCCCATCACCAACCATTCATCCTCCATTCCACCTAGGCATGATTACCAGACAGTGCAGATTTAATCATTGCAGTGTACACGGCCCATCACCAACCATTCATCCTCCATTCCTCTTATGCATGATTACCAGACAGTGCAGATTTAATCATTGCATTGTACACGGCCCATCACCAACCATTCATCCTCCATTCCTCTTATGCATGATTACCAGACAGTGCAGGTTTAATCATTGCATTGTACACGGCCCATCACCAACCATTCATCCTCCATTCCTCTTATGCATGATTACCAGACAGTGCAGATTTAATCATTGCATTGTACACGGCCCATCACCAACCATTCATCCTCCATTCCTCTTATGCATGATTACCAGACAGTGCAGGTTTAATCATTGCATTGTACACGGCCCATCACCAACCATTCATCCTCCATTCCACCTAGGCATGATTACCAGACAGTGCAGATTTAATCATTGCATTGTACACAGCCCATCACCAACCATTCATCCTCCATTCCTCTTATGCATGATTACCAGGCAGTGCAGATTTAATCATTGCATTGTACACGGCCCATCACCAACCATTCATCCTCCATTCCTCTTATGCATGATTACCAGACAGTGCAGATTTAATTACACCTGCTGGATAGTGAGCTCTTTGCTGGAGGTCTGCAGATAATCCTTGTCATGGATGTGAGGAGGCTGCTGTAACTGCTGTGTTCTGCAATAATTCAGTTATATTAGAGGTTTACTATATATCTGGTACCTGGATACTCTTGAGCAACCACTTTGTATTTATATTTAATATATTTATTATTTATACAGACAGTGATCATTATATCTGGATTTACAACCTGTACTGAGAGAATGAGCTGAATAATGAGACTGTCAATCCACTGCTACAGTATTATATATTAACACTGACTATAAGTGAGCAATGTTCATGCATTCCTCAATCCACTGCTACAGTATTATATATTAACACTGACTTTAAGTGAGCAATGTTCATGCATTCCTCAATCCACTGCTACAGTATTATATATTAACACTGACTATAAGTGAGCAATGTTCATGCATTCCTCAATCCACTGCTACAGTATATATTAACACTGACTATAAGTGAGCAATGTTCATGCATTCCTCAATCGACTGCTACAGTATATATATTAACACTGACTATAAGTGATCAATGTTCATGCATTCCTCAACCCACTGCTACATTATTATATATTAACACTGACTATAAGTGAGCAATGTTCATGCATTCCTCAATCCACTGCTACAGTATTATATATTAACACTGACTATAAGTGAGCAATGTTCATGCATTCCTCAATCCACTGCTACAGTATATATTAACACTGACTATAAGTGAGCAATGTTCATGCATTCCTCAATCGACTGCTACAGTATATATATATATTAACACTGACTATAAGTGATCAATGTTCATGCATTCCTCAATCCCCTGCTACAGTTATATATACTAACACTTGACTATAAGTGAGCAATGTTCATGCATTCCTCAACCCCCTGATACGGTATATATTAACACTGACTATAAGTGAGCAATGTTCTGGCATTCCTCAATCAACTGCTACAGTATATATATTAACACTGACTATAAGTGAGCAATGTTCTGGCATTCCTCAATCCACTGCTACAGTATATATTAACACTGACTATAAGTGAGCAATGTTCATGCATTCCTCAATCGACTGCTTCAGTATATATATTAACACTGACTATAAGTGATCAATGTTCTGGCATTCCTCAATCCACTGCTACAGTATATATTAACACTGACTATAAGTGAGCAATGTTCATGCATTCCTCAATCGACTGCTTCAGTATATATATTAACACTGACTATAAGTGATCAATGTTCATGCATTCCTCAATCCACTGCTACAGTATTATATACTAACACTTGACTATAAGTGAGCAATGTTCATGCATTCCTTAATCCCCTGCTACGGTATATATTAACACTGACTATAAGTGAGCAATGTCCTGGCATTCCTCAATCCACTGCTACAGTATATATATTAACACTGACTATAAGTGATCAATGTTCATGCATTCCTCAATCCACTGCTACAGTATTATATACTAACACTTGACTATAAGTGAGCAATGTTCATGCATTCCTCAATCCCCTGCTACGGTATATATTAACACTGACTATAAGTGAGCAATGTTCTGGCATTCCTCAATCCACTGCTACAGTATATATTAACACTGACTATAAGTGATCAATGTTAATGCATTCCTCAATCCACTGCTACAGTATATATATTAACACTGACTATAAGGGATCAATGTTCATGCATTCCTCAATCCCTTGCTACAGTATTATATACTAACACTGACTATAAGTGAGCAATGTTCTGGCATTCCTCAATCCACTGCTACAGTATATATATTAACACTGACTATAAGTGAGCAATGTTAATGCATTCCTCAATCCACTGCTACAGTATTATATATTAACACTGACTATAAGTGAGCAATGTTCATGTATTCCTCAATCCCCTGCTACAGTATTATATATTAACACTGACTATAAGTGAGCAATGTTCATGCATTCCTCAATCCCCTGCTACGGTATATATTAACACTGACTATAAGTGAGAAATGTTCATGCATTCCTCAAACCACTGCTACAGTATTATATATTAACACTGACTATAAGTGAGCAATGTTAATGCATTCCTCAATCCACTGCTACAGTATATATATATTAACACTAACTATAAGTGACCAATGTTCATGCATTCCTCAATCCCCTGCTACAGTATTATATACTAACACTGACTATAAGTGAGCAATGTTCATGCATTCCTCAATCCACTGCTACAGTATTATATATTAACACTGACTATAAGTGAGAAATGTTCTGGCATTCCTCAATCCACTGCTACAGTATATATGTATTAACACTGACTATAAGTGATCAATGTTCATGCATTCCTCAATCCCCTGCTACAGTATATATTAACACTGACTAAAAGTGATCAATGTTATTGCATTCCTTAATCCACTGCTACAGTATTATATATTAACACTGACTATAAGTGATCAATGTTCATGCATTCCTCAATCCCCTGCTACAGTATATACTAACACTGACTATAAGTGAGCAATGTTCATGCATTCCTCAATCCACTGCTACAGTATTATATATTAACACTGACTATAAGTGAGCAATGTTAATGCATTCCTCAATCCCCTGCTATGGTATTATATATTAACACTGACTATAAGTGATCAATGTTCATGCATTCCTCAATCCACTGCTACAGTATTATATATTAACACTGACTATAAGTGAGCAATGTTAATGCATTCCTAAATCCACTGCTACAGTATTATATATTAACACTGACTATAAGTGATCAATGTTCATGCATTCCTCAATCGACTGCTACAGTATTATATATTAACACTAACTATAAGTGAGCAATGTTCATGCATTCCTCAATCCCTTGCTACAGTATTATATACTAACACTGACTATAAGTGAGCAATGTTCATGCATTCCTCAATCCCCTGCTACAGTATATATTAACACTGACTATAAGTGAGCAATGTTCTGGCATTCCTCAATCCACTGCTACAGTATTATATACTAACACTGACTATAAGTGATCAATGTTCATGCATTCCTCAATCCACTGCTACAGTATTATATATTAACACTGACTATAAGTGAGCAATGTTAATGCATTCCTCAATCCCCTGCTATGGTATTATATATTAACACTGACTATAAGTGATCAATGTTCATGCATTCCTCAATCCACTGCTACAGTATTATATATTAACACTGACTATAAGTGAGCAATGTTAATGCATTCCTAAATCCACTGCTACAGTATTATATATTAACACTGACTATAAGTGATCAATGTTCATGCATTCCTCAATCGACTGCTACAGTATTATATATTAACACTAACTATAAGTGAGCAATGTTCATGCATTCCTCAATCCCTTGCTACAGTATTATATACTAACACTGACTATAAGTGAGCAATGTTCATGCATTCCTCAATCCCCTGCTACAGTATATATTAACACTGACTATAAGTGAGCAATGTTCTGGCATTCCTCAATCCACTGCTACAGTATTATATACTAACACTGACTATAAGTGATCAATGTTCATGCATTCCTCAATCCACTACTACAGTATTATATACTAACACTGACTATAGGTGAGCAATGTTCATGCATTCCTCAATCCCCTGCTACAGTATGATATTCTAACACTGACTATAAGTGATCAATGTTCATGCATTCCTCTCTGTAATTAATCAAAAGAATAACAACTTTCAAGGACTTTACAACTGATGTTAGTTGAATGGTATACTTTGTGAAGCACAAGTCTGATTCATGTAGAGCTATTGTGTTGATCATACATACACAGTAAGGGCTATCACAACTGACATCAAAAGTTAAAAGGATGCTACACTGCATGCATAATTTTCAACCGGCTTTTAGCACTGCTACATGGGTAAACCACTACACATCCCTAGACACAATCCCCCATACAAATAACAAAGTGCAAAGATGCAATTGAAATCATACTCACAAGGCCCAGTTACAGCTGTTGCCAAAGAGCAGTGTGACAAACCGACCCTACAAAAAGAGTGTAAGATTAATGAGCCAATGTTCAGAGTGACAACTATAACTGAGAATGACCGACCCTTCGTAAAGAGTGTAAGATTAATGAGCTCATCCTCAGAGTGACAACTATTAATGAGAATGACCGACCCTAAGTAAAGAGTGTAAGATTAATGAGCTCATGTTCAGAGTGACAACTATTAATGAGAATGACCGACCCTACGTAAAGAGTGTAAGATTAATGAGCTCATGTTCAGAGTGACAACTATTAATGAGAATGACCGACCCTACGTAAAGAGTGTAACATTAATGAGCTCATCCTCAGAGTGACAACTATTAATGAGAATGACCGACCCTACAAAAAGAGTGTAAGATTAATGAGCTCATGTTCAGAGTGACAACTATTAATGAGAATGACCGACCCTAAGAAAAGAGTGTAAGATTAATGAGCTCATGTTCAGAGTGACAACTATTAATGAGAATGACCGGCCCTAAGAAAAGAGTGTAAGATTAATGAGCTCATGTTCAGAGTGACAACTATTAATGAGAATGACCGACCCTAAGAAAAGAGTGTAAGAATAATGAGCTCATGTTCAGAGTGACAACTATTAATGAGAATGACCGGCCCTAAGAAAAGAGTGTAAAATTAATGAGCTCATCCTCAGAGTGACAACTATTAATGAGAATGACCGACCCTACGTAAAGAGTGTAAGATTAATGAGCTCATCCTCAGAGTGACAACTATTAATGAGAATGACCGACCCTAAGTAAAGAGTGTAAGATTAATGAGCTCATCCTCAGAGTGACAACTATTAATGAAAATGACCGACCCTTCGTAAAGAGTGTAAGATTAATAAGCTCATGTTCAGAGTTACAACTATTAATGAGAATGACCTACCCTACGTAAGGAGTGTAAGATTAATGAGCTCATGTTTAGCATGACAACTATTAATGAGAATGACACAACCTAAGTAAAGAGTGTAAGATTAATGAGCTCATGTTCAGAGTGACAACTATTAATGAGAAAGACCGGCCCTAAGAAAAGAGTGTAAGATTAATGAGCTCATGTTCAGAGTGACAACTATTAATGAGAATGACCGACCCTAAGAAAAGAGTGTAAGAATAATGAGCTCATGTTCAGAGTGACAACTATTAATGAGAATGACCGGCCCTAAGAAAAGAGTGTAAAATTAATGAGCTCATCCTCAGAGTGACAACTATTAATGAAAATGACTGACCCTTCGTAAAGAGTGTAAGATTAATGAGCTCATGTTCATAGTGACAACTATTAATGAGAATGACCGACCCTACATAAAGAGTGTAAGATTAATGAGCTCATGTTCAGAGTGACAACTATTAATGAGAATGACCGACCCTACGTAAAGAGTGTAAGATTAATGAGCTAATCTTCAGAGTGACAACTATTTATGAGAATGACACAACCTAAGTAAAGAGTGTAAGATTAATGAGCTCATGTTCAGAGTGACAACTATTAATGAGAAGACCGACCCTACATAAAGAGTGTAAGATAAATGAGCTCATGTTCAGAGTGACAACTATTAATGAGAATGACTGACCCTACCTAAAGAGTGTTAGATTAATGAGCTCATGTTCAGAGTGACAACTATTAATGAAAATGACACAACCTAAGTAAACAGTGTAAGATTAATGAGCTCATGTTCAGAGTGACAACTATTAATGAGAATGACCGACCCTACAAAAAGAGTGTAAGATTAATGAGCTCATGTTCAGAGTGACAACTATTAATGAGAATGACCGACCCTTCGTAAAGAGTGTAAGATTAATGAGCTCATCCTCAGAGTGACAACTATTAATGAGAATGACACAACCTAAGTAAAGAGTGTAAGATTAATGAGCTCATGTTCAGAGTGACAACTATTAATGAGAATGACCGACCCTAAGTAAAGAGTGTAAGATTAATGAGCTCATGTTCACAGTGACAACTATTAATGAGAATGACCGACCCTACAAAAAGAGTGTAAGATTAATGAGCTCATGTTCAGAGTGACAACTATTAATGAGAATGACCGACCCTTCGTAAAGAGTGTAAGATTAATGAGCTCATCCTCAGAGTGACAACTATTAATGAGAATGACACAACCTAAGTAAAGAGTGTAAAATAATGAGCTCATGTTCAGAGTGACAACTATTAATGAAAATGACTGACCCTTCGTAAAGAGTGTAAGATTAATGAGCTCATGTTCATAGTGACAACTATTAATGAGATTGACCTACCCTACGTAAAGAGTGTAAGATTAATGAGCTCATGTTCAGAGTGACAACTATTAATGAGAATGACCGACCCTTTGTAAAGAGTGTAAGATTAATGAGCTCATGTTCAGAGTGACAACTATTAATAAGAATGACTGACCCTTCGTAAAAAGTGTAAGATTAATGAGCTCATCCTCAGAGTGACAACTATAAATGAGAATGACCCAGCCTACATAAAGAGTGTAAGATTAATGAGCTCATGTTCAGAGTGACAACTATTAATAAGAATGACTGACCCTTCGTAAAAAGTGTAAGATTAATGAGCTCATCCTCAGAGTGACAACTATTAATGAGAATGACACAACCTAAGTAAAGAGTGTTAGATTAATGAGCTCATGTTCAGAGTGACAACTATTAATGAGAATGACCGACCCTACGTAAAGAGTGTAAGATTAATGAGCTAATGTTCAAAGTGACGACTATTAATAAGAATGACCGACCCTACAAAAGGAGTGTTAGATTAATGAGCTAATGTTCAGAGTGACAACTATTAATGAGAATGACCGACCCTACATAAAGAGTGTAAGATAAATGAGCTAATCTTCAGAGTGACAACTATTAATGAGAATGACACAACCTAAGTAAATAGTGTAAGATTAATGAGCTCATGTTCATAGTGACAACTATTAATGAGAATGACCGACCCTACATAAAGAGTGTAAGATTAATGAGCTCATGTTCATAGTGACAACTATTAATGAGAATGACCGACCCTACGTAAAGAGTGTAAGATTAATGAGCTAATCTTCAGAGTGACAACTATTTATGAGAATGACACAACCTAAGTAAAGAGTGTAAGATTAATGAGCTCATGTTCAGAGTGACAACTATTAATGAGAAGACCGACCCTACATAAAGAGTGTAAGATAAATGAGCTCATGTTCAGAGTGACAACTATTAATGAGAATGACTGACCCTACCTAAAGAGTGTTAGATTAATGAGCTCATGTTCAGAGTGACAACTATTAATGAAAATGACACAACCTAAGTAAAGAGTGTAAGATTAATGAGCTCATGTTCAGAGTGACAACTATTAATGAGAATGACCGACCCTACAAAAAGAGTGTAAGATTAATGAGCTCATGTTCAGAGTGACAACTATTAATGAGAATGACCGACCCTTCGTAAAGAGTGTAAGATTAATGAGCTCATCCTCAGAGTGACAACTATTAATGAGAATGACACAACCTAAGTAAAGAGTGTAAGATTAATGAGCTCATGTTCAGAGTGACAACTATTAATGAGAATGACCGACCCTAAGTAAAGAGTGTAAGATTAATGAGCTCATGTTCAGAGTGACAACTATTAATGAGAATGACCGACCCTACAAAAAGAGTGTAAGATTAATGAGCTCATGTTCAGAGTGACAACTATTAATGAGAATGACCGACCCTTCGTAAAGAGTGTAAGATTAATGAGCTCATCCTCAGAGTGACAACTATTAATGAGAATGACACAACCTAAGTAAAGAGTGTAAAATAATGAGCTCATGTTCAGAGTGACAACTATTAATGAAAATGACTGACCCTTCGTAAAGAGTGTAAGATTAATGAGCTCATGTTCATAGTGACAACTATTAATGAGATTGACCTACCCTACGTAAAGAGTGTAAGATTAATGAGCTCATGTTCAGAGTGACAACTATTAATGAGAATGACCGACCCTTCGTAAAGAGTGTAAGATTAATGAGCTCATGTTCAGAGTGACAACTATTAATAAGAATGACTGACCCTTCGTAAAAAGTGTAAGATTAATGAGCTCATCCTCAGAGTGACAACTATAAATGAGAATGACCCAGCCTACATAAAGAGTGTAAGATTAATGAGCTCATGTTCAGAGTGACAACTATTAATAAGAATGACTGACCCTTCGTAAAAAGTGTAAGATTAATGAGCTCATCCTCAGAGTGACAACTATTAATGAGAATGACACAACCTAAGTAAAGAGTGTTAGATTAATGAGCTCATGTTCAGAGTGACAACTATTAATGAGAATGACCGACCCTACGTAAAGAGTGTAAGATTAATGAGCTCATGTTCAAAGTGACGACTATTAATGAGAATGACCGACCCTACAAAAAGAGTGTTAGATTAATGAGCTAATGTTCAGAGTGACAACTATTAATGAGAATGACCGACCCTACATAAAGAGTGTAAGATAAATGAGCTAATCTTCAGAGTGACAACTATTAATGAGAATGACACAACCTAAGTAAATAGTGTAAGATTAATGAGCTCATTGTTCAGAGTGACAACTATTAATGAGAATGACCAACCCTACATAAAGAGTGTAAGATTAATGAGCTAATGTTCAAAGTGACAACTATTAATGAGAATGACCGACCCTACAAAAAGAGTGTAAGATTAATGAGCTCATGTTCAGAGTGACAACTATTAATGAGAATGACCGACCCTACGTAAAGAGTGTAAGATTAATGAGCTAATCTTCAGAGTGACAACTATTAATGAGAATGACACAACCTAAGTAAAGAGTGTAAGATTAATGAGCTCATGTTCAGAGTGACAACTATTAATGAGAAGACCGACCCTACATAAAGAGTGTAAGATAAATGAGCTCATGTTCAGAGTGACAACTATTAATGAGAATGACTGACCCTACCTAAAGAGTGTTAGATTAATGAGCTCATGTTCAGGGTGACAACTATTAATGAGAATATCCGACCCTACCTAAAGAGTGTAAGATTAATGAGCTTATTTTCAGAGTGACAACTATTAATGAGAATGACTGACCCTATGTAAAAAGTGTAAGATTAATGAGCTCATGTTCAAAGTGACAACTACTAATGAGAATGACCGACCCTACGTAAAAAGTGTAAGATTAATGAGCTCATGTTCAAAGTGACAACTATTAATGAGAATGACCGACCCTACAAAAAGAGTGTAAGATTAATGAGCTAATGTTCAGAGTGACAACTATTAATGAGAATGACCGACCCTACATAAAGAGTGTAAGATTAATGAGCTCATGTTCAGAGTGACAACTATTAATGAGAATGACACAACCTAAGTAAATAGTGTAAGATTAATGAGCTCATGTTCAGAGTGACAACTATTAATGAGAATGACCGACCCTACATAAAGAGTGTAAGATTAATGAGCTCATGTTCAGAGTGACAACTATTAATGAGAATGACACAACCTAAGTAGAGTGTAAGATTAATGAGCTCATGTTCAGAGTGACAACTATTAATGAAAATGACTGACCCTTCGTAAAAAGTGTAAGATTAATGAGCTCATCCTCAGAGTGACAACTATAAATGAGAATGACCCAGCCTACATAAAGAGTGTAAGATTAATGAGCTCATGTTCAGAGTGACAACTATTAATAAGAATGACTGACCCTTCGTAAAGAGTGTAAGATTAATGAGCTCATGTTCAGAGTGACAACTATTAATGAGAATGACACAACCTAAGTAAATAGTGTAGGATTAATGAGCTCATGTTCAGAGTGACAACTATTAATGAGAATGACCGACCCTACATAAAGAGTGTAAGATTAATGAGCTCATGTTCAGAGTGACAACTATTAATGAGAATGACACAACCTAAGTAAAGAGTGTAAGATTAATGAGCTCATGTTCAGAGTGACAACTATTAATGAAAATGACTGACCCTTCGTAAAGAGTGTAAGATTAATGAGCTCATGTTCATAGTGACAACTATTAATGAGAATGACACAACCTAAGTAAATAGTGTAAGATTAATGAGCTCATGTTCAGAGTGACAACTATTAATGAGAATGACCGACCCTACATAAAGAGTGTAAGATTAATGAGCTCATGTTCAGAGTGACAACTATTAATAAAAATGACCGACCCTTCGTAAAGAGTGTAAGATTAATGAGCTCATTGTTCAGAGTGACAACTATTAATGAGAATGACCAACCCTACATAAAGAGTGTAAGATTAATGAGCTAATGTTCAAAGGGACAACTATTAATGAGAATGACCGACCCTACAAAAAGAGTGTAAGATTAATGAGCTCATGTTCAGAGTGACAACTATTAATGAGAATGACCGACCCTACGTAAAGAGTGTAAGATTAATGAGCTAATCTTCAGAGTGACAACTATTAATGAGAATGACACAACCTAAGTAAAGAGTGTAAGATTAATGAGCTCATGTTCAGAGTGACAACTATTAATGAGAAGACCGACCCTACATAAAGAGTGTAAGATAAATGAGCTCATGTTCAGAGTGACAACTATTAATGAGAATGACTGACCCTACCTAAAGAGTGTTAGATTAATGAGCTCATGTTCAGGGTGACAACTATTAATGAGAATATCCGACCCTACCTAAAGAGTGTAAGATTAATGAGCTTATTTTCAGAGTGACAACTATTAATGAGAATGACTGACCCTATGTAAAAAGTGTAAGATTAATGAGCTCATGTTCAAAGTGACAACTACTAATGAGAATGACCGACCCTACGTAAAAAGTGTAAGATTAATGAGCTCATGTTCAAAGTGACAACTATTAATGAGAATGACCGACCCTACAAAAAGAGTGTAAGATTAATGAGCTAATGTTCAGAGTGACAACTATTAATGAGAATGACCGACCCTACATAAAGAGTGTAAGATTAATGAGCTCATGTTCAGAGTGACAACTATTAATGAGAATGACACAACCTAAGTAAATAGTGTAAGATTAATGAGCTCATGTTCAGAGTGACAACTATTAATGAGAATGACCGACCCTACATAAAGAGTGTAAGATTAATGAGCTCATGTTCAGAGTGACAACTATTAATGAGAATGACACAACCTAAGTAAAGAGTGTAAGATTAATGAGCTCATGTTCAGAGTGACAACTATTAATGAAAATGACTGACCCTTCATAAAGAGTGTAAGATTAATGAGCTCATGTTCATAGTGACAACTATTAATGAGAATGACACAACCTAAGTAAATAGTGTAAGATTAATGAGCTCATGTTCAGAGTGACAACTATTAATGAGAATGACCGACCTTACATAAAGAGTGTAAGATTAATGAGCTCATGTTCAGAGTGACAACTATTAATAAAAATGACCGACCCTTCGTAAAGAGTGTAAGATTAATGAGCTCATTGTTCAGAGTGACAACTATTAATGAGAATGACCAACCCTACATAAAGAGTGTAAGATTAATGAGCTAATGTTCAAAGTGACAACTATTAATGAGAATGACCGACCCTACAAAAAGAGTGTAAGATTAATGAGCTCATGTTCAGAGTGACAACTATTAATGAGAATGACCGACCCTACGTAAAGAGTGTAAGATTAATGAGCTAATCTTCAGAGTGACAACTATTAATGAGAATGACACAACCTAAGTAAAGAGTGTAAGATTAATGAGCTCATGTTCAGAGTGACAACTATTAATGAGAAGACCGACCCTACATAAAGAGTGTAAGATAAATGAGCTCATGTTCAGAGTGACAACTATTAATGAGAATGACTGACCCTACCTAAAGAGTGTTAGATTAATGAGCTCATGTTCAGGGTGACAACTATTAATGAGAATATCCGACCCTACCTAAAGAGTGTAAGACTAATGAGCTTATTTTCAGAGTGACAACTATTAATGAGAATGACTGACCCTATGTAAAAAGTGTAAGATTAATGAGCTCATGTTCAAAGTGACAACTACTAATGAGAATGACCGACCCTACGTAAAAAGTGTAAGATTAATGAGCTCATGTTCAAAGTGACAACTATTAATGAGAATGACCGACCCTACAAAAAGAGTGTAAGATTAATGAGCTAATGTTCAGAGTGACAACTATTAATGAGAATGACACAACCTAAGTAAATAGTGTAAGATTAATGAGCTCATGTTCAGAGTGACAACTATTAATGAGAATGACCGACCCTACATAAAGAGTGTAAGATTAATGAGCTCATGTTCAGAGTGACAACTATTAATGAGAATGACACAACCTAAGTAAAGAGTGTAAGATTAATGAGCTCATGTTCAGAGTGACAACTATTAATGAAAATGACTGACCCTTCGTAAAGAGTGTAAGATTAATGAGCTCATGTTCATAGTGACAACTATTAATGAGAATGACACAACCTAAGTAAATAGTGTAAGATTAATGAGCTCATGTTCAGAGTGACAACTATTAATGAGAATGACCGACCCTACATAAAGAGTGTAAGATTAATGAGCTCATGTTCAGAGTGACAACTATTAATAAAAATGACCGACCCTTCGTAAAGAGTGTAAGATTAATGAGCTCATTGTTCAGAGTGACAACTATTAATGAGAATGACCAACCCTACATAAAGAGTGTAAGATTAATGAGCTAATGTTCAAAGTGACAACTATTAATGAGAATGACCGACCCTACAAAAAGAGTGTAAGATTAATGAGCTCATGTTCAGAGTGACAACTATTAATGAGAATGACCGACCCTACGTAAAGAGTGTAAGATTAATGAGCTAATCTTCAGAGTGACAACTATTAATGAGAATGACACAACCTAAGTAAAGAGTGTAAGATTAATGAGCTCATGTTCAGAGTGACAACTATTAATGAGAAGACCGACCCTACATAAAGAGTGTAAGATAAATGAGCTCATGTTCAGAGTGACAACTATTAATGAGAATGACTGACCCTACCTAAAGAGTGTTAGATTAATGAGCTCATGTTCAGGGTGACAACTATTAATGAGAATATCCGACCCTACCTAAAGAGTGTAAGATTAATGAGCTTATTTTCAGAGTGACAACTATTAATGAGAATGACTGACCCTATGTAAAAAGTGTAAGATTAATGAGCTCATGTTCAAAGTGACAACTACTAATGAGAATGACCGACCCTACGTAAAAAGTGTAAGATTAATGAGCTCATGTTCAAAGTGACAACTATTAATGAGAATGACCGACCCTACAAAAAGAGTGTAAGATTAATGAGCTAATGTTCAGAGTGACAACTATTAATGAGAATGACCGACCCTACATAAAGAGTGTAAGATTAATGAGCTCATGTTCAGAGTGACAACTATTAATGAGAATGACACAACCTAAGTAAATAGTGTAAGATTAATGAGCTCATGTTCAGAGTGACAACTATTAATGAGAATGACCGACCCTACATAAAGAGTGTAAGATTAATGAGCTCATGTTCAGAGTGACAACTATTAATGAGAATGACACAACCTAAGTAAAGAGTGTAAGATTAATGAGCTCATGTTCAGAGTGACAACTATTAATGAAAATGACTGACCCTTCGTAAAGAGTGTAAGATTAATGAGCTCATGTTCATAGTGACAACTATTAATGAGAATGACACAACCTAAGTAAATAGTGTAAGATTAATGAGCTCATGTTCAGAGTGACAACTATTAATGAGAATGACCGACCCTACATAAAGAGTGTAAGATTAATGAGCTCATGTTCAAAGTGACAACTATTAATAAAAATGACCGACCCTTCGTAAAGAGTGTAAGATTAATGAGCTCATTGTTCAGAGTGACAACTATTAATGAGAATGACCGACCCTACAAAAAGAGTGTAAGATTAATGAGCTCATGTTCAGAGTGACAACTATTAATGAGAATGACCGACCCTACGTAAAGAGTGTAAGATTAATGAGCTAATCTTCAGAGTGACAACTATTAATGAGAATGACACAACCTAAGTAAAGAGTGTAAGATTAATGAGCTCATGTTCAGAGTGACAACTATTAATGAGAAGACCGACCCTACATAAAGAGTGTAAGATAAATGAGCTCATGTTCAGAGTGACAACTATTAATGAGAATGACTGACCCTACCTAAAGAGTGTTAGATTAATGAGCTCATGTTCAGGGTGACAACTATTAATGAGAATATCCGACCCTACCTAAAGAGTGTAAGATTAATGAGCTTATTTTCAGAGTGACAACTATTAATGAGAATGACTGACCCTATGTAAAAAGTGTAAGATTAATGAGCTCATGTTCAAAGTGACAACTACTAATGAGAATGACCGACCCTACGTAAAAAGTGTAAGATTAATGAGCTCATGTTCAAAGTGACAACTATTAATGAGAATGACCGACCCTACAAAAAGAGTGTAAGATTAATGAGCTAATGTTCAGAGTGACAACTATTAATGAGAATGACCGACCCTACATAAAGAGTGTAAGATTAATGAGCTCATGTTCAGAGTGACAACTATTAATGAGAATGACACAACCTAAGTAAATAGTGTAAGATTAATGAGCTCATGTTCAGAGTGACAACTATTAATGAGAATGACCGACCCTACATAAAGAGTGTAAGATTAATGAGCTCATGTTCAGAGTGACAACTATTAATGAGAATGACACAACCTAAGTAAAGAGTGTAACATTAATGAGCTCATGTTCAGAGTGACAACTATTAATGAAAATGACTGACCCTTCGTAAAGAGTGTAAGATTAATGAGCTCATGTTCATAGTGACAACTATTAATGAGAATGACACAACCTAAGTAAATAGTGTAAGATTAATGAGCTCATGTTCAGAGTGACAACTATTAATGAGAATGACCGACCCTACATAAAGAGTGTAAGATTAATGAGCTCATGCTCAGAGTGACAACTATTAATAAGAATGACCGATCCTTCGTAAAGAGTGTAAGATTAATGAGCTAATGTTCAGAGTAACAACTATTAATGAGAATGACACAACCTAAGTAAATAGTGTAAGATTAATGAGCTCATGTTCAGAGTGACAACTATTAATGAGAATGACCGACCCTACAAAAAGAGTGTAAGATTAATGAGCTCATGTTCAGAGTGACAACTATTAATGAGAATGACCGACCCTACGTAAAGAGTGTAAGATTAATGAGCTAATCTTCAGAGTGACAACTATTTATGAGAATGACACAACCTAAGTAAAGAGTGTAAGATTAATGAGCTCATGTTCAGAGTGACAACTATTAATGAGAAGACCGACCCTACATAAAGAGTGTAAGATAAATGAGCTCATGTTCAGAGTGACAACTATTAATGAGAATGACTGACCCTACCTAAAGAGTGTTAGATTAATGAGCTCATGTTCAGAGTGACAACTATTAATGAAAATGACACAACATAAGTAAAGAGTGTAAGATTAATGAGCTCATGTTCAGAGTGACAACTATTAACGAGAATGACCAACCCTACATAAAGAGTGTAAGATAAATGAGCATATCAACTGTTAATGCATGTAATAGTGTACCAACCCTGGATGTGACAGGACATATCAACTGTTAATGCATTGTAATAGTGTACCAACCCTGGATGTGACAGGACATATCAACTGTTAATGCATTGTAATAGTGTACCAACCCTGGATGTGACAGGACATATCAACTGTTAATGCATTGTAATAGTGACCAACCCTGGATGTGACAGGACATATCAACTGTTAATGCATTGTAATAGTGTACCAACCCTGGATGTGACAGGACATATCAACTGTTAATGCATTGTAATAGTGTACCAACCCTGGATGTGATAGGACATATCAACTGTTAATGCATTGTAATAGTGTACCAACCCTGGATGTGACAGAGCATATCAACTGTTAATGCATTGTAATAGTGTACCAACCCTGGATGTGACAGAGCATATCAACTGTTAATGCATGTAATAGTGTACCAACCCTGGATGTGACAGGACATATCAACTGTTAATGCATTGTAATAGTGTACCTATCCTGGATGTGACAGGACATATCAACTGTTAATGCATTGTAATAGTGTACCAACCCTGGATGTGACAGAGCATATCAACTGTTAATGCATTGTAATAGTGTACCAACCCTGGATGTGACAGGACATATCAACTGTTAATGCATTGTAATAGTGTACCAACCCTGGATGTGATAGGACATATCAACTGTTAATACATTGTAATAGTGTACCAACCCTGGATGTGACAGGACATATCAACTGTTAATGCATTGTAATAGTGTACCAACCCTGGATGTGACAGAGCATATCAACTGTTAATGCATTGTATAGTGTACCAACCCTGGATGTGACAGGACATATCAACTGTTAATGCATTGTAATAGTGTACCTACCCTGGATGTGACAGGACATATCAACTGTTAATGTATTGTAATAGTGTACCTACCCTGGATGTGACAGGACATATCAACTGTTAATGCATTGTAATAGTGTACCAACCCTGGATGTGATAGGACATATCAACTGTAAATGCATTGTAATAGTGTACCAACCCTGGATGTGACAGGACATATCAACTGTTAATGCATTGTAATAGTGTACCAACCCTGGATGTGACAGGACATATCAACTGTTAATGCATTGTAATAGTGTACCAACCCTGGATGTGACAGGACATATCAACTGTTAATGCATTGTAATAGTGTACCAACCCTGGATGTGACAGGACATATCAACTGTTACTACATTGTAATAGTCAACCAACTGTGGATGTGACAGGGTCTATCAACTTAATACATAGTAAAATGTAAAGGGAGTCCTCTGTATTCGGCACAGTGTAATGTGCAGCTTTTTGGGGGTAAAGGGAGCCCTCTGTGTTCTGCTCAGTGTAAGGGTGCAGCTATGTTGGCAAAGGGAGCCCTCTGTATACTGAACTGTGTAAGGTTGTAGCTTTGCTAGGGCAAAGAGAACCCTCTTTATTCTGCACAGTGTAAGGGTGCAGCTTTGTGAGGGTAAAGGGAGCCCTCTTTATTCTGCATAGTGTAAGGGTGCAGCTTTGTGAGGGTAAAGGGAGCCCTCTATATTCTGCACATTGTAAGCAGGCAGCTATGTTAGGGTAAAGGGAATCCTCTGTGTTCTAAATTGTGTAAGGGCTAAGCTTTGTGAAGGTGAATAGTGCCCTCTGTTTTCTGCACAGTGTAAGGGTGCAGCTTTGTGGGGAGGCACATTGAATGCAGGTCCCAAATTGAGCTATAATAAGAATTATAAAAAGGTTCTTGTCCACCCATGTCATTGATGAATATATATGTGGAAACCTTTTCATGTAGTTTAGTTGCATCACTAGTGGTGATGCTGCAGTGATGTGAACCTAATTAGTAAAACTCAGTAATATCTTGTTCATCTTCACCACTTTCTGCATGGCATCATAAAATTAAACTTATTCTACTATATACTAGAACTTGACTGCAATGAGTTACGGAGCTTTCAATATTTCAAACTCTTACCAAATGTAAAGGTTTGAAGTCTCTGTTGGCTAGCATCATTCTGCACTCCAAGCGAGCTCTGGCAAATGTTCCTGTATCTGCAAATGAACAGAAGTACATACCAGATCAGTTGGTGCTATTGTAATATATAGGTAACATACCAAATCAGATGGTGCTATCGTGATATATAGGTAGCATACCAAATCAGATGGTGCTATCATAATATATGTGTAACATACCAAATCAGATTGTGCTGTCATAATATATGTGTAACATACAAATTCAGATGGTGCTATCATAATATATGTGTAACATACCAAATCAGATGGTGCTATCGTAATATATGTGTAACATACAAATTCAGATGGTGCTATCATAATATATGTGTAACATACCAAATCAGATGGTGCTATCGTAATATAAATGTGTACCATACCAAATCAGATGGTTCTATTGTAATATATGTGTAACATACCAAATCAGATGGTGCTATCGTAATATAAATGTGTACCATACCAAATCAGATGGTTCTATTGTAATATATGTGTAACATACCAAATCAGATGGTGCTTTCATAATATATGTGTAACATACCAAATCAGATGGTGCTTTTGTACCATATACAATAACATACCAAACCGGACGGTGCTTTTGTAGTAAACATGTAAGGACATGTAGCCGCAGGTGGTAACATGAAGCAGGAAAAATATGATGTATGTATAGATGTTATGGAATAACTGCAAAACAAACAAAATGGAGAAATGTCAATGAAATTGTTACATTTATGTGTTACATCTAGACAAAACATGTCTTAAAATATCTGAAACAAAGACATTCCGGACTTTGTCAAGAGGATATAAATGTGACAATTAATAGAGCCTATTTGTAATAATTCAATTATATTGATCCTGTCAATATTTATGGAATGCATAGACTATTTACAGCCTTCAAATATTTGTAATAAATCAATAACATTGATCCTGTCAATATTTATGGATGTATACAGACTATTTACAGCCTTCAAATATTTGTAATAAATCAATAACATTGATCCTGTCAATATTTATGGAATGTATAGACTATTAACAGCCTTCAAATATTTGTAATAAATCAATAACATTGATCCTGTCAATATTAATGGATGTATACAGACTATTTACAGCCTTCAAATATTTGTAATAAATCAATAACATTGATCCTGTCAATATTAATGGATGTATACAGACTATTTACAGCCTTCAAATATTTGTAATAAATCAATAACATTGATCCTGTCAATATTTATGGATGTATACAGACTATTTACAGCCTTCAAATATTTGTAATAAATCAATAACATTGATCCTGTCAATATTAATGGAATGTATACAGACTATTTACAGCCTTTAAATATTTGTAATAAATCAATTACATTGATCCTGTCAATATTAATGGAATGTATACAGACTATTTACAGCCTTCAAATATTTGTAATAAATCAATAACATTGATCCTGTCAATATTTATGGATGTATACAGACTATTTACAGCCTTCAAATATTTGTAATAAATCAATAACATTGATCCTGTCAATATTTATGGAATGTATAGACTATTAACAGCCTTCAAATATTTGTAATAAATCAATAACATTGATCCTGTCAATATTAATGGAATGTATACAGACTATTTACAGCCTTTAAATATTTGTAATAAATCAATTACATTGATCCTGTCAATATTAATGGAATGTATACAGACTATTTACAGCTTTCAAATATTTGTAATAAATCAATAACATTGATCCTGTCAATATTTATGGAATGTATAGACTATTTACAGCCTTTAAATATTTGTAATAAATCAATAATATTGATCCTGTCAATATATATGGATGTATACAGACTATTTACAGCCTTCAAATATTTGTAATAAATCAATAACATTGATCCTGTCAATATTTATGGAATGTATAGACTATTAACAGCCTTCAAATATTTGTAATAAATCAATAACATTGATCCTGTCAATATTAATGGAATGTATACAGACTATTTACAGCCTTTAAATATTTGTAATAAATCAATTACATTGATCCTGTCAATATTAATGGAATGTATACAGACTATTTACAGCTTTCAAATATTTGTAATAAATCAATAACATTGATCCTGTCAATATTTATGGAATGTATAGACTATTTACAGCCTTTAAATATTTGTAATAAATCAATAATATTGATCCTGTCAATATATATGGATGTATACAGACTATTTACAGCCTTCAAATATTTGTAATAAATCAATAACATTGATCCTGTCAATATATATGGATGTATACAGACTATTTACAGCCTTCAAATATTTGTAATAAATCAATAACATTGATCCTGTCAATATTTATGGAATGTATAGACTATTTACAGCCTTTAAATATTTGTAATAAATCAATAATATTGATCCTGTCAATATATATGGATGTATACAGACTATTTACAGCCTTCAAATATTTGTAATAAATCAATAACATTGATCCTGTCAATATATATGGATGTATACAGACTATTTACAGCCTTCAAATATTTGTAATAAATCAATAACATTGATCCTGTCAATATTTATGGAATGTATAGACTATTAACAGCCTTCAAATATTTGTAATAAATCAATAACATTGATCCTGTCAATATTTATGGATGTATACAGACTATTTACAGCCTTCAAATATTTGTAATAAATCAATAACATTGATCCTGTCAATATTTATGGATGTATACAGACTATTTACAGCCTTCAAATATTTGTAATAAATCAATAACATTGATCCTGTCAATATTTATGGAATGTATAGACTATTTACAGCCTTTAAATATTTGTAATAAATCAATAATATTGATCCTGTCAATATATATGGATGTATACAGACTATTTACAGCCTTCAAATATTTGTAATAAATCAATAACATTGATCCTGTCAATATATATGGATGTATACAGACTATTTACAGCCTTCAAATATTTGTAATAAATCAATAACATTGATCCTGTCAATATTTATGGAATGTATAGACTATTAACAGCCTTCAAATATTTGTAATAAATCAATAACATTGATCCTGTCAATATTTATGGATGTATACAGACTATTTATAGCCTTCAAATATTTGTAATAAATCAATAACATTGATCCTGTCAATATTAATGGATGTATACAGACTATTTACAGCCTTCAAATATTTGTAATAAATCAATAACATTGATCCTGTCAATATTTATGGATGTATACAGACTATTTACAGCCTTCAAATATTTGTAATTAATCAATAACATTGATCCTGTCAATATTTATGGAATCTATAGACTATTTACAGCCTTCAAATATTTGTAATAAATCAATAATATTGATCCTGTCAATATTAATGGATGTATACAGACTATTTACAGCCTTCAAATATTTGTAATAAATCAATAACATTGATCCTGTCAATATTTATGGAATGTATACAGACTATTAACTGCTTCAAAATATTTGTAATAAATCAATAACATTGATCCTGTCAATATTAATGGATGTATACAGACTATTTATAGCCTTCAAATATTTGTAATAAATCAATAACATTGATCCTGTCAATATTAATGGAATGTATACAGACTATTTACAGCCTTTAAATATTTGTAATAAATCAATTACATTGATCCTGTCAATATTAATGGAATGTATACAGACTATTTACAGCCTTCAAATATTTGTAATAAATCAATAACATTGATCCTGTCAATATTTATGGAATGTATAGACTATTAACAGCCTTCAAATATTTGTAATAAATCAATAACATTGATCCTGTCAATATTTATGGATGTATACAGACTATTTACAGCCTTCAAATATTTGTAATAAATCAATAACATTGATCCTGTCAATATTTATGGAATGTATAGACTATTTACAGCCTTTAAATATTTGTAATAAATCAATAATATTGATCCTGTCAATATATATGGATGTATACAGACTATTTACAGCCTTCAAATATTTGTAATAAATCAATAACATTGATCCTGTCAATATATATGGATGTATACAGACTATTTACAGCCTTCAAATATTTGTAATAAATCAATAACATTGATCCTGTCAATATTTATGGAATGTATAGACTATTAACAGCCTTCAAATATTTGTAATAAATCAATAACATTGATCCTGTCAATATTTATGGATGTATACAGACTATTTATAGCCTTCAAATATTTGTAATAAATCAATAACATTGATCCTGTCAATATTAATGGATGTATACAGACTATTTACAGCCTTCAAATATTTGTAATAAATCAATAACATTGATCCTGTCAATATTTATGGATGTATACAGACTATTTACAGCCTTCAAATATTTGTAATTAATCAATAACATTGATCCTGTCAATATTTATGGAATCTATAGACTATTTACAGCCTTCAAATATTTGTAATAAATCAATAATATTGATCCTGTCAATATTAATGGATGTATACAGACTATTTACAGCCTTCAAATATTTGTAATAAATCAATAACATTGATCCTGTCAATATTTATGGAATGTATACAGACTATTAACTGCTTCAAAATATTTGTAATAAATCAATAACATTGATCCTGTCAATATTAATGGATGTATACAGACTATTTATAGCCTTCAAATATTTGTAATAAATCAATAACATTGATCCTGTCAATATTAATGGAATGTATACAGACTATTTACAGCCTTTAAATATTTGTAATAAATCAATTACATTGATCCTGTCAATATTAATGGAATGTATACAGACTATTTACAGCCTTCAAATATTTGTAATAAATCAATAACATTGATCCTGTCAATATTTATGGAATGTATAGACTATTTACAGCCTTTAAATATTTGTAATAAATCAATAATATTGATCCTGTCAATATTTATGGAATGTATAGACTATTAACAGCCTTCAAATATTTGTAATAAATCAATAACATTGATCCTGTCAATATTAATGGATGTATACAGACTATTAACAGCCTTCAAATATTTGTAATAAATCAATAACATTGATCCTGTCAATATTTATGGATGTATACAGACTATTTACAGCCTTCAAATATTTGTAATTAATCAATAACATTGATCCTGTCAATATTTATGGAATGTATAGACTATTTACAGCCTTCAAATATTTGTAATAAATCAATAACATTGATCCTGTCAATATTAATGGATGTATACAGACTATTAACAGCCTTCAAATATTTGTAATAAATCAATAACATTGATCCTGTCAATATTTATGGATGTATACAGACTATTTACAGCCTTCAAATATTTGTAATTAATCAATAACATTGATCCTGTCAATATTAATGGATGTATACAGACTATTTACAGCCTTCAAATATTTGTAATAAATCAATAACATTGATCCTGTCAATATTTATGGAATGTATACAGACTATTAACTGCTTCAAATATTTGTAATAAATCAATAACATTGATCCTGTCAATATTAATGGATGTATACAGACTATTTATAGCCTTCAAATATTTGTAATAAATCAATAACATTGATCCTGTCAATATTAATGGAATGTATACAGACTATTTACAGCCTTTAAATATTTGTAATAAATCAATAACATTGATCCTGTCAATATTTATGGATGTATACAGACTATTTACAGCCTTCAAATATTTGTAATAAATCAATAACATTGATCCTGTCAATATTTATGGATGTATACAGACTATTTACAGCCTTCAAATATTTGTAATAAATCAATAACATTGATCCTGTCAATATTAATGGATGTATACAGACTATTTACAGCCTTCAAATATTTGTAATAAATCAATAACATTGATCCTGTCAATATTTATGGAATGTATAGACTATTAACAGCCTTCAAATATTTGTAATAAATCAATAACATTGATCCTGTCAATATTAATGGATGTATACAGACTATTTACAGCCTTCAAATATTTGTAATAAATCAATAACATTGATCCTGTCAATATTAATGGATGTATACAGACTATTTACAGCCTTCAAATATTTGTAATAAATCAATAACATTGATCCTGTCAATATTTATGGATGTATACAGACTATTTACAGCCTTCAAATATTTGTAATAAATCAATAACATTGATCCTGTCAATATTTATGGATGTATACAGACTATTTACAGCCTTCAAATATTTGTAATAAATCAATAACATTGATCCTGTCAATATTTATGGAATGTATAGACTATTTACAGCCTTTAAATATTTGTAATAAATCAATAACATTGATCCTGTCAATATTTATGGATGTATAAAGACTATTAACAGCCTTCAAATATTTAATCAATAACATTGATCCTGTCAATATTAATGGATGTATACAGACTATTTACAGCCTTCAAATATTTGTAATAAATCAATAACATTGATCCTGTCAATATTAATGGATGTATACAGACTATTTACAGCCTTCAAATATTTGTAATAAATCAATAACATTGATCCTGTCAATATTTATGGATGTATAAAGACTATTAACAGCCTTCAAATATTTGTAATAAATCAATAACATTGATCCTGTCAATATTAATGGATGTATACAGACTATTTACAGCCTTCAAATATTTGTAATAAATCAATAACATTGATCCTGTCAATATTAATGGATGTATACAGACTATTTACAGCCTTCAAATATTTGTAATAAATCAATAACATTGATCCTGTCAATATTTATGGAATGTATAGACTATTTACAGCCTTTAAATATTTGTAATAAATCAATAACATTGATCCTGTCAATATTTATGGATGTATAAAGACTATTTACAGCCTTCAAATATTTGTAATAAATCAATAACATTGATCCTGTCAATATTTATGGATGTATACAGCCTATATACAGCCTTCAAATGTTTGTAATAAATCAATAACATTGATCCTGTCAATATTTATGGATGTATAAAGACTATTTACAGCCTTCAAATATTTGTAATAAATCAATAACATTGATCCTGTCAATATTTATGGATGTATACAGACTATTAACAGCCTTCAAATATTTGTAATAAATCAATAACATTGATCCTGTCAATATTTATGGATGTATACAGACTATATACAGCCTTCAAATGTTTGTAATAAATCAATTACCTGTACATTGATCCTGTCAATATTTATGGATGTATACAGACTATTAACTGCTTCAAATATTTGTAATAAATCAATTACATTGATCCTGTCAATATTTATGGAATGCATACAGACTATTTACAGCCTTCAAATATTTGTAATAAATCAATTACATTACATCAATTACAAAATTAAACACTTCTACATCTTTACATAGTTTCCGGTACCCAAAATGTAAAATAGCCCAAAAGTAAGTAGAGATTGTAGTTTGTATTTGCTGTCATGATAGAAAGTTAATTCTTTGATTTCCAGGAAGCCTGATAGGTCTCTACATCCTGAACTTGTACCAAGAATAATTGAAAGGAAATCATCGTTGATGACTGTCATTTCCTTCTAGAGGTTTGTTCAACACAATTAAACATCATTTGTGAGGGTAACTGCGATACCACATCCCTCACTTTACCTTCATGAACTCCTGATCAAAGAATGGTAATTTCCTGAATCTAGCTACTACAGGAAGTAGATCAAAACTTCCAGAGTGGTTTTGATTCGATAAAGTCATTTTGTTTTGACTGTAAGTAGAATTGTGCCGGGTAAAGATACAACTTTTCTTAATACCAGAAATTGATATAAAAAATCAAATCACTCAACATAGGTTACAGCTAAATTCATTAGAATATTATGTTTGTTTTAAACTTCAATCAAGTTATATTTGTGCATTTATGTATCCTGTAATATTATAAATAAAAACAATACACATGTCCTTTCACATATGCTTTTCTCTATTTTACCGGTTTGCGATATTTGCAAATGATGTTTGGAGATTGCACTGTAAAACACTGAATGTCTCTGGTATGTATTTGCTGGGCTGTTACAAACCTATCTTTAATTGGACAACAACATTAAGTCAATTATTTACTATTTAACTGAATACAGAGCACTACAGTACTTAGTACTGTACATCACTTCAAACTGTGAACAGACTTTGCAGCAATAATGTTGTAATGTGGCTGTTATTACTGAATGACTTGCAATTGTCTAGCTATAAGAAAAAGGACTGGGTGTGATGATGGGTTTGCTAACAAATAATAATATCATATGGATCAATTTCTACAAGTAAAGAACTATTGATTGGAAATAATTGTTAACATTTGAACATAAGTATAGGCCAGAGCTAGATGAACTAGGATTAATTTATACATTAACATACTTGCTGAAAATTATCAAATATGATTGGTCTGTTGTTGTGGTCAACTGATGGGGCATTAATGCATGGATAATGGGGCATTAATGCATGGATAATGGGGCATTAATGCATGGATAATGCACCTGAGTAAACTCATCGTCAACTGATGGGGCATTGATACATGGATAATGGGGCATTAATCCATGGATAATGCACCTGAGTAAACTCATCGTCAACTGATGGGACATTGATACATGGATAATGGGGCATTAATCCATGGATAATGTACCTGTACCTGAGTAAACTCATCGTCAACTAATGGGGCATTAATACATGGATAATGGGGCATTAGTGCATGGATAATGGGGCTTTAATGCAAGGATAATGGGGCATTAATGCATGGATAATGGGGCATTAATCCATGGATAATGTACCTGAGTAGGCCCCCTACTCTTAGATATGGATGTGGATATGTCTGCACACATGTACGTACTACAGGAATAGTACTCTAAGATACTAGCATAAGTCTGTACAGATGCACTAGGATAATTTGATAGGAATACTTACTAAGAAGGATATTTCGGCACATATATGTACTATGAGAACTTAATAGGAATACTTAGTGTTTCAGGATATTAAAAATACTTAGTAGGGATGTATAATCAATGTGGAAATCATGTTTTGAATACTGATTTCCACTTCCACTTTTTATGTAAATTTGTGGTTACTAATTCAAAGGGTTAGTGCATAATGTCAAGTGGGTGACTGTACAAATGCTATAGCCTGCTGTATACAGGAAACATTACAGCTATGGTAATTGTCTATGGCACTACATCAAAAATCAATTGGATTTCTACATCCTACAGAGTTTCATTTCAGTACAGAAGCGCTTCCATGTACTTGCCCTAACGTACAGTACATTCTCATTAAGTCTGTTTCATTTCAGTACAGAAGTGCTTCCACGTTCTTGCCCTAACATACAGTACATTCTCATTAAGTCTGTTTCATTTCAGTACAGAAGTGCTTCCATGTACTAGCCCTAACGTACAGTACATTCTCATTAAGTCTGTTTCATTTCAGTACAGAGTGCTTCTACCTACTTGCCCTAACGTACAGTACATTCTCATTAAGTCTGTTTCATTTCAGTACAGAAATGCTTCCACGTACTTGCCCTAACGAACAGTACATTCTCATTAAGTCTGTTTCATTTCAGTACAGAAGTGCTTCCACGTACTTGCCCTAACGAACAGTACATTCTCATTAAGTCTGTTTCATTTCAGTACAGAAGTGCTTCTACCTACTTGCCCTAACGTACAGTACATTCTCATTAAGTCTGTTTCATTTCAGTACAGAAGTGCTTCCACGTACTTGCCCTAACGAACAGTACATTCTCATTAAGTCTGTTTCATTTCAGTACAGAAGTGCTTCTACCTACTTGCCCTAACGTACAGTACATTCTCATTAAGTCTGTTTCATTTCAGTACAGAAGTGCTTCCATGTTCTTGCCCTAACGTACAGTACATTCTCATTAAGTCTGTTTCATTTCAGTACAGAAGTGCTTCTACGTACTTGCCCTAACGAACAGTACATTCTCATTAAGTCTGTTTCATTTCAGTACAGAAATGCTTCCACGTACTTGCCCTAACGAACAGTACATTCTCATTAAGTCTGTTTCATTTCAGTACAGAAGTGCTTCTACCTACTTGCCCTAACATACAGTACATTCTCATTAAGTCTGTTTCATTTCAGTACAGAAGTGCTTCTACCTACTTGCCCTAACATACAGTACATTCTCATTAAGTCTGTTTCATTTCAGTACAGAGTGCTTCTACCTACTTGCCCTAACGTACAGTACATTCTCATTAAGTCTGTTTCATTTCAGTACAGAAATGCTTCCACGTACTTGCCCTAACGAACAGTACATTCTCATTAAGTCTGTTTCATTTCAGTACAGAAGTGCTTCTACCTACTTGCCCTAACATACAGTACATTCTCATTAAGTCTGTTTCATTTCAGTACAGAAGTGCTTCTACCTACTTGCCCTAACATACAGTACATTCTCATTAAGTCTGTTTCATTTCAGTACAGAAGTGCTTCCATGTACTTGCCATAATGTACAGTACATTCTCATTAAGTCTGTTTCATTTCAGTAGAGAAGTGCTTCCATGTACTTGCCCTAACATACAGTACATTCTCATTAAGTCTGTTTCATTTCAGTACAGAAATGCTTCCACGTACTTGCCCTAACATACAGTACATTCTCATTAAGTCTGTTTCATTTCAGTACAGAAGTGCTTCCACGTACTTGCCCTAACATACAGTACATTCTCATTAAGTCTGTTTCATTTCAGTACAGAAGTGCTTCCATGTACTTGCCCTAACATACAGTACATTCTCATTAAGTCTGTTTCATTTCAGTACAGAAGTGCTTCCATGTACTTGCCATAATGTACAGTACATTCTCATTAAGTCTGTTTCATTTCAGTACAGAAGTGCTTCTACCTACTTGCCCTAACATACAGTACATTCTCATTAAGTCTGTTTCATTTCAGTACAGAAGTGCTTCCATGTACTTGCCCTAACGTACAGTACATTCTCATTAAGTCTGTTTCATTTCAGTACAGAAGTGCTTCCATGTACTTGCCATAATGTACAGTACATTCTCATTAAGTCTGTTTCATTTCAGTACAGAAGTGCTTCTACCTACTTGCCCTAACATACAGTACATTCTCATTAAGTCTGTTTCATTTCAGTACAGAAGTGCTTCCATGTACTTGCCCTAACGTACAGTACATTCTCATTAAGTCTGTTTCATTTCAGTACAGAAATGCTTCCACGTACTTGCCCTAACGAACAGTACATTCTCATTAAGTCTGTTTCATTTCAGTACAGAAGTGCTTCCACATACTTGCCCTAACGAACAGTACATTCTCATTAAGTCTGTTTCATTTCAGTACAGAAGTGCTTCTACCTACTTGCCCTAACGTACAGTACATTCTCATTAAGTCTGTTTCATTTCAGTACAGAAATGCTTCCACGTACTTGCCCTAACGAACAGTACATTCTCATTAAGTCTGTTTCATTTCAGTACAGAAATGCTTCCACGTACTTGCCCTAACGAACAGTACATTCTCATTAAGTCTGTTTCATTTCAGTACAGAAGTGCTTCTACCTACTTGCCCTAACATACAGTACATTCTCATTAAGTCTGTTTCATTTCAGTACAGAAGTGCTTCTACCTACTTGCCCTAACATACAGTACATTCTCATTAAGTCTGTTTCATTTCAGTACAGAGTGCTTCTACCTACTTGCCCTAACGTACAGTACATTCTCATTAAGTCTGTTTCATTTCAGTACAGAAATGCTTCCACTTACTTGCCCTAACGAACAGTACATTCTCATTAAGTCTGTTTCATTTCAGTACAGAAGTGCTTCTACCTACTTGCCCTAACATACAGTACATTCTCATTAAGTCTGTTTCATTTCAGTACAGAAGTGCTTCTACCTACTTGCCCTAACATACAGTACATTCTCATTAAGTCTGTTTCATTTCAGTACAGAAGTGCTTCCATGTACTTGCCATAATGTACAGTACATTCTCATTAAGTCTGTTTCATTTCAGTAGAGAAGTGCTTCCATGTACTTGCCCTAACATACAGTACATTCTCATTAAGTCTGTTTCATTTCAGTACAGAAATGCTTCCACGTACTTGCCCTAACATACAGTACATTCTCATTAAGTCTGTTTCATTTCAGTACAGAAGTGCTTCCACGTACTTGCCCTAACATACAGTACATTCTCATTAAGTCTGTTTCATTTCAGTACAGAAGTGCTTCCATGTACTTGCCCTAACATACAGTACATTCTCATTAAGTCTGTTTCATTTCAGTACAGAAGTGCTTCCATGTACTTGCCATAATGTACAGTACATTCTCATTAAGTCTGTTTCATTTCAGTACAGAAGTGCTTCTACCTACTTGCCCTAACATACAGTACATTCTCATTAAGTCTGTTTCATTTCAGTACAGAAGTGCTTCCATGTACTTGCCCTAACGTACAGTACATTCTCATTAAGTCTGTTTCATTTCAGTACAGAGTGCTGCTACCTACTTGCCCTAACATACAGTACATTCTCATTAAGTCTGTTTCATTTCAGTACAGAAATGCTTCCACGTACTTGCCCTAACGAACAGTACATTCTCATTAAGTCTGTTTCATTTCAGTACAGAAGTGCTTCCATGTACTTGCCCTAACATACAGTACATTCTCATTAAGTCTGTTTCATTTCAGTACAGAAGTGCTTCTACCTACTTGCCCTAACATACAGTACATTCTCATTAAGTCTGTTTCATTTCAGTACAGAAGTGCTTCCATGTACTTGCCATAATGTACAGTACATTCTCATTAAGTCTGTTTCATTTCAGTAGAGAAGTGCTTCTACGTACTTGCCCTAACGAACAGTACATTCTCATTAAGTCTGTTTCATTTCAGTACAGAGTGCTTCCATGTACTTGTCCTAACGTACAGTACATTCTCATTAAGTCTGTTTCATTTCAGTGCAGAAGTGCTTCCATGTACTAGCCCTAACGTACAGTACATTCTCATTAAGTCTGTTTCATTTCAGTACAGAAGTGCTTCTACCTACTTGCCCTAACGTACAGTACATTCTCATTAAGTCTGTTTCATTTCAGTACAGAGTGCTTCTACCTACTTGCCCTAACGTACAGTACATTCTCATTAAGTCTGTTTCATTTCAGTACAGAAGTGCTTCCATGTACTTGCCCTAACGTACAGTACATTCTCATTAAGTCTGTTTCATTTCAGTACAGAGTGCTTCTACCTACTTGCCCTAACGTACAGTACATTCTCATTAAGTCTGTTTCATTTCAGTACAGAAGTGCTTCCATGTACTTGCCCTAACGTACAGTACATTCTCATTAAGTCTGTTTCATTTCAGTGCAGAAGTGCTTCCATGTACTAGCCCTAACGTACAGTACATTCTCATTAAGTCTGTTTCATTTCAGTACAGAAGTGCTTCCATGTACTTGCCCTAACGTACAGTACATTCTCATTAAGTCTGTTTCATTTCAGTACAGAGTGCTTCTACCTACTTGCCCTAACGTACAGTACATTCTCATTAAGTCTGTTTCATTTCAGTACAGAAGTGCTTCCATGTACTTGCCCTAACGTACAGTACATTCTCATTAAGTCTGTTTCATTTCAGTACAGAGTGCTTCTACCTACTTGCCCTAACGTACAGTACATTCTCATTAAGTCTGTTTCATTTCAGTACAGAAGTGCTTCCATGTACTTGCCCTAACGTACAGTACATTCTCATTAAGTCTGTTTCATTTCAGTACAGAGTGCTTCTACCTACTTGCCCTAACGTACAGTACATTCTCATTTAGTCTGTTTCATTTCAGTACAGAAGTGCTTCCATGTACTTGCCCTAACGTACAGTACATTCTCATTAAGTCTGTTTCATTTCAGTACAGAGTGCTGCTACCTACTTGCCCTAACATACAGTACATTCTCATTAAGTCTGTTTCATTTCAGTACAGAAGTGCTTCCATGTACTTGCCCTAACGTACAGTACATTCTCATTAAGTCTGTTTCATTTCAGTACAGAAGTGCTTCCATGTACTTGCCCTAACGTACAGTACATTCTCATTAAGTCTGTTTCATTTCAGTACAGAGTGCTGCTACCTACTTGCCCTAACGTACAGTACATTCTCATTAAGTCTGTTTCATTTCAGTACAGAAGTGCTTTCATGTACTTGCCCTAACGTACAGTACATTCTCATTAAGCATCTTGACTTGCCACAATCATACCTTCACAAACTTGAACTTAGCAATGAACTTTCCCACTACTTTCAGGGTAATAGGCTATAATATCCTGTTCCTTTTGAGTGTAATCTCTTATTTGAATGCTCTTCCTTGTAATATCCTGTAACCTTGTGGCTTTTCTATTCTTGACAAAATAATAATTCTACAGTCATGCAAAAAGAGGATAGACCACATATAACAAACAGTTGGTAAAAGTTTACAAGGTGAAGAATTGACATTATTTTGACCATTAAGACTTGTTAGAATCCATGACAAACATGTTAAGTAAGAAGTCACAATCCAGAGAACATGCAGTGTGTGTCTCCATCCCTTTAAAGTCATATATATATAGCTGATACCCTGAGTCACAATCCAGAGACAATGCAGTGTGTCTCCATCCCCATATATATATATATATATATATATATATATATATATAAACGTAATGAGTTGGAAAATCAAGAACAGTGAAAAAACTTTCAGCCTCCACCGAGATTCGAACCACGGGCCTTCCGCTCTGTACGCGGACACCCTAACCACTAGGCTATGGACGCTGATTGTATGTCCAGAGGTTAGAAACCGGTAAGGAAGATCGTAATTCCACTGTAGGCGTTTGTCACCTGTATCGAACAATACTAGTTCTGTTTTTGGTGACATATTTTGCCTTAATCAAGAGATCAAACATGATGCTGACCAACTCGAAAATCATTTGTAATTCCTAAGGCCGGATCTCGAAAGAGATACTTTGAACAGACTATATATATAAAGCTGATACCCTGAGTCACAATCCAGATACTATGCTGTGTTTATCCATCCCTATATATAAAGCTGATACCCTGAGTCACAATCCAGAGACAATGCAATGTGTTTCTCCATCCCTTTAAAGTCATATCTAGCTGATACCCTGAGTCACAATCCAGAGACAATGCAGTGTGTCTCCATCCCTTTAAAGCCATATATATATAGCTGATACCCTGAGTCACAATCCAGAGACAATGCAGTGTGTCTCCATCCCTTTAAAGCCATATATATAGCTGATACCCTGAGTCACAATCCAGAGACAATGCAGTGTGTTTCCATCCCTTTAATAGTCCATGTCATCTGGTGATGGTTTATAGTCCAGGTCATCTGGTGATGGTTTATAGTCCAGGTCATCTGGTGATGGTTAATAGTCCAGGTCATCTGGTGATGGTTAATAGTCCAGGTCATCTGGTGATGGTTAAGAGTCCAGGTCATCTGGTGATGGTTAAGAGTCCAGGTCATCTGGTGATGGTTTATAGTCCAGGTCATCTGGTGATGGTTTGTAGTCCAGGTCATCTGGTGATGGTTAAGAGTCCAGGTCATCTGGTGATGGTTAAGAGTCCAGGTCATCTGGTGATGGTTTATAGTCCAGGTCATCTGGTGATGGTTTGTAGTCCAGGTCATCTGGTGATGGTTAAGAGTCCAGGTCATCTGGTGATGGTTTATAGTCCAGGTCATCTGGTGATGGTTTGTAGTCCAGGTCATCTGGTGATGGTTAATAGTCCAGGTCATCTGGTGATGGTTAAGAGTCCAGGTCATCTGGTGATGGTTAACAGTCCAGGTCATCTGGTGATGGTTAATAGTCCAGGTCATCTGGTGATGGTTTATAGTCCAGGTCATCTGGTGATGGTTTATAGTCCAGGTCATCTGGTGATGGTTAAGAGTCCAGGTCATCTGGTGATGGTTTATAGTCCAGGTCATCTGGTGATGGTTTGTAGTCCAGGTCATCTGGTGATGGTTAAGAGTCCAGGTCATCTGGTGATGGTTTATAGTCCAGGTCATCTGGTGATGGTTTGTAGTCCAGGTCATCTGGTGATGGTTAATAGTCCAGGTCATCTGGTGATGGTTAATAGTCCAGGTCATCTGGTGATGGTTAAGAGTCCAGGTCATCTGGTGATGGTTTGTAGTCCAGGTCATCTGGTGATGGTTTATAGTCCAGGTCATCTGGTGATGGTTTATAGTCCAGGTCATCTGGTGATGGTTTATAGTCCAGGTCATCTGGTGATGGTTAAGAGTCCAGGTCATCTGGTGATGGTTAATAGTCCAGGTCATCTGGTGATGGTTAATAGTCCAGGTCATCTGGTGATGGTTAAGAGTCCAGGTCATCTGGTGATGGTTTATAGTCCAGGTCATCTGGTGATGGTAAATAGTCCAGGTCATACGGTGATGGTTAATAGTCCAGAGCCCAAGATGAGTTACATTTAATTGATTTTAATTGCTTCAGCATAGTTTAATACTGTACATTACATTTAGATGTGCTGAACCAGCTCTCGTTAACATGTAATAGTTCTAAGTCCCATATACAATGCATATCGGAGGTTGTTCTCATTGTTCGGTAATATCTACACATCTTTGAATCCCATAATGCATAATGCAGCTACTGGATTCCAATAATAATAATAATAGTGACATAAATTTATGTAGCTTTACAAACCAAGGATGAAGAATGAAAATACATACAATGCTGTAATGTATCTACTGATTTCCAATCCCATAGTGTAACTACTGGTTCCAATCCCATAATGCATTTACTAATTTCCAATCCCATAATTCATTTACTGATTTCCTATCCCATAATGCAGAGTCTGGTCCCAATCAATGCAGCTTCTGGTTTCCAATCCCATAATGCATCTACTGATTCCTATCCCATAATATGTAATGGTTTCCTATCCCATAATGCAGATTCTGGTTTCCAATCCCATAATGCATCTACTGATTCCTATCCCATAATATGTAATGGTTTCCTATCCCATAATGCAGCTTCTGCTTTCCAATCCCATAATGCATCTACTGATTTCCTATCCCATAATGCATCTACTGATTTCCTATCCCATAATGTATGTAATGGTTTCCAATCCCATGATGCATGGCTTTGGTTTCCTACACTTTTATTAAGTAACATAATAGCCAAGAGAGCTAGCAATCTTGATATACTTCAGCTAATCAAAGATATCCTCTCAAGGAATAGATGCTTGATTAAGACTTCCAATATAAATTACCTCAGTCTTCACAGGCATGAGCTAATTAAAAGCAGAAATGAGCTGGTTATTTGTAACCTGTTTCATATCATCATATATATCTTGCACAGTGTGTTTATAGTGTGAAAAGTACACAGAAGTCTCAACAAGTAATACTACTGTTTAGAGGATGTATCGAGCACCAAATTGACCAGGGCAAACACAATCTATAACTAAAACAACTCTATTTGCATACAAACACATGTCATTGTAGTGTGTGGTGATGGTCAAAGTTACTGTAGTTGTTCATATTCAATGGAGGGGTCTTTGTTACTGCAACCCTTTTGAAGTTAGTTCGGTCACAAAGAAGCCAGTTGGCGTTTGGTCCTTTAACATAAACCAAAGCTAGGCTATAGTGTAATGTTTATAAACAGTAGCTAACATGCGCCTGCAATATAAACAAATAAATGATGACTAAAACCATCACAACCAAGCTATCAATCACAAATCTCGCCTGTTTCGGACGTGACAGAATACACAGAGTCCTGGACACTGATTGGTCAAATTGAACAACATGTTACATTACTGTATCCTTGCTTAGTCAGCAAAATTTTAGGACCATCAATGCATTGCAATCGAAGGCCTAATGGACAATTAATCTAATGATTACATGCAGGCCTATAGTGTATCATTGCAAATGTATCACCCTCCGATCTATTAAAAACTGCTTGGTCGATTTCCTGGCCCTGGTTTATCATCATTCAAAACACGTAATATATGCCATACACGGCCATAGTATAAAGCCATGCCACAATAAGAACGTTACAAGTGCCTATGTTGCAAGAGCTGAAAGTAGTACAGATAACGCTGAGTCATTGCAGATATATATGGTTAACATTTGTTGCTTGCAACTTTTTGGCAGGATGATGTTAACTCAAATTGCGTTCAAATGATACCTGTCTTGTTCAATTGAGAAAAACAAACCAAAGTACTGAATTTTACGTATTGTTTTGAAGAATGTGTAAAAGTAAGTTGGCCTGACATTTTGATCCTAGCAGGATCTTCTTCAAAGGCTAAATGACAAGTGTCATTTAGCCTTTGAAGAAGATCCTGCTAGGATTGAAACGTCAGGCCAACTTACTTTAACACATTCTCCTACACAGGCGTATGGCAAGCCATTTTAACATTTACCTCTCTATTCTACTTAAGTAGAATTAATTGCACTTAAGTAGAATACAATTAAGCTTAAGTAAAATGAATTGCACTTAAGTAGAATTGCATTTTACTTAAGTTTAATTGTATTCCACTTAAGTAAAATTACCACTTTCTTTTAAGCTTAAGTTAAATTCAATTTGACTTAAGCTTAATTGTATTCTACTTAAGTAAAATACAATTCTACTTAAGTAAAATTTAATTTAGCTTAAGTAAAAGTGTCATTCTTTTTCACTTAAGCTAAATGCATTTTACTTAAGTAAAATTGTATTTTACTTAAGTAGAATACAATTAAGCTTAAGTGAAATTGAATTTAACTTAAGCTAAATTGTATTCTACTTAAGTAGAATTGTATTTTACTTAAGTAGAATACAATTGCATTTTACTCAAGTAAAATTCAATTCTACTTAAGAAAAATACAATTTAGCTTAAGTGGAATTGAAGGATATGGCAAGCCGTTATAACATTTACGTCGTGTGGAGAAGTGGTTGGTCTGGGGGCAATGTTTACATGCATGGTACCATGCCTTGTGATACTTCTAGTATACTAGTACCACTGATTGGTGGTATGTCGTGTTGTAGTCGTTCCCTTGCCCTCAAAAGTGCTTTTCCAACTGCATCAGCAACAGTTTGCAACGATTTATTGGCTGGCTGCATTTACCAAATGTCTAACGTTCAGACTCAGTGATAAACAAAGCTTTGCTTCATTTGCTAAGTATGGTGTTATGTTCGTATATACACAACGAAAGCTGGATAAGTATCGCAGAATGGGGGAATGGCCGCAAATGGTTACATAACTAGTACGTCTTGAACGTAACTCTATAGGTCTCGCATCACAATTAATTGTTCCATTGACTTACACACTAAACTCATCACTTTCAAGACCTGCCAAAGCATAGATAGAAGTTTTCATCTGGTATATCCTACCCACCACACGATAGCTGTGTTCTAGTGGCCTATCATGGCACTTGCAAACTTCCATATCATGACCGTTTAGATTATGAGCTAGAAGAGGAGCAAGTTTATCACACTGAACCCTTCCATATGCTCGTTCGGGGTAATATCAACATTTAACCAAAGATTTTTAAAATGGTTTATATCACCTTCGATCCTCCATATTTTCACACCATCTGTACTTAAAATTATGCTCTTTCATATAAAGGCAGAAAAAACGATGACAGTAAATGATAACATGCTTAAGGAAGCTTTACGTTAGGTACTTTTACCTCTTTTCTGACAATGGTAAACCTATTGAGCGGATGAACACGTGGTGAGGTACCTAAAATAGTATACAGTCGGACTTCGCGGAAAGTGCAGTGACGCAATGAGTAGCATATACTGATTGACCAATCACATTTTACTTAAGCTAAATTGCATTTTACTTAAGTGAAATAGATTGACCAATCACATTTCACTTAAGCGTAATTCTATTTCACTTAAGTAAAATGCAATTTAGCTTAAGTGAAATTGAAAAGCCATTTTGCTTAAGTAGAATAGCATTTTACTTAAGTAGAATTGAATTTTACTTAAGCAGAATTGCATTTTACTTAAGTAGAATTGAATTTTACTTAAGCAGAATTGTATTTTACTTAAGTAGAATTGTATTTTACTTAAGTAAAATACGATGTAGACAAAAACCATTTGAACTTAAGCTAATATGAATTCCACTTAAGTGGAATACAATTAAGCTTAAGTAAAATGCAATTCTACTTAAGTGCAATTCATTTCACTTAAGCTTAATTGTATTCGACTTAAGTGGAATTAATTCTACTTAAGTAGAATAGAGAGGTAAATGTTAAAACGGCTTGCCATACAGGCGCTCTAGTGGATAAGCAGCTTGCTAACAGTTTCATTTTATTTTGTTTTGAAGAAGTATGCTACTCAAGGAGATTTATTTTATTACGGGTGCAGAATTAACTGTTCGCTGCCACAATTCTTTGCAAATCTGAGTCTGGACTGTTCCTGCATAGCCAACATATGAAATTGAGATTGTTATGAATAGTGTATGTTCAGCTGGCATTCACCAGCCAACCATGAAGATGATGGAGCGGGCTAGTAATCCCGATATTGTAGCGCCCATGCACACTACAATAATTAATACATATGTACACAGATCAGCATATAGTGATTTTACGTAGTAAATAAATGTAAGATAAGATAATATCAAAGAGAGAGCAAGTAGGGAAGGGCTAGGAATGTCTAGATTCAAGAAAAGATAATATCAGAGATGGAGTAAGAAGGGAAGGGATAGGAATGTCTAGATTCAAGAAAAGATAATAGAAAAGAGAAAGCAAGTAGGGAAGGGATAGGAATGTCTAGATTCAAGAAAAGATAATATCAGAGATGGAGTAAGTAGGGAAGGGATAGGAATGTCTAGATTCAAGAAAAGATAATATCGGAGATGGAGTAAGGGAAGGGAAGGGATAGGAATGTCTAGATTCAAGATAAGATAATATCAGAGATGGAGTAAGAAGGGAAGGGATAGGAATGTCTAGATTCAAGAAAAGATAATATCAGAGATGGAGTAAGAAGGGAAGGGCTAGGAATGTCTAGATTCAAGAAAAGATAATATCAGAGATGGAGCAAGAAGGGAAGGGATAGGAATGTCTAGATTCAAGAAAAGATTTAAGCAAAGAGGGAGTAAGAAGGGAAGGGATAGGAATGTCTAGATTCAAGAAAAGATAATATCAGAGATGGAGTAAGAAGGGAAGGGATAGGAATGTCTAGATTCAAGAAAAGATAATATCGGAGATGGAGTAAGGGAAGGGAAGGGATAGGAATGTCTAGATTCAAGATAAGATAATATCGGAGATGGAGTAAGAAGGGAAGGGATAGGAATGTCTAGATTCAAGAAAAGATAATATCGGAGATGGAGTAAGAAGGGAAGGGATAGGAATGTCTAGATTCAAGATAAGATAATATCAGAGATGGAGTAAGGGAAGGGAAGGGATAGGAATGTCTAGATTCAAGATAAGATAATATCAGAGATGGAGTAAGAAGGGAAGGGATAGGAATGTCTAGATTCAAGAAAAGATAATATCAGAGATGGAGTAAGAAGGGAAGGGATAGGAATGTCTAGATTCAAGAAAAGATAATATCAGAGATGGAGTAAGAAGGGAAGGGATAGGAATGTCTAGATTCAAGAAAAGATAATATCAGAGATGGAGTAAGAAGGGAAGGGCTAGGAATGTCTAGATTCAAGATAAGATAATATCAGAGATGGAGTAAGAAGGGAAGGGATAGGAATGTCTAGATTCAAGAAAAGATAATATCAGAGATGGAGTAAGAAGGGAAGGGATAGGAATGTCTAGATTCAAGATAAGATAATATCGGAGATGGAGTAAGGGAAGGGAAGGGATAGGAATGTCTAGATTCAAGATAAGATAATATCAGAGATGGAGTAAGAAGGGAAGGGATAGGAATGTCTAGATTCAAGAAAAGATAATATCGGAGATGGAGTAAGAAGGGAAGGGATAGGAATGTCTAGATTCAAGAAAAGATAATATCAGAGATGGAGTAAGGGAAGGGAAGGGATAGGAATGTCTAGATTCAAGAAAAGATAATAGAAAAGAGAGAGCAAGTAGGGAAGGGATAGGAATGTCTAGATTCAAGAAAAGATAATATCAGAGATGGAGTAAGGGAAGGGAAGGGATAGGAATGTCTAGATTCAAGAAAAGATAATAGAAAAGAGAGAGCAAGTAGGGAAGGGATAGGAATGTCTAGATTCAAGAAAAGATAATAGAAAAGAGAGAGCAAGTAGGGAAGGGCTAGGAATGTCTAGATTCAAGAAAAGATAATAGAAAAGAGAGAGCAAGTAGGGAAGGGATAGGAATGTCTAGATTCAAGAAAAGATAATAGAAAAGAGAGAGCAAGTAGGGAAGGGCTAGGAATGTCTAGATTCAAGAAAAGATAATATCAGAGATGGAGTAAGAAGGGAAGGGATAGGAATGTCTAGATTCAAGAAAAGATAATAGAAAAGAGAGAGCAAGTAGGGAAGGGATAGGAATGTCTAGATTCAAGAAAAGATAATAGAAAAGAGAGAGCAAGTAGGGAAGGGATAGGAATGTCTAGATTCAAGAAAAGATAATAGAAAAGAGAGAGCAAGTAGGGAAGGGCTAGGAATGTCTAGATTCAAGAAAAGATAATATCAGAGATGGAGTAAGAAGGGAAGGGATAGGAATGTCTAGATTCAAGAAAAGATAATAGAAAAGAGAAAGCAAGTAGGGAAGGGATAGGAATGTCTAGATTCAAGAAAAGATAATATCAGAGATGGAGTAAGAAGGGAAGGGATAGGAATGTCTAGATTCAAGAAAAGATAATAGAAAAGAGAAAGCAAGTAGGGAAGGGATAGGAATGTCTAGATTCAAGAAAAGATAATATCAGAGATGGAGTAAGAAGGGAAGGGATAGGAATGTCTAGATTCAAGAAAAGATAATATTGGAGATGGAGTAAGGGAAGGGAAGGGATAGGAATGTCTAGATTCAAGATAAGATAATATCGGAGATGGAGTAAGAAGGGAAGGGATAGGAATGTCTAGATTCAAGAAAAGATAATATCAGAGATGGAGTAAGAAGGGAAGGGATAGGAATGTCTAGATTCAAGAAAAGATAATATCGGAGATGGAGTAAGGGAAGGGAAGGGATAGGAATGTCTAGATTCAAGATAAGATAATATCAGAGATGGAGTAAGAAGGGAAGGGATAGGAATGTCTAGATTCAAGAAAAGATAATATCAGAGATGGAGTAAGAAGGGAAGGGATAGGAATGTCTAGATTCAAGAAAAGATAATATCGGAGATGGAGTAAGAAGGGAAGGGATAGGAATGTCTAGATTCAAGAAAAGATAATATCGGAGATGGAGTAAGAAGGGAAGGGATAGGAATGTCTAGATTCATGAAAAGATAATATCAGAGATGGAGTAAGAAGGGAAGGGATAGGAATGTCTAGATTCAAGAAAAGATAATATCGGAGATGGAGTAAGGGAAGGGAAGGGATAGGAATGTCTAGATTCAAGAAAAGATAATATCAGAGATGGAGTAAGAAGGGAAGGGCTAGGAATGTCTAGATTCAAGATAAGATAATATCAGAGATGGAGTAAGAAGGGAAGGGATAGGAATGTCTAGATTCAAGAAAAGATAATATCAGAGATGGAGCAAGTCCGGAAAGGCTAGGAATGTCTAGATTCAAGAAAAGATAATAGAAAAGAGAAAGCAAGTAGGGAAGGGATAGGAATGTCTAGATTCAAGAAAAGATAATATCAGAGATGGAGTAAGAAGGGAAGGGATAGGAATGTCTAGATTCAAGAAAAGATAATATCAGAGATGGAGTAAGGGAAGGGAAGGGATAGGAATGTCTAGATTCAAGAAAAGATAATAGAAAAGAGAGAGCAAGTAGGGAAGGGATAGGAATGTCTAGATTCAAGAAAAGATAATATCAGAGATGGAGTAAGAAGGGAAGGGATAGGAATGTCTAGATTCAAGAAAAGATAATAGAAAAGAGAAAGCAAGTAGGGAAGGGATAGGAATGTCTAGATTCAAGATAAGATAATATCAGAGATGGAGTAAGTAGGGAAGGGCTAGGAATGTCTAGATTCAAGAAAAGATAATAGAAAAGAGAGAGCAAGTAGGGAAGGGATAGGAATGTCTAGATTCAAGATAAGATAATATCAGAGATGGAGTAAGAAGGGAAGGGATAGGAATGTCTAGATTCAAGAAAAGATAATATCGGAGATGGAGTAAGAAGGGAAGGGATAGGAATGTCTAGATTCAAGATAAGATAATATCAGAGATGGAGTAAGAAGGGAAGGGATAGGAATGTCTAGATTCAAGAAAAGATAATAGAAAAGAGAGAGCAAGTAGGGAAGGGATAGGAATGTCTAGATTCAAGAAAAGATAATGGTATGATTCTGCCTGTATTAAAAACTCTGATTACTACCATGTAAACCTTGACAGTCTACCAGTGTACATGCACAACAGGAAAATCAAGTGATTTGAATAAGCTAAGGTGAACATTTGACAAAACCAACATACAGCTTAACAACAAAACTATTTGTGATTTAATGAGAATATAATCATTAATGTTGATGAAATAATGAATGAAAGCTCAGTATCTTTGTCACACAAGGAGGACTACTGTAGCCTGACTGCAGTTGTTCTCTGCATGGTCTGTAACATTAGCAGTGACAACATCCTGTGAAGCCGGTAAGTGTTGTATCAGGAAGAGCTCAACTTCCCTTTGTAGGTTCATTATCAATTCTGCCTTCAAAGTGAAAGGATCACACTCAGCTGCTGCTGCTGATGCGTAACACAGAAACCTCGTAATATAGCAGCCAATCAGCTAGGCTCAGTTCATCAACTATCCTTGCAGCATTTGCATCAATTTTCTGGGATTCTTACACAATTACTAAAAAGCACAGGTAAGTGGAATGCAATTCATATTTCTTAACAGTCAGGATATGAAAATAAGGTATTTTGCAGACAGCTTGTTGTAGTATATAAGCTAATTGAACCATCTGACATGCCTTCATTACATACCTTCATAACTAAACCCTTTACAGTGGGCCAATAGTTTGTGATGTATTTCAGCAGCCTTCAAGTGCAATTTCAATGAGCTTGTTGAGGCTGTATTATTATTAAGGTGCTATTAATGTTTGTGTTGTACAAAACATACATGTGGTTGGTTAAGTTCATACTTAATTCACACTTCCATATTTTATTGAACAACTGAATGACTTGTCACTTAAAATGTAGAAAGGAAATTTTGTACATTTTGCAAGTCATTCATTGGAACATTTGTTCATCAAAAACAACATTTATTTATCAAACACAAAATTTACTCATCAAAAGACAATTCACTCATCTTAAAATAAAATCAACTGTCATAACGTTGTTATAAAGATGAACTCTGCTAATGCTAGCTTCAGTACTAGCAAACACATATTACACTAATACAATTGCAGTTAATTCATATTACACAATGTGTATTCACTAGTTGAGGGACTACAGTAAGTGTTGCTCGTTATACAGATTAAAGCATAGTTACTACATTATTAACACAATGTGTATTCACTAGTTGAGGGACTATGTACAGTAAGAGATACTGTACTTGATATAAGCATAGTTACTACATTATTAACACAATGTGTATTCACTAGTTGAGGGACTAAGCACAATAAGAGATACTGTACTTGATATAAGCATAGTTACTACATTATTAACACAATGTGTATTCACTAGTTGAGGGACTATGTACAGTAAGAGATACTGTACTTGATATAAGCATAGTTACTACATTATTAACACAATGTGTATTCACTAGTTGAGGGACTACAGTAAGAGTTACTCGTTATGCAGATTAAAGCATAGTTACTACATTATTAACACAATGTGTATTCACTAGTTGAGGGACTAAGCACAATAAGAGATACTGTACTTGATATAAGCATAGTTACTACATTATTAACACAATGTGTATTCACTAGTTGAGGGACTACAGTAAGAGTTACTCGTTATGCAGATTAAAGCATAGTTACTACATTATTAACACAATGTGTATTCACTAGTTGAGGGACTATGTACAGTAAGAGATACTGTACTTGATATAAGCATAGTTACTACATTATTAACACAATGTGTATTCACTAGTTGAGGGACTATGTACAGTAAGAGATACTGTACTTGATTAAAGCATAGTTACTACATTATTAACACAATGTGTATTCACTAGTTGAGGGACTATGTACAGTAAGAGATACTTGATATAAGTATAGTTACTACATTATTAACACAATGTGTATTCATTTGTTGAGGGACTATGTACAGTAAGAGATATTGTACTTGATATAAGCATAGTTACTACATTATTAACACAATGTGTATTCACTAGTTGAGGGACTACAGTAAGAGTTACTCGTTATGCAGATTAAAGCATAGTTACTACATTATTAACACAATGTGTATTCACTAGTTGAGGGACTAAGCACAATAAGAGATACTGTACTTGATATAAGCATAGTTACTACATTATTAACACAATGTGTATTCACTAGTTGAGGGACTACAGTAAGAGTTACTCGTTATGCAGATTAAAGCATAGTTACTACATTATTAACACAATGTGTATTCACTAGTTGAGGGACTATGTACAGTAAGAGATACTGTACTTGATATAAGCATAGTTACTACATTATTAACACAATGTGTATTCACTAGTTGAGGGACTATGTACAGTAAGAGATACTGTACTTGATATAAGCATAGTTACTACATTATTAACACAATGTGTATTCACTAGTTGAGGGACTATGTACAGTAAGAGATACTTGATATAAGTATAGTTACTACATTATTAACACAATGTGTATTCATTTGTTGAGGGACTATGTACAGTAAGAGATATTGTACTTGATATAAGCATAGTTACTACATTATTAACACAATGTGTATTCACTAGTTGAGGGACTACAGTAAGAGTTACTCGTTATGCAGATTAAAGCATAGTTACTACATTATTAACACAATGTGTATTCACTAGTTGAGGGACTAAGCACAATAAGAGATACTGTACTTGATATAAGCATAGTTACTACATTATTAACACAATGTGTATTCACTAGTTGAGGGACTACAGTAAGAGTTACTCGTTATGCAGATTAAAGCATAGTTACTACATTATTAACACAATGTGTATTCACTAGTTGAGGGACTAAGCACAATAAGAGATACTGTACTTGATATAAGCATAGTTACTACATTATTAACACAATGTGTATTCACTAGTTGAGGGACTAAGCACAATAAGAGATACTGTACTTGATATAAGCATAGTTACTACATTATTAACACAATGTGTATTCACTAGTTGAGGGACTACAGTAAGAGTTACTCGTTATGCAGATTAAAGCATAGTTACTACATTATTAACACAATGTGTATTCACTAGTTGAGGGACTATGTACAGTAAGAGATACTGTACTTGATATAAGCATAGTTACTACATTATTAACACAATGTGTATTCACTAGTTGAGGGACTATGTACAGTAAGAGATACTTGATATAAGTATAGTTACTACATTATTAACACAATGTGTATTCACTAGTCAATTGTAGTCAATAGTCAATTGTATACTGGACATGTCTTATTAGCTTGGGACTTAAAGGTCTGGGTATTAGACAACATAGTCAATTGTATACTGGACATGTTTTATTAGCTTAAGAATTAGTGGCCTGGGTATTAGACTATATAGTCAATTGTATACTGGACATGTTTTATTAGCTTGGGACTTAATGGTCTGGGTATTCGACTACATAGCCAATTATATACTGGACATGTTTTATTAGCTTGGGACTTAACAGTCTGGGTATTAGACAACATAGTCAATCATATACTGGACATGTATCATTAGCTTGGGACTTAAAGGTCTGGGTATTAGACTACATAGTCAATTGTATACTGGACATGTTTTATTAGCTTAAGAATTAGTGGCCTGGGTATTAGACTATATAGTCAATTGTATACTGGACATGTTTTATTAGCTTGGGACTTAATGGTCTGGGTATTCGACTACATAGCCAATTATATACTGGACATGTTTTATTTGCTTGGGACTTAACAGTCTGGGTATTAGACAACATACTCAATCATATACTGGACATGTTTCATTAGCTTGGGACTTAAAGGTCTGGGTATTAGACTACATAGTCAATTGTAAACTGGACATGTTTTATTAGCTTGGGACTTTAAATGGTCTGGGTATTAGACTACATAGTTAATTGTATACTGGACATGTTTTATTAGCTTGGGACTTAATGGTCTGGGTATTCGACAACATAGCCAATTATATACTGGACATGTTTTATTAGCTTGGGACTTAATGGTGTGGGTATTCGACTACATAGTCAATTGTATACTGGACATGTTTTATTAGCTTAAGAATTAGTGGTCTGGGTATTAGACTACATAGTCAATTATATACTGGACATGTTTTATTAGCTTGGGACTTAATGGTCTGGGTATTCGACTACATAGCCAATTATATACTGGACATGTTTTATTAGCTTGGGACTTAACAGTCTGGGTATTAGACAACATAGTCAATCATATACTGGACATGTTTCATTAGCTTGGGACTTAAAGGTCTGGGTATTAGACTACTTCGTCAATTGTAAACTGGACATGTTTTATTAGCTTGGGACTTAATGGTGTGGGTATTCGACTACATAGTCAATTGTAAACTGGACATGTTTAATTAGCTTGGGACTTTAAATGGTCTGGGTATTAGACTACTTCGTCAATTGTAAACTGGACATGTTTTATTAGCTTGGGACTTAATGGTGTGGGTATTCGACTACATAGTCAATTGTAAACTGGACATGTTTCATTAGCTTGGGACTTTAAATGGTCTGGGTATTAGACTACTTCGTCAATTGTAAACTGGACATGTTTTATTAGCTTGGGACTTAATGGTCTGGGTATTAGACTACATAGTCAATTGTAAACTGGACATGTTTAATTAGCTTGGGACTTAATGGTGTGGGTATTCGACTACATAGTTAATTGTATACTGGACATGTTTTATTAGCTTAAGAATTAGTGGTCTGGGTATTAGACTACATAGTCAATTATATACTGGACATGTTTTATTAGCTTGGGACTTAATGGTCTGGGTATTAGACTACTTCGTCAATTGTAAACTGGACAATTGTATACTGATCATTTGGCACATATAGTCCGTGTTCACATAAACCCCGAGTTGTTTACTGTGAACATCATTGTACATAAAGTATATCCAGTCATCTGCAGAAAGAACAGGCAAAAATGATTTCTTAAATTTGGAATAACTGGCTAATTCATCATACACCATCATCAAATATGATATTTTATTCACAGGCTTGTTATTTAAAATAAAATAAAACTGTTAGCAAACTGCTTATCCACTAGAGAGCCTGTGTAGGAGAATGTGTAAAATGTAAGCTGGAGAATGTGTAAAAGTCAGTTGGCCTGTTGGCTTGTTATTTGTTAAAAAGCCTTTCAATTTATTATGAAACAACCTACAGTAAATAGTTCTTGTGCCTGAAAGTTGGAAGTTTGCATCAATTATTCAAATGACACCATTAACCCATCTTGAAACTTCTCCAGAGAAACCCAAAAAACAAGGTTGTACAAAGCTGTCTTAATTTGGCTTCAGACAAGGAATCCTTATTTTGAGCAATGCTCAGTAACCATGTGTAAATAATATATTTAATTGTAGATAGCCTTTGGAGGGTCGTAGTGAAGGTCATATGGCATTAAAATATATTCATTGTTTTAATTGCTTCCTGTTCATGGGAGACACTTCTTTCCTTGTACTTCAATGTAACTAAAGTGTTTGTATCTTACACGTAAACCAGCAATTAATCTTCTCAGATACAATTTGATCATCAAGCTCATAGTTAGTCTATAGTCTATAGAGGATAGCAGAGAGAAAGCCTAGATTATAAGCTACCTAATTCCCACAGAATTCAAATCATTCATGAACAAATTAGTTATCAAAAAAAAATAGATACTTTCATGAGCAAAGTATGTTAGATTTTTTTGGTATTTGATACACAATGTGGCAATATTTGGAGTAGTCCAAATGTGTCCTCACTCCTCATGCTTAGGATCTCTGGAGCAGAAAACAGTCACCAATTTATTAGACTTTTGACAGCTTCGACTTTCAGTTGTTATGCTGAAATGGCAAGTGTGCTTTTATACAGACTGCTGTGTTACTTCTAGCAAGTGAATTCTGTAATATATCCAATACAAGCCATACTTAGTGAAGTGGTCGCAATGTACAGAAGGAATGTGTAAGTTACCAATCTGTGTTTCCTTTAATACATATTACCTGCTCAGTTGTAAATCATTGCTCTCATAGCTTGCAGGGCTGTACCAACTATGGGCAGGTTTAATAAATAACCAGAGAGAAACAAGCTCATTTTGATCATAAAATGGTAAGAATCAACAAGAGAAACTAACCAGCCTCCAAGTTCATAGCTAGCTAGTATCATGTTAATGTTATTACTTATTTGAGACAAATTCAAAAACTGCTCATGGAATGAGTGGTAGGATTAATCTTCCTCTGAAGCTAAGAAAATTTAAAATGTTTTGAGAACTTTTGAATGACATGGGAAAGTTAAAAGGTAATGAATATTAAAATATTAGGTTCAGCAGTACACTGGATATGTAATAATATAACATTAGGTTCAGCAGTACACTGGATGTGTAATATTATAATTTTAGATTCATTTGTATGCCACCCCCCCTCCTCCTCCTCCCATCCCCTCATCCCTACTTCCCTAAGGATGTCATGCATTAACTGGTGGGATGACTGGTACATATTAGAGTAGCAATATAGGAACATTTTTCACCAGCTTGTATATAGCCGACAAATTATTCCATACTAGAGTTGTATCAGATAACTTGATTGTCACTATCTGACATCAAAATATAAACAGCTATTGCACAAATATTCAAGCATTCTCTGAAAATATATTGTAAACTTGTCTCTTGAGGCAATATCAAATGTCCAGCCATTTCTCAATTTGCCCTGAAAACCTATTGAACAAAATAACGATAAGGAAGTACCAAATATGCTCTGTATCCACTATTAGAAAAAATGCCTAACGATGTCCATCCTTCCCAGTCCTGGGAAAAACAAGCAAATGTAAACAACAGGAAATGCTGTGAACCTTGAATCAGCAGGAAGGATACAATGTCCTGGCTGGTAAATTATATTACATAATGATAATGTCCACCTTGAGTCAGCCACACATCTAACTATTAATCTACATTTCCTCATTTGTGCTTCAAATGATTTTGTCAGGATAGCATTTGTAATGGATAAGCATGGAATAAATTACATGAATTTCTTTCATTGACTGACAGTTTTGGGGTTCAAGATTAAATCTATGGTTTTGTATTCTCACTTTCCAGTTTGTTTTGGAGCACGAAGATACCGAAGTTATTGTTTTTTCAAACAAGCAACTCTTTTACCAGTGGAATCCTTGGATATTGTGAAGATAGTGTCTTCAACATACCACGCACAAAATTAACAACCATCTGTGTTTTCTTCAGTCTCTGAGGCCCGGTAAATCAACTCATCACTTCATCTCATAATAATGAGAATACAAACATGTTTGACATGGGACTGCTGTTTTGAGACTTTTCTTGCCTGAGGGAAATTTAACCAGCTGCAATCTCCAATCCAAATATGAAGCAGGGTATGTTTGTGCTATGACAATTGCTAGTCATTGTTGTCTTTCAATAACTCTGGGAGAAATGAAAAAGATACATCCTTGTTGAGCTGGGACACTGAAACATTCTCAACTTACAGTTTATTCCTCAAGGACACTGAAACATTCTCAACTTACAGCTTATTCCTCAAGGACAGCTGCAGTGGATAAAAGAACAACCATGACAAATATGTCTGTTCTCGAGTACTCCTTGTCAGACAGTATACATTTGGTACTTGAATGACAAGTTGAAATATTTTGGCGTATTTTCTTTACCAAGCGTGGACAATTTGAGAAGACATGTTACTGAAGTTGTTACAGCTAGCGGAATAATCCTGTACAGACAAGCAAGGAGCTGAGACACATTGTTATTACTTGACTGGGAGTGATGATGTTCTATGTGTAACATCTTGCCAGTAAACTGTAAGGTGGAGCTGAGACACATTGTTATTACTTGACTGGGAGTGATGATGTTCTATGTGTAACATCTTGCCCGTAAACTGTAAGGTGGAGCTGAGACACATTGTTATTACTTGACTGGGAGTGATGATGTTCTATGTGTAACATCTTGCCCGTAAACTGTAAGGTGGAGCTGAGACACATTGTTATTACTTGACTGGGAGTGATGATGTTCTATGTGTAACATCTTGCCAGTAAACTGTAAGGTGGAGCTGAGACACATTGTTATTACTTGACTGGGAGTGATGATGTTCTATGTGTAACATCTTGCCCGTAAACTGTAAGGTGGAGCTGAGACACATTGTTATTACTTGACTGGGAGTGATGATGTTCTATGTGTAACATCTTGCCAGTAAACTGTAAGGTGGAGCTGAGACATATTGTTATTACTTGGCTGGGAGTGATGATGTTCTATGTGTAACATCTTGCCAATAAACTGTAAGGTGGAGCTGAGACACATTGTTATTACTTGACTGGGAGTGATGATGTTCTATGTGTAACATCTTGCCAGTAAACTGTAAGGTGGAGCTGAGACACATTGTTATTACTTGACTGGGAGTGATGATGTTCTATGTGTAACATCTTGCCAGTAAACTGTAAGGTGGAGCTGATGAGAATAATATTCAGTTTATTTGAGGATATATACATTTAGAAGCAGCTCATGACACCACAAAGAAAACTGAGCAGAGCAAAGTTTTCATCGACGGTTTGATTTCTCATCCTTGAAACATTTAACATAAATTTCACTTTGGATTCAGAATAAGAAACATTGTGGGTCAAACCTAAAACTATGGAGTTACTGTACATCATAACACTCATTAATATTCATATTGCGCAATGTCAGCAACACGAATCACCACTTCCAAGTTCACCTCACAATGGGATGCCTCCTATGAACAGACCAACTATACAGCAAATACCACCCGACAGGAGAGGTTCTGTACAACCTGTTTTACCTCGCTCCTGTGCTAGTAGTCCATGTCAAAATGGTGGAACTTGTGTGGAGACAAAGAACAGCTCAAACTCATACACATGCAAATGTCGCCCTCTGTATTTAGGTGGGAGGTGCGAGCAAGTAATCAAGTCACCAAATAAAGTAAAACTAGTTGAAAAAGGTCTGCATCATCTTAGAGTCTCCTGGACGACACCTGAACTTGATAAACCAATATATGGATATATTGTCCAGCACCATCAATTTGGATATGAAAACATTAGTCGCAGTGAAATGATTCATGCTAACACAAAACAATATACCATACAGGTGAGTGCCTTTTTCCAAGAATAGACAAGAAAATGTCTGTATTGAATAGTATTGCACATTCAAGATGTGGAAGAGAGTGCTGAGGTTGTATGATGATAGCTATATATGTGGAATACTTTTAATATTGCTGTTCCTCATAGATGGCATACAGACAGGGTTTACCATTTTACAATACTATCATCTTTCAACAAGATTCTGTAAAGAGTGTGCTAATTCATTTGAACAATATTTAAATGCCCACCAAAGAAATTTGTCAAATCCACATGCAACCCCTTTTGAAATATTTTATAAATGCCTATGTATATACTGCAGTAACATCAAATATGGGTTAATAATCCTCATTCTAATCAGTCAAGGAAATATAATATCATATAATGCTTGCATAATGAAAATATCCAAAGTGTTTGCTTTAAACTCACTCTATTGATGGACACAGGATACATTTATATAGATTGCTGTATTGTTTTATCTACATCCCAAAATGCACCTTGTTATGGAGATACTGTAGTGGTAACTTGGCCAATGATGGACAAGAGATATATAGATTGCTGTACTGTCTTAACTACATCCCAAAATGCACATAGTTATGGAGTTACTGTAGTGGTAACTTGGCCAAGGATGGACAAGAGATATATAGATTGCTGTACTGTCTTAACTACATCCCAAAATGCACCTTGTTATGGAGTTACTGTAGTGGTAACTTGGCCAATGATGGACAAGAGATATATAGATTGCTGTACTGTCTTAACTACATCCCAAAATGCACCTTGTTATGGAGTTACTGTAGTGGTAACTTGGCCAATGATGGACAAGAGATATATAGATTGCTGTACTGTCTTAACTACATCCCAAAATGGCCATAGTTATGGAGATACTGTAGTGGTAACTTGGCCAATGATGGACAAGAGATATATAGATTGCTGTACTGTCTTAACTACATCCCAAAATGGCCATAGTTATGGAGATACTGTAGTGGTAACTTGGCCAATGATGGACAAGAGATATATAGATTGCTGTACTGTCTTAACTACATCCCAAAATGCACCTTGTTATGGAGTTACTGTAGTGGTAACTTGGCCAATGATGGACAAGAGATATATAGATTGCTGTACTGTCTTAACTACATCCCAAAATGCACATAGTTATGGAGTTACTGTAGTGGTAACTTGGCCAATGATGGACAAGAGATATATAGATTGCTGTACTGTCTTAACTACATCCCAAAATGCACATAGTTATGGAGTTACTGTAGTGGTAACTTGGCCAAGGATGGACAAGAGATATATAGATTGCTGTACTGTCTTAACTACATCCCAAAATGCACCTTGTTATGGAGTTACTGTAGTTGTAACTTGGCCAATGATGGACAAGAGATATATAGATTGCTGTACTGTCTTAACTACATCCCAAAATGCACATAGTTATGGAGATACTGTAGTGGTAACTTGGCCAATGATGGACAAGAGATATATAGATTGCTGTACTGTCTTAACTACATCCCAAAATGCACCTTGTTATGGAGTTACTGTAGTGGTAACTTGGCCAATGATGGACAAGAGATATATAGATTGCTGTACTGTCTTAACTACATCCCAAAATGCACCTTGTTATGGAGTTACTGTAGTGGTAACTTGGCCAATGATGGACAAGAGATATATAGATTGCTGTACTGTCTTAACTACATCCCAAAATGGCCATAGTTATGGAGTTACTGTAGTGGTAACTTGGCCAATGATGGACAAGAGATATATAGATTGCTGTACTGTCTTAACTACATCCCAAAATGCACATAGTTATGGAGTTACTGTAGTGGTAACTTGGCCAATGATGGACAAGAGATATATAGATTGCTGTACTGTCTTAACTACATCCCAAAATGCACATAGTTATGGAGTTACTGTAGTGGTAACTTGGCCAAGGATGGACAAGAGATATATAGATTGCTGTACTGTCTTAACTACATCCCAAAATGCACATAGTTATGGAGATACTGTAGTGGTAACTTGGCCAATGATGGACAAGAGATATATAGATTGCTGTACTGTCTTAACTACATCCCAAAATGCACCTTGTTATAAAGTTACTGTAGTGGTAACTTGGCCAATGATGGACAAGAGATATATAGATTGCTGTACTGTCTTAACTACATCCCAAAATGCACATAGTTATGGACTTACTGTAGTGCTGACTTGGCCAAGGATGGACACGGTTAGTGAGTAATTGGTAAAGTTTCCTCGCCAAATTTTTCTTGTAATTTAGATCTGAACAAATGCAGCTGGGAAAATCCCTAAAAGTTTCTGCCATAATTTCTTGTTTTGTTCTCCCTAGGCTTTGCAGGAAAACACTCAATATACTGTGTGCGTCAACATTTTATTTGATAACATCACCATTCCTGATGCAGTACTAAGAGATCAATGCCTGGAAGTAAAGACCAAAGCCAGCACTACACCAACAGAATCACTCATCTTAATAGCAGTCATCTGTGGAGCTATTTTTGTCATTTTTCTACTTCTCTTCATTTTGGTCGTTTGCTGCACAAAAAAACGACAGAATGAGAAAACCAAAGAAAAAGCTGGAACATACCCGTCAATGAGTTGGCGGAGAACGCAAGAAAGAGGCAGCTACCGGGACCAGTCATTCCTCTCTGATAATGACAGGAATGAAGCTGTACAATTTAATGATGAACTGTTCCATCAAAATCAAACAAACAATGCTTCCCGAGAGAGCTACGATGACGATGTTTTTACCACATTGCCTAACAAACCTTTGTACATGAACCAACACCAGATTGCTATCCGTTCCTCATCAGCTTGTGAGGCACCACGCTTGGCCCCACCCATGGAGCAAAGAGAGAGTAGGGTGCACTCTAGTAAGATTGCTATCCGTTCCTCATCAGCTTGTGAGGCACCACGCTTGGCCCCACCCATGGATCAAAGAGAGAGTAGGGTGCACTCTAGTAGTCTGGCACAAACTAGTAGCATGACACATGCAAATTATAGAGAACTACCGCCATCTATCAGTAATCACATGATGAGGTCTCCCACCACAAGAGACAAAGATGCCTCGGGAGACTTTGACATGGGAGGATCATACTTCATACATCGCAGCTAATGGCTGTGAAATAATCACACATTGATGCCATCTAGAAAAAAACTACTGACCGTGTTGATCTTAATCAATTTTAAAATATATTGCTGATGGTAATATTACAGCAAGCATAATTGAATGAAAACAGACTCTTAGCTGCTTATGCTATCAAAGTATATTGCTAATGGTATTATTTCAGCAAGCATAATTGAATGTGAAACAGACTCTTAGCTGCTTATGCTATCAAAGTATATTGCTGATAGTAACATTTCAGTAAGCATAATTGAATGTGAAACAGACTTTTAGCTGCTATGCTATCAAAGTATATTGCTAATGGTATTATTTCAGCAAGCAAAATTGAAAGTGAAACAGACTCTTAGCTGCTTATGCTATCAAAGTATATTACTGATAGTAACATTTCAGTAAGCATAATTGAATGTGAAACAGACTTTTAGCTGCTATGCTATCAAAGTATATTGCTAATGGTATTATTTCAGCAAGCAAAATTGAAAGTGAAACAGACTCTTAGCTGCTTATGCTATCAAAGTATATTACTGATAGTAACATTTCAGTAAGCATAATTGAATGTGAAACAGACTCTTAGCTGCTTATGCTATCAAAGTATATTGCTGATAGTAACATTTCAGTAAGCATAGGTTTTAATGTGGAACAGACTTTTAGCTGCTACTGTATGCTATCAAACTATGATACTGTTGGTGATATTTCAGCAAGCATAATTGAATGTAAAACAGACGCTAAGCTGATTATACTATCAAAGTTATTAATTGCTTGTCACAAAGTTTAATAAGTAATCAAACTTCTACTTTTCTATTTATGTTCAATGTTGATCTCGTCAACCTGTGGATACCAGGTAAATTAAATTTACATTTACTGTGGTGCCAATATAGAAACTTGTATAAAAAATCAAGTTTGTCCTGAATTGTACACGACTATTGTCTTGGTATGTAAAAGTATAATAAACTGTTGAATTCAAGCAATGGGTCCTGGTTCCAGCTTTGACTTTACAAGATTATTGTCTTGGTATGTAAAAGTATAATGAACTGTTGAATTCAAGCAATGGGTCCTAGTTCCATCTTTGACTTGTCTTGGTGTGTAAAAGTATAATAAACTGTTGAATCCTAGCAATGGGTCCTGGTTCCAGCTTTGACTTTACAAGATTATTGTCTTGGTATGCAAAAGTATAATAAACTGTTGAATTCTAGCAAAAGGTCCTGGTTCCAGCTTTGAATTGACAGGATTATTGTCTTGGTATGTTAAAGTATAATAAACTGTTGAATTCTAGCGATGGGTCCTGGTTCCATCTTTGACTTTACAAGATTATTGTCTTGGTATGCAAAAGTATAATAAACTGTTGAATTCTAGCAATGGGTCCTGGTTCCAGCTTTGACTTTACAAGATTATTGTCTTGGTATGTAAAAGTATAATAAACTGTTGAATCCTAGCAATGGGTCCTGGTTCCAGCTTTGACTTTACAAGATTATTGTCTTGGTATGCAAAAGTATAATAAACTGTTGAATTCTAGCAAAGGGTCCTGGATCCAGCTTTGACTTTACAAGATTATTGTCTTGGTATGTAAAAGTATAATAAACTGTTGAATCCTAGCAACGGGTCCTGGTTCCAGCTTTGACTTTACAAGATTATTGTCTTGGTATGTAAAAGTATAATAAACTGTTGAATTCTAGCAAAGGGTCCTGGATCCAGCTTTGACTTTACAAGATTATTGTCTTGGTATGTTAAAGTATAATAAACTGTTGAATCCTAGCAATGGGTCCTGGTTCCAGCTTTGACTTTACAAGATTATTGTCTTGGTATGCAAAAGTATAATAAACTGTTGAATTCTAGCAATGGGTCCTGGTTCCAGCTTTGACTTTACAAGATTATTGTCTTGGTATGTAAAAGTATAATAAACTGTTGAATCCTAGCAATGGGTCCTGGTTCCAGTTTTGACTTTACAAGATTATTGTCTTGGTATGTTAAAGTATAATAAACTGTTGAATTCTAGCAATGGGTCCTGGTTCCAGCTTTGAATTGACAAGATTATTGTCTTGGTATGTAAAAGTATAATAAACTGTTGAATTCTAGCAATGGGTCCTGGTTCCAGCTTTGACTTTACAAGATTATTGTCTTGGTATGTTAAAGTATAATAAACTGTTGAATTCTAGCAATGGGTCCTGGTTCCAGCTTTGAATTGACAAGATTATTGTCTTGGTATGTAAAAGTATAATAAACTGTTGAATTCTAGCAATGGGTCCTGGTTCCAGCTTTGACTTTACAAGATTATTGTCTTGGTATGCAAAAGTATAATAAACTGTTGAATTCTAGCAAAGGGTCCTGGATCCAGCTTTGACTTTACAAGATTATTGTCTTGGTATGTAAAAGTATAATAAACTGTTGAATTCTAGCGATGGGTCCTGGTTCCAGCTTTGACTTTACAAGATTATTGTCTTGGTATGTAAAAGTATAATGAACTGTTGAATTCTAGCGATGGGTCCTGGTTCCAGCTTTGACTTTACAAGATTATTGTCTTGGTATGTTAAAGTATAATAAACTGTTGAATTCTGGCAATGGGTCCTGGTTCCAGCTTTGACTTACAGCATAAATATACTTTATCTCTGGACCGCTCCTTTACGGCTATATTGATGATGATGTCCGTTCCCTCAGAGCAGGATTAAAAGTTAATGTTAATCTATTGTTTTATATTATTTAATGACTCAGCGAGTGCGTGTTCACTTATTGTATATATTCAACAGATCAACTTTGGAAAACTTTCAGCACCACTTGTCCATGACAAATTTATGATAGATTGTACACATGTTATCTGAGGATATTTTGGGTTTTCCTGATACTGAGTTTTTGGTTGCATTTGAAAAACTGAGTTAATTTTGGAAGTATTAGCTAGATCTAATGGTCTGTGGTGTACATTAGACAATATAGTCCAACCCATAACCAACATTATCAATCTAGTCAAGTGATATACTAATGGTATGTGGTGTACATTAAACAATACAGTCCAACCCATAACCAACAGTATCAATCAAGTCAAGTGATATACTAATGGTATGTGGTGTACATTAAATAATACAGTCCAACCCATAACCAACAGTATCAATCTAGTCAAGTGATATATACTAATGGTCTGTGGTGTACATTAAACAATACAGTCCACCCAATAACCAACAGTATCAATCTAGTCAAGTGATATACTAATGGTATGTGGTGTACTTTAAACAATACAGTCCAACCCATAACCAACAGTATCAATCTAGTCAAGTGACATATACTAATGGTCTGTGGTGTACATTAAACAATACAGTCCACCCAATAACCAACAGTATCAATCTAGTCAAGTGATATACTAATGGTCTGTGGTGTACATTAAACAATACAGTCCAACCCATAACCAACAGTATCAATCTAGTCAAGTGATATACTAATGGTCTGTGGTGTACATTAAACAATACAGTCCACCCAATAACCAACAGTATCAATCTAGTCAAGTGATATACTAATGGTCTGTGGTGTACATTAAACAATACAGTCCAACCCATAACCAACAGTATCAATCTATTCAAGTGATATACTAATGGTATGTGGTGTACTTTAAACAATACAGTCCAACCCATAACCAACAGTATCAATCTAGTCAAGTGATATATACTAATGGTCTGTGGTGTACATTAAACAATACAGTCCACCCAATAACCAACAGTATCAATCTAGTCAAGTGATATACGTATGGTCTGTGGTGTACATTAAACAATACAGTCCACCCAATAACCAACAGTATCAATCTAGTCAAGTGATATACTAATGGTCTGTGGTGTACATTAAACAATACAGTCCAACCCATAACCAACAGTATCAATCTAGTCAAGTGATATACGTATGGTCTGTGGTGTACATTAAATAATAAAGTCCAACCCATAGCCAACAGTATCAATCTAGTCAAGTGATATACTAATGGTCTGTGGTGTACATTAAACAATACAGTCCACCCAATAACCAACAGTATCAGTCTAGTCAAGTGATATACTAATGGTATGTGGTGTACATTAAACAATACAGTCCAACCCATAACCAACAGTATCAATCTAGTCAAGTGATATACGTATGGTCTGTGGTGTACATTAAATAATACAGTCCACCCAATAACCAACAGTATCAATCTAGTCAAGTGATATACTAATGGTCTGTGGTGTACATTAAACAATACAGTCCAACCCATAACCAACAGTATCAATCTAGTCAAGTGATATACTAATGGTCTGTGGTGTACATTAAATAATAAAGTCCAACCCATAGCCAACAGTATCAATCTAGTCAAGTGATATACTAATGGTCTGTGGTGTACATTAAACAATACAGTCCACCCCATAACCAACAGTATCAATCTAGTCAAGTGATGTATACTAATGGTATGTGGTGTACATTAAACAATACAGTCCACCCAATAACCAACAGTATCAATCTAGTCAAGTGATATACGTATGGTCTGTGGTGTACATTAAACAATACAGTCCAACCCATAACCAACAGTATCAATCTAGTCAAGTGATATACTAATGGTCTGTGGTGTACATTAAACAATATAGTCCAACCCATAACCAACAGTATCAATCTAGTCAAGGGATATACTAATGGTATGTGGTGTACATTAAACAATACAGTCCAACCCATAACCAACAATATCAATCTAGTCAAGTGATATACTAATGGTCTGTGGTGTACATTAAATAATACAGTCCACCCCATAACCAACAGTATCAATCTAGTCAAGTGATATACTTATGGTCTGTGGTGTACATTAAACAATACAGTCCACCCCATAACCAACAGTATCAATCTAGTCAAGACATATACAGACTTGAATCTATCAGTACATAACCTATGGACTTTGATAAGTATAAACAAGGTTTGTATAAAGGCTTGGCTTATTGCTATTGGCATGGATGTATGTAATTCGAATGTAAACCATCATTAATTAACTGTGAGGGAATAGTTTAATATTTTATAATAGTCATATCTGGTATTGTGAGATATCTAAATATCCATTATTCCATGTTTTGATTTCAATAGATTCTTTGTCTTGTTGCCTAGATACAGCATATTAAACTCAATGAGCAATACCCTTGAAAACTGTCCTAGGTTTGCTGACTGTCTCACTTTCATTTTTAATTCTATAACCTTGAATCATTGTATATATTGCTGTGAACTTTCAAATAAAACGGTGATCAGTTTGCTAGTAACACTAGAAATTAAATACAATTCATATCCTGACTAGCTTCCTTCTATGACTAGTAATTACTAACCCTCAACTTGACTTGGTTAAATTGGTCAAATGGTGCTATTACCCTACCTCTAAATTTAACTATAGACAGCTATGAAGGTTATCCATGAGTCATGCTAATAACAAGTACTGAGTAACTACCCTGGGTGATATATTATTAAACAACATACCAAAATACACAGTATGTGATAGTACCACGCAATAGCAGCATACAACACATACAGCATACCATAGCAGCATGTGAGGATACCATGGAATAGCACAAATACACAGTATGTGATAGTACCACACAATAGCAGCATACAACACATACAGCATACCATAGCAGCATGTGAGGATACCATGGAATAGCACAAATACACAGTATGTGATAGTACCACACAATAGCAGCATACAACACATACAGCATACCATAGCAGCATGTGAGGATACCATGGAATAGCACAAATACACAGTATGTGATAGTACCACGCAATAGCAGCATACAACACATACAGCATACCATAGCAGCACGTGAGGATACCATGGAATAGCACAAATACACAGTATGTGATAGTACTATGCAATAGCAGCATACAACACATGCAGCATACCATAGCAGCATGTGAGGATACCATGGAATAGCACAAATACACAGTATGTGATAGTACTATGCAATAGCAGCATACAACACATGCAGCACACCATAGCAGCATGTGAGGATACCATGGAATAGCACAAATACACAGTATGTGATAGTACCACACAATAGCAGCACACAACACATACAGCATACCATAGCAGCATGTGAGGATACCATGGAATAGCACAAATACACAGTATGTGATAGTACCACACAATAGCAGCATACAACACATACAGCATACCATAGCAGCATGTGAGGATACCATGGAATAGCACAAATACACAGTATGTGATAGTACCACACAATAGCAGCATACAACACATACAGCATACCATAGCAGCATGTGAGGATACCATGGAATAGCACAAATACACAGTATGTGATAGTACCACACAATAGCAGTACACAACACATACAGCATACCATAGCAGCATGTGAGGATACCATGGAATAGCACAAATACACAGTATGTGATAGTACCACACAATAGCAGCATACAACACATACAGCATACCATAGCAGCATGTGAGGATACCATGGAATAGCACAAATACACAGTATGTGATAGTACCACACAATAGCAGCATACAACACATACAGCATACCATAGCAGCATGTGAGGATACCATGGAATAGCACAAATACACAGTATGTGATAGTACCACACAATAGCAGCATACAACACATACAGCACACCATAGCAGCATGTGAGGATACCATGGAATAGCACAAATACACAGTATGTGATAGTACCACACAATAGCAGCATACAACACATACAGCATACCATAGCAGCATGTGAGGATACCATGGAATAGCACAAATACACAGTATGTGATAGTACCACACAATAGCAGCATACAACACATATAGCATACTATAGCAGCATGTGAGGATACCATGGAATAGCACAAATACACAGTATGTGATAGTACCACACAATAGCAGCATACAACACATACAGCATACCATAGCAGCATGTGAGGATACCATGGAATAGCACAAATACACAGTATGTGATAGTACCACGCAATAGCAGCATACAACACATACAGCATACCATAGCAGCATGTGAGGATACCATGGAATAGCACAAATACACAGTATGTGATAGTACTATGCCATAGCATTACACAACACATACAGCATACCATAGCAGCATGTGATTGCAGCTTACAGTATGTGATAGTAGCAATACCAGAAACCCTACCAGAAGTGACATGCATAATGTATACAGCTTGTACACCATACAATAGCAGTATATATGCATTGATATCAGCATGCTACAGTAACTGTAACACAAGAGTACATGCAGAAGCAGGACTAAAATTTGTTAGATCCATTAAGCAATAAGCATGGCATAGTCGAACACAAAGAAAGTTCTGTTTTCCAAAGGAAGCTCTGTTAATGATCAACAGGTTGTATGTCAAATGTTACATCCTCCTCTAGCAACACTGCAAACTCAAATCACTCATCTCTTCTTATGAGCAACTCAAAACATGAAGATGTATCATCTTATGTCACAGATGAATCCTAGTTATAGAAAAGTGAATTATGTTACAAGCACACATGCTACTTCTAAGCAGGTCAGGGAGAAGACAGTCATTATATATTTGGCTTGTTGGCTCCCAATTAACTGGACATGTTTACGGGCTGCATGGACAATTGTTATTAATGTTGAGAACAATACTGAGAGTAACAACAAGAACAAGAACAATACTAACATTAATAACAAGAATAATACTGTCAGTACTGGCAAGAACAAGTTCACTAACATTAATAGCAAGAACAATATAGAACTTAGAAGCAGGAACTACTTATTACTGTCAAGTTACTACTGACAGTAATAACAAGAACAATACTAACATTAGTAACAAGAATAATACTGTCAGTAATAGCAAGAACAAGTTCACTAACATTAATAGCAAGAACAATATAGAACTTAGAAGCAGGAACTACTTATTACTGTCAAGTTACTACTGACAGTAATAACAAGAACAATACTAACAGTAACAATAACGTTGATTCATTCCAATCACATGACCATAAAAAACATGATTTAATCTGATTTTGTTACACAAGTGACAAATCTAGACAAGGCACTAACCCAAACAGTTCCTTAACAAGACACAGCTCAGAGAAATATTAAAGATTGTTTAAGTATATGTACAGTATTATAACAGTTCATGTGGCAATTAGTAACTTAATGTGCTACACTTCAAATAGTTTCACACTAGACCAAAACTTGACAAACACAGCTAAAAGTGAAACAAACTAACTATGCTATTTTCAGTTGTTTAACAAAGTAGGATTATAACTTTAGTACAGACACTAAATCCAGTGAGTAACCAGTGTACAAGACCCATGTTATAACTTAGCCTGCTTTACTGCCACTCATTGTGTGAACTTAGTACATGCACTAAATCCAGTAAGTAACCAGTGTACAAGACCCATGTTATAACTTAGCCTGCTTTACTGCCACTCATTGTGTGAACTTAGTACAGACACTAAATCCAGTAAGTAACCAGTGTACAAGACCCATGTTAAAACTTAGCCTGCTTTACTGCCACTCATTGTGTGAACTTAGTACAGACACTAAATCCAGTAAGTAACCAGTGTACAAGACCCATGTTATAACTTAGCCTGCTTTACTGCCACTCATTGTGTGAACTTAGTACAGACACTAAATCCAGTAAGTAACCAGTGTACAAGACCCATGTTAAAACTTAGCCTGCTTTACTGCCACTCATTGTGTGAACTTAGTACAGACACTAAATCCAGTAAGTAACCAGTGTACAAGACCCATGTTATAACTTAGCCTGCTTTACTGCCACTCATTGTGTGAACTTAGTACATGCACTAAATCCAGTAAGTAACCAGTGTACAACACTCATGTTATAACTTAGCCTGCTTTACTGCCACTCATTGTGTGAACTTAGTACAGACACTAAATCCAGTAAGTAACCAGTGTACAAGACCCATGTTATAACTTAGCCTGCTTTACTGCCACTCATTGTGTGAACTTAGTACAGACACTAAATCCAGTAAGTAACCAGTGTACAACACTCATGTTATAACTAGGCCTGCTTGACTGCCACTCATTGTAAACTTAGTACAGGCACTAAATCCAGTAAGTAACCAGTGTACAAGACCCATGTTATGACTTAGCCTGCTTTACTGCCACTCATTGTGTGAACTTAGTACAGACACTAAATCCAGTAAGTAACCAGTGTACAAGACCCATGTTATAACTTAGCCTGCTTTACTGCCACTCATTGTGTGAACTTAGTACAGACACTAAATCCAGTAAGTAACCAGTGTACAACACTCATGTTATAACTAGGCCTGCTTGACTACCACTCATTGTAAACTTAGTACAGGCACTAAATCCAGTAAGTAACCAGTGTACAAGACCCATGTTATAACTTAGCCTGCTTTACTGCCACTCATTGTGTGAACTTAGTACAGACACTAAATCCAGTAAGTAACCAGTGTACAAGACCTATGTTATAACTTAGCCTGCTTTACTGCCACTCATTGTGTGAACTTAGTACAGACACTAAATCCAGTAAGTAACCAGTGTACAAGACCCATGTTATAACTTAGCCTGCTTTACTGCCACTCATTGTGTGAACTTAGTACAGACACTAAATCCAGTAAGTAACCAGTCCAGTGAGTAACCAGTGTACAAGACCCATGTTATAAGTTAGCCTGCTTTACTGCCACTCATTGTGTGAACTTAGTACATGCACTAAATCCAGTAAGTAACCAGTGTACAAGACCCATGTTATAACTTAGCCTGCTTTACTGCCACTCATTGTGTGAACTTAGTACAGGCACTAAATCCATTAAGTAACCAGTGTACAACACTCATGTTATAACTTAGCCTGCTTTACTGCCACTCATTGTAAACTTAGTACAGACACTAAATCCAGTAAGTAACCAGTGTACAAGACCCATGTTATAACTTAGCCTGCTTACTGCCACTCATTGTGTGAACTTAGTACAGACACTTAATCCAGTAAGTAACCAGTGTACAAGACCCATGTCATAACTTAGCCTGCTTTACTGCCACTCATTGTGTGAACTTAGTACAGGCACTAAATCCAGTAAGTAACCAGTGTACAACACTCATGTTATAACTTAGCCTGCTTTACTGCCACACATTGTAAACTTAGTACAGAAACTAAATCCAGTAAGTAACCAGTGTACAAGACCCATGTTATAACTTAGCCTGTTTTACTGCCACTCATTGTAAACTTAGTACAGACACTAAATCTGGGTTAATCTAACAGCTATGTCCTTTCTGTCCAGGATTACATAATCAAATGCAAGATTAAATCAGGCTTAATACACATGGAAGCAAAGTGAATCTGGGTTAATCTAACAGCTATGTCATTACTGTCCAGGATTACATAATCAAATGCAAGATTAAATCAGGCTTAATACACATGGAAGCAAAGTGAATCTGGGTTAATCTAACAGCTATGTCATTACTGTCCAGGATTACATAATCAAATGCAAGATTAAATCAGGCTTAATACACATGGAAGCAAAGTGAATCTGGGTTAATCTAACAGCTATGTCATTACTGTCCAGGATTACATAATCAAATGCAAGATTAAATCAGGCTTAATACACATGGAAGCAAAGTGAATCTGGGTTAATCTAACAGCTATGTCATTACTGTCCAGGATTACATAATCAAATGCAAGATTAAGTCAGGCTTAATACACATGGAAGCAAAGTGAATCTGGGTTAATCTAACAGCTATGTCCTTTCTGTCCAGGATTACATAATCAAATGCAAGATTAAATCAGGCTTAATACATATGGAAGCAAAAAGAATCTGGGTTAATCTAACAGCTATGTCCTTTCTGTCCAGGATTACATAATCAAATGCAAGATTAAGTCAGGCTTGATACACATGGAAGCAAAGTGAATCTGGGTTAATCTAACAGCTATGTCATTACTGTCCAGGATTACATAATCAAATGCAAGATTAAATCAGGCTTAATACACATGGAAGCAAAGTGAATCTGGGTTAATCTAACAGCTATGTCCTTTCTGTCCAGGATTACATAATCAAATGCAAGATCAAATCAGGCTTAATACATATGGAAGCAAAGTGAATCTGGGTTAATCTAACAGCTATGTCATTACTGTCCAGGATTACATAATCAAAAGCAAGATTATATCAGGCTTAATACACATGGAAGCAAAGTGAATCTGGGTTAATCTAACAGCTATGTCCTTTCTGTCCAGGATTACATAATCAAATGCAAGATTAAATCAGGCTTAATACACATGAAAGCAAAGTGAATCTGGGTTAATCTAACAGCTATGTCCTTTCTGTCCAGGATTACATAATCAAATGCAATATTTTACCACTCTTTATATAGTATTATAATAGTTACTCCATTGTGTGTTTCCGATGCGAATAGTTAGCAATAACTTTGGCAAACAAAATTCAAATTATTGGCAGTAATGCTTTTGAAGAAAATAATAAATATTGGATCAAAACAAATTCAGAGAAGATATACATCCTCATCACAAAGCATTTAAAGGATCTTTCAACTCAATGTCAGACTTGCTTAATAAAAAACATAACTCTTGTTTAAGTACTAAAGTAAAACAGTTTTTTGTTTCACTCATTGTACTAATTACCTGAAATGCTTTTGATTTTATCAAAAGTGAAACTAAATTCTTTTCTTATCTTTTATCCTAGCTGCAGACACAAACATGTTTTGTAGAATCCTGCTAACTTGTAATTGTCAAACAACTATTTATAGATGTTTGGTTGTGTTCTACTGAAAAGGCTGTGAACCAAAGACCTATTGCTATATGATCGTTTCTAAAATAGAGCTTTTCAACTCTAAAGGGTTTGATGTGGCTTTCAGATGTGTCAATAACCTTGTCTTGTAGATTTCAGTTTAAACACAAGAGCATCACAAAATGTACCTTTGTTTTACTACAAACAACTCTTGCAATGCTGTTAAATGACAGCACATTACTTCATGACATAAACATGATACAAGGATGTTGTTTCTAAAATCCTACACGATCACATAATAATTTAAGTCTAATAAATTACTAGTTACACTTATTGGAACAAGTGAGAGAGAGTTTATTATATAGTTGCATCTTGTAGATGTTCATAAAGATCTCACATTGGTAACATTTTCTAGAACAAAGAAGGTTGACTCACCACTCCAAGCATGCCAAGAAAGACAATCAGCGCCAAGACAAAGAACACCCGATAAGACTCTGGGTTGATATCAGGATGTCGTTGTTGGTAGAGTTTCAGCACACACAGACAAGCAATCATGTACATGAATGATGTATCTTTATAAGGATAAACACAAAAAATCTTTAATTAACCAACATGTAGTTTTTTCAGTAAATGATGTTAATATTTATTTCTGTAATAACTGATGTAACATTAACTTTCCTAGTGAAATTATTAGATAGCACCAGTACATTGTACATTGGCAACAAAGTGCTAAGTTTTGAAAGGTGAGTGGGTTTAAACACCAACTATTAGTGATGTTTACACATTTTTTGCCATTGTAATACTTCCATCAATAGCTACTATTTACACCAACCCACCCTTCTTTTATTCTCTGGCCACATATCAACATACACAGCCAATAAGTTATGAGAAGAACCGCCATCAATAGCAACCATTATGTATTGATTGAGTGCACCTAATATAGTAGTGTTTGGGTGGAGTGCTAGTATACCTAGGCCTATGCAGGTGCGTATCCAGGGGGGGCGTTGGGGGCGCGCGCCCCCCGGGTAAGGAAAAGAGGAGAGAAAAAAAGAGAAGAAAAAGGGAAAAGGAGGGGGAAAAAAGAAAAGGAGGAGAGGAAGGAAGGGAAAAGAAAAAGAAAAAAGAGAGAAAAAGGAAAAAAGGAGGGAGTAGAAGATAGCCAAGACCTCGGGAAGAGAAAGAGGAACAGTCATAGTTAAAGCGCTGATCCCTATAATATACACAGGGTATAGCCAGTGACAGATCAAGGATTACGGAGGGGGTGTGCGCCTCACCCTACCCCTTACACCGACAACTCCATTTTTGACGTTTCCATTTTCCTCTCTCACTATCTATATAAATACTATATATGGTCTATCATAACACGTGTGTGTGTATATGGACGCCTTAAACAATTGTACAATTGTGCTATATGGAACCAACTGTGGCTGGTCTTGAACTCGACCGAGTCGTCGGGGTACATGACGCATTTCGGGAAGGGGGCGACCGCCCCCCCCCCCGAGCAAATTTTCTTTATGACATCGCTAGTAATTTCAAAATAGACAATGCTTAGATGCAACTTACAAGGCCTGGGAAGTGTCATTTCCAGCGATCTGGGAGGCATTTTCGGCCAAAATTTTTCTTGTACGCTTCACGCCAACTCATAGTGGCGCTTCGCTTAGATAGTTTGCCTACAGGCTTCGCCCCTCCCTTGGCAATTACTCGCTACACGCCTGTTCGAATTTGTAAAGCAAAGAGCAGATATAACATCATATCAGTGAGCATTGAAATGCATGTTCCACGATGAACAGCCTCAAAAACTGTCTATGTGTGTAGTTAAAGGCGTAGGAGCCCAATTGGATTTGGGGGCTGTAATGACTTGCCCGAAAAAAAAGCCAAAATTATTCGCGCGCGAAGCGCGCGTTCAACATATCAATGCCAATATCATATAAGCAAGCATCGCTCATTACAGTGCATGGCATCGTGTACCGCACGGTCCGTGAAAGTTGCCATTATACCACTGGATGCTATGTAAACAACAAAATGTCTTATGTAGATGGAGAAAAATCATACAGATCCATTTATGTCAAAACTCTCTTTTACAGTAGTAATGTCGGCCAAGCTTACAACTTTATTTTAATTACCAAGGAGATCATTTTTAAGCTATTCATTGCTATTTATTTTTCTTTCAGTAGGTGCCCGAAAAAGATGGGGAAAAATTTGGTTGCGGGGGGGGGGGGAGGGGGGCTGCAGCCACCGCCTCCTACGGGACCTACGCCTATGTGTGTAGTGTTCGGTTTCGATATACCTGATATCGGAAATATCTGCTATTTTTCATTTCCTTCAACCAAGTTTTATAATAGCCATTATAAGAGGTTACAATATTTCTACACCAATAAATTAACTGTGTCGGAATTTTCCAAAATTTCCTCACCAACATTCTTCATCATACTTTCCTCTACTCGTGCAACTTTGACCTATCTGTTAGGGGTTCAAGGAGGTGTTTCTATATTGCTTGTCCATAGATTGAATTTTGTGCAACATTATGGGTATGTTTTGAAGTGATTTTATTCACGAGAAATCTGAATTTTCAAATTCTCAACAAATAATGGGCTTAAAACCTTGAAAAGTGGGGCTTTCGGATATTGTGGGCCGTGACGTAGAATCACCTACAAAAGCAATGATCCATATATGCAATAAGGTCGAACATGATGTGTGACTTGTGACAATCTTCAAAAAGGTTATATGGATGGAAAAAAACTTTTGGGAAATACTTGGTTCTCAGGCAAAAGTGTACATCTGGTTGGTCATTTTCAAGCCCGAGAAGTGCTATTTCCGGTGATCTGGGGGGTATCAAAACCAGAAATTTCCTTGTACGCTGCGCGCCAACCGATGGTGGCGCTCCGCTTAGATAGTAATTCGCGCCCCCCGGGTTAGAAAATCCTGGATACGCACCTGCTATGTATGTTATAAATTGATTGAGTGCACCAAATATAGTAGTGTTTGGGTGGAGTGCTAGTATACCTAGGCCTATGTATGTTATATATTGATTGAGTGCACCTAATATAGTAGCGTTTGGGTGGAGTACTAGTATACCTTGGCCTATCTGTGCTATTTATTGATTGAATATACACCTAATATAGTAATGTTTGGGTGGAGTGCTAGTATATCTAGGCCTATGTGTGCTATATATTGATTGAATATACACCTAATATAGTAATGTTTGGGTGGAGTGCTAGTATATCTAGGCCTATGTGTGCTATATATTGATTGAATATACACCTAATATAGTAATGTTTGGGTGGAGTGCTAGTATACCTAGGCCTAGGCCTATGTGTGCTATATATTGATTGAATATACACCTAATATAGTAATGTTTGGGCGGAGTACTAGTATATCTAGGCCTATGTGTGCTATATATTGATTGAATATACACCTAATATAGTAATGTTTGGGCGGAGTACTAGTATATCTAGGCCTATGTGTGCTATTTATTGATTGAATATACACCTAATATAGTAATGTTTGGGTGGAGTGCTAGTATATCTAGGCCTATGTGTGCTATATATTGATTGAGTACACCTAATATAGTAATGTTTGGGTGGAGTGCTAGTATACCTAGGCCTATCTGTGCTATATATTGATTGAATATACACCTAATATAGTAATGTTTGGATGAAGTGCTAGTATACCTAGGCCTTTGTGTGCTATATATTGATTGAATATACACCTAATATAGTAATGTTTGGGCGGAGTACTAGTATACCTAGGCCTATCTGTGCTATATATTGATTGAATATACACCTAATATAGTAATGTTTGGGTGGAGTACTAGTATATCTAGGCCTATGTGTGCTATATATTGATTGAATATACACCTAATATAGTAATGTTTGGGTGGAGTGCTAGTATACCTAGGCCTAGGCCTATGTGTGCTATATATTGATTGAATATACACCTAATATAGTAATGTTTGGGCGGAGTACTAGTATATCTAGGCCTATGTGTGCTATATATTGATTGAATATACACCTAATATAGTAATGTTTGGGCGGAGTACTAGTATATCTAGGCCTATGTGTGCTATATATTGATTGAATATACACCTAATATAGTAATGTTTGGGTGGAGTGCTAGTATATCTAGGCCTATGTGTGCTATATATTGATTGAGTACACCTAATATAGTAATGTTTGGGTGGAGTGCTAGTATACCTAGGCCTATCTGTGCTATATATTGATTGAATATACACCTAATATAGTAATGTTTGGGTGGAGTGCTAGTATACCTAGGCCTTTGTGTGCTATATATTGATTGAATATACACCTAATATAGTAATGTTTGGGCGGAGTACTAGTATACCTAGGCCTATCTGTGCTATATATTGATTGAATATACACCTAATATAGTAATGTTTGGGTGGAGTACTAGTATATCTAGGCCTATGTGTGCTATATATTGATTGAATATACACCTAATATAGTAATGTTTGGGTGGAGTGCTAGTATATCTAGGCCTATGTGTGCTATATATTGATTGAATATACACCTAATATAGTAATGTTTGGGTGGAGTACTAGTATATCTAGGCCTATGTGTGCTATATATTGATTGAATATACACCTAATATAGTAATGTTTGGGCGGAGTACTAGTATATCTAGGCCTATCTGTGCTATATATTGATTGAATATACACCTAATATAGTAATGTTTGGGTGGAGTGCTAGTATACCTAGGCCTATGTGTGCTATATATTGATTGAATATACACCTAATATAGTAATGTTTGGGTGGAGTACTAGTATATCTAGGCCTATGTGTGCTATATATTGATTGAATATACACCTAATATAGTAATGTTTGGGTGGAGTGCTAGTATATCTAGGCCTATGTGTGCTATATATTGATTGAATATACACCTTTTATAGTAATGTTTGGGCGGAGTACTAGTATATCTAGGCCTTTGTGTGCTATATATTGATTGAATATACACCTAATATAGTAATGTTTGGGTGGAGTACTAGTATATCTAGGCCTATCTGTGCTATATATTGACTGAATATACACCTAATATAGTAATGTTTGGGTGGAGTACTAGTATATCTAGGCCTATGTGTGCTATATATTGATTGAATATACACCTAATATAGTAATGTTTGGGTGGAGTGCTAGTATATCTAGGCCTATGTGTGCTATATATTGATTGAATATACACCTAATATAGTAATGTTTGGGTGGAGTGCTAGTATATCTAGGCCTATGTGTGCTATATATTGATTGAATATACACCTAATATAGTAATGTTTGGGTGGAGTGCTAGAATACCTAGGCCTATGTGTGCTATATATTGATTGAATATACACCTAATATAGTAATGTTTGGGTGGAGTGCTAGTATACCTAGGCCTATGTGTGCTATATATTGATTGAATATACAACTAATATAGTAATGTTTGGGTGGAGTGCTAGTATATCTAGGCCTATGTGTGCTATTTATTGATTGAATATACACCTAATACAGTAATGTTTGGGTGGAGTGCTAGTATATCTAGGCCTATCTGTGCTATATATTGATTGAATATACACCTAATATAGTAATGTTTGGGTGGAGTGCTAGTATATCTAGGCCTATGTGTGCTATATATTGATTGAGTACACCTAATATAGTAATGTTTGGGCGGAGTACTAGTATATCTAGGCCTATGTGTGCTATATATTGATTGGATATACACCTAATATAGTAATGTTTGGGCGGAGTACTAGTATATCTAGGCCTATGTGTGCTATATATTGATTGAATATACACCTAATATAGTAATGTTTGGGTGGAGTACTAGTATACCTAGGCCTATCTGTGCTATATATTGATTGAATATACACCTAATATAGTAATGTTTGGGTGGAGTGCTAGTATATCTAGGCCTATGCATACTATATATTGATTGAATATACACCTAATATAGTAATGTTTGGGTGGAGTGCTAGTATACCTAGGCCTATGTGTGCTATATATTGATTGAATATACACCTAATGTAGTAATGTTTGGGTGGAGTGCTAGTATACCTAGGCCTATGTGTGCTATATATTGATTGAATATACACCTAATATAGTAATGTTTGGGTGGAGTGCTAGTATACCTAGGCCTATCTGTGCTATATATTGATTGAATATACACCTAATATAGTAATGTTTGGGTGGAGTGCTAGTATATCTAGGCCTATGTGTGCTATATATTGATTGAGTACACCTAATATAGTAATGTTTGGGCGGAGTACTAGTATATCTAGGCCTATGTGTGCTATATATTGATTGGATATACACCTTTTATAGTAATGTTTGGGCGGAGTACTAGTATATCTAGGCCTATGTGTGCTATATATTGATTGAATATACACCTAATATAGTAATGTTTGGGTGGAGTACTAGTATATCTAGGCCTATGCGTGCTATATATTGATTGAATATTCACCTAATATAGTAATGTTTGGGTGGAGTGCTAGTATATCTAGGCCTATGCATACTATTTATTGATTGAATATACACCTAATATAGTAATGTTTGGGTGGAGTACTAGTATATCTAGGCCTCTGTGCTATATATTGATTGAATATACACCTAATATAGTAATGTTTGGGTGGAGTGCTAGTATATCTAGGCCTATGTGTGCTATATATTGATTGTATATACACCTAATATAGTAATGTTTGGGTGGAGTGCTAGTATACCTAGGCCTATCTGTGCTATATATTGATTGAATATACACCTTATATAGTAATGTTTGGGCGGAGTGCTAGTATACCTAGGCCTATCTGTGCTATATATTGATTGAATATACACCTAATATAGTAATGTTTGGGCGGAGTACTAGTATATCTAGGCCTTTGTGTGCTATATATTGATTAAATATACACCTAATATAGTAATGTTTGGGCGGAGTACTAGTATATCTAGGCCTATGTGTGCTATATATTGATTGAATATACACCTAATATAGTAATGTTTGGGCGGAGTGCTAGTATATCTAGGCCTATGTGTGCTATATATTGATTGAATATACACCTAATATAGTAATGTTTGGGTGGAGTACTAGTATATCTAGGCCTATGTGTGCTATATATTGATTGAATATACACCTAATATAGTAATGTTTGGGTGGAGTGCTAGTATATCTAGGCCTATGTGTGCTATATATTGATTGAGTAAACCTAATATAGTAATGTTTGGGTGGAGTACTAGTATACCTAGGCCTATGTGTGCTATATATTGATTGAATATACACCTAATATAGTAATGTTTGGGTGGAGTGCTAGTATATCTAGGCCTATGTGTGCTATATATTGATTGAGTAAACCTAATATAGTAATGTTTGGGCGGAGTGCTAGTATATCTAGGCCTATGTGTGCTATATATTGATTGAATATACACCTAATATAGTAATGTTTGGGTGGAGTGCTAGTATATCTAGGCCTATGTGTGCTATATATTGATTGAGTAAACCTAATATAGTAATGTTTGGGTGGAGTGCTAGTATACCTAGGCCTATGTGTGCTATATATTGATTGAATATACACCTAATATAGTAATGTTTGGGCGGAGTACTAGTATATCTAGGCCTTTGTGTGCTATATATTGATTGAATATACACCTAATATAGTAATGTTTGGGTGGAGTGCTAGTATATCTAGGCCTATGTGTGTTATATATTGATTAAATATATACACCTAATATAGTAATGTTTGGGTGGAGTACTAGTATATCTAGGCCTATGTGTGCTATATATTGATAGAATATACACCTAATATAGTAATGTTTGGGTGGAGTACTAGTATATCTAGGCCTATGTGTGCTATATATTGATTGAATATACACCTAAAATAGTAATGTTTGGGTGGAGTGCTAGTATATCTAGGCCTATGTGTGCTATATATTGATTGAATATACACCTAATATAGTAATGTTTGGGTGGAGTGCTAGTATACCTAGGCCTATCTGTGCTATATATTGATTGAATATACACCTAATAAAGTAATGTTTGGGTGGAGTGCTAGTATACCTAGGCCTATGTGTGCTATATATTGATTGAATATACACCTAATATAGTAATGTTTGGGTGGAGTGCTAGTATATCTAGGCCTATGTGTGCTATATATTGATTGAATATACACCTAATATAGTAATGTTTGGGTGGAGTGCTAGTATATCTATGCCTATGTGTGCTATATATTGATTGAGTAAACCTAATATAGTAATGTTTGGGTGGAGTACTAGTATACCTAGGCCTATCTGTGCTATATATTGATTGAATATACACCTAATAAAGTAATGTTTGGGTGGAGTGCTAGTATACCTAGGCCTATCTGTGCTATATATTGATTGAATATACACCTAATATAGTAATGTTTGGGTGGAGTGCTAGTATACCTAGGCCTATCTGTGCTATATATTGATTGAATATACACCTAATATAGTAATGTTTGGGTGGAGTGCTAGTATATCTAGGCCTATGTGTGCTATATATTGATTGAATATACACCTAATATAGTAATGTTTGGGTGGAGTGCTAGTATATCTAGGCCTATGTGTGCTATATATTGATTGAATATACACCTAATATAGTAATGTTTGGGTGGAGTGCTAGTATACCTAGGCCTATCTGTGCTATATATTGATTGAATATACACCTAATATAGTAATGTTTGGGTGGAGTGCTAGTATATCTAGGCCTATGTGTGCTATATATTGATTGAATATACACCTAATATAGTAATGTTTGGGTGGAGTGCTAGTATATCTAGGCCTATGTGTGCTATATATTGATTGAATATACACCTAATATAGTAATGTTTGGGTGGAGTGCTAGTATACCTAGGCCTATGTGTGCTATATATTGATTGAATATACACCTAATATAGAAATGTTTGGGCGGAGTGCTAGTATACCTATAGGCCTATGTGTGCTATATATTGATTGAATATACACCTAATATAGTAATGTTTGGGTGGAGTGCTAGTATATCTAGGCCTATCTGTGCTATATAGTGATTGAATATACACCTAATATAGAAATGTTTGGGTGGAGTGCTAGTATATCTAGGCCTATGTGTGCTATATATTGATTGAATATACACCTAATATAGTAATGTTTGGGTGGAGTGCTAGTATATCTAGGCCTATCTGTGCTATATATTGATTGAATATACACCTAATATAGTAATGTTTGGGTGGAGTACTAGTATATCTAGGCCTATCTGTGCTATATATTGATTGAATATACACCTAATATAGAAATGTTTGGGTGGAGTACTAGTATATCTAGGCCTATGTGTGCTATATATTGATTGAATATACACCTAATATAGTAATGTTTGGGTGGAGTACTAGTATATCTAGGCCTATGTGTGCTATTTATTGATTGAATATACACCTAATATAGTAATGTTTGGGTGGAGTACTAGTATACCTAGGCCTATGTGTGCTATTTATTGATTGAATATACACCTAATATAGTAATGTTTGGGTGGAGTGCTAGTATATCTAGGCCTTTGTGTGCTATATATTGATTGAGTACACCTAATATAGTAATGTTTGGGCGGAGTGCTAGTATATCTAGGCCTATGTGTGCTATTTATTGATTGAATATACACCTAATATAGTAATGTTTGGGTGGAGTGCTAGTATACCTAGGCCTATGTGTGCTATTTATTGATTGAATAAACACCTAATATAGTAATGTTTGGGTGGAGTGCTAGTATATCTAGGCCTTTGTGTGCTATATATTGATTGAGTACACCTAATATAGTAATGTTTGGGCGGAGTGCTAGTATATCTAGGCCTATGTGTGCTATTTATTGATTGAATATACACCTAATATAGTAATGTTTGGGTGGAGTGCTAGTATACCTAGGCCTATGTGTGCTATATATTGATTGAATATACACCTAATATAGTAATGTTTGGGTGGAGTGCTAGTATATCTAGGCCTATGTGTGCTATATATTGATTGAATATACACCTAATATAGTAATGTTTGGGTGGAGTGCTAGTATATCTAGGCCTATGTGTGCTATATATTGATTGAATATACACCTAATATAGTAATGTTTGGGCGGAGTACTAGTATATCTAGGCCTATGTGTGCTATATATTGATTGAGTACACCTAATATAGTAATGTTTGGGTGGAGTACTAGTATATCTAGGCCTATGTGTGCTATATATTGATTGAATATACACCTAATATAGTAATGTTTGGGTGGAGTGCTAGTATACCTAGGCCTATGTGTGCTATATATTGATTGAATATACACCTAATATAGTAATGTTTGGGTGGAGTGCTAGTATACCTAGGCCTATGTGTGCTATTTATTGATTGAATATACACCTAATATAGTAATGTTTGGGTGGAGTGCTAGTATACCTAGGCCTATCTGTGCTATATATTGATTGAATATACACCTAATATAGTAATGTTTGGGCGGAGTGCTAGTATATCTAGGCCTATGTGTGCTATTTATTGATTGAATATACACCTAATATAGTAATGTTTGGGTGGAGTGCTAGTATACCTATAGGCCTATCTGTGCTATATATTGATTGGATATACACCTAATATAGTAATGTTTGGGTGGAGTGCTAGTATATCTAGGCCTATGTGTGCTATATATTGATTGAATATACACCTAATATAGTAATGTTTGGGCGGAGTACTAGTATATCTAGGCCTATGTGTGCTATATATTGATTGAATATACACCTAATATAGTAATGTTTGGGTGGAGTGCTAGTATACCTAGGCCTATGTGTGCTATATATTGATTGAATATACACCTAATATAGTAATGTTTGGGTGGAGTGCTAGTATATCTAGGCCTATCTGTGCTATATATTGATTGAATATACACCTAATATAGTAATGTTTGGGCGGAGTGCTAGTATATCTAGGCCTATGTGTGCTATTTATTGATTGAATATACACCTAATATAGTAATGTTTGGGCGGAGTACTAGTATATCTAGGCCTATGTGTGCTATATATTGATTGAATATACACCTAATATAGTAATGTTTGGGTGGAGTACTAGTATATCTAGGCCTATGTGTGCTATATATTGATTGAATATACACCTAATATAGTAATGTTTGGGTGGAGTGCTAGTATACCTATAGGCCTATGTGTGCTATTTATTGATTGAGTAAACCTAATATAGTAGTGTTTGGGTGGAGTGCTAGTATACCTAGGCCTATGTATGTTATTTATTGATTGAATATACACCTAATATAGTAATGTTTGGGTGGAGTGCTAGTATACCTAGGCCTATGTGTGCTATATATTGATTGAATATACACCTAATATAGTAATGTTTGGGTGGAGGGCTAGTATACCTATAGGCCTATGTGTGCTATTTATTGATTGAGTAAACCTAATATAGTAGTGTTTGGGTGGAGTGCTAGTATACCTAGGCCTATGTATGTTATTTATTGATTGAATATACACCTAACATAGTAGTGTTTGGGTGGAGTGCTAGTATACCTAGGCCTATGAATGCTATTTATTGAGACCACCTAATATAGTTAAGTTTGGGTGGAGTGCTATTATATCTAGGCCTATGTATGTTATTTATTGATTGAATATACACCTAATATAGTATCATTTGGGTGGAGTGCTAGTATACCTAGGCCTACTTGTGCTATCTATTGATTGAGTAAACCTAATATAGTAATGTTTGGGTGGAGTGCTAGCATACCTATAGGCCTATGTGTGCTATTTATTGATTGAGTAAACCTAATATAGTAATGTTTGGGTGTAGTGCTAGTATACCTATAGGCCTATGTGTGCTATTTATTGATTGAGTAAACATAATATAGTAGTGTTTGGGTGTAGTGCTAGTATACCTAGGCCTTCTTGTGCTATGTATTGATTGAGTAAACCTAATATAGTAGTGTTTGGGTGTAGTGCTAGTATACCTAGGCCTATGCATGCTATATATTGATTGAGTAAACCTAATATAGTAATGTTTGGGTGTAGTGCTAGTATACCTTAGCCTATGCATGCTATTTATTGAGTAAACCTAATATAGCTGTGTTTGGGTGGAGTGCTAGTATACCTTGGCCTATGCATGCTATATATTGATTGAGTAAACATAATATAGTAGTGTTTGGGTGGAGTGCTAGTATACCTTGGCCTATGCATACTATTTATTGATTGAGTAAACCTAATATAGTAATGTTTGGGTGGAGGGCTAGTATACCTATAGGCCTATGCATGCTATTTATTGATTGAGTAAACATAATATAGTAGTGTTTGGGTGGAGTGCTAGTATACCTAGGCTTATGCATGCCATTTATTGATTGAGTAAACCTAATATAGCTGTGTTTGGGTGGAGTGCTAGTATACCTAGGCCTATGTGTGTGTAGTGGCAGAGTTGCTTATTCGGCCTTCCATAGAAAAGTTATTTTTATGTTTTCGGGTGTTGAAAGTCTAGAAGCCAACACGTTATTTACGAGCTTAATTATCACCATTTGTGACCTACGAGTACGTTTTTACGAGTACGTTTCGAGTATATAACCATTCTATAGCGTTTAGAGTGTATCATTCTGCAGTTATTTTGTTTCCTTGTTTTTCGTGTTTTTTGTGAGGAACGGTGTAAATATCTCTGTAAATACTACTGACTTTCGTCAGTGTGTGTTTTTACATTACGGATTTTCGTCTTCGTCTTCATCTAATTTTAGTCGGCATTTCAGCTCCGTGCTCGGACATCACATGGTAAATACCTTGCTTATGTGTTTACGAAACCTTACGATGGACTGTTTATTTTATATGTAAACAATACGTTATGATTACGAACCTTTTTGTGACCCCCTCGCTACTGATTGAAATGTGGATAGGCTACCACGGAAGTAGGCAAAGCTATCTACTGTATATGTAGTGCGCACAATATCTAGGTTAGTTACAGTTCTCGTATAACAGGGCTACAGTTTCAGTGAAAGCAGAGCGCGAGTGCTGCTTCTTGAACATTCTCTACGGAAGCCTATAAGGGCCATCACTAAGGAATCTTATAAGAGACATTATTTCGTTACTTTGATACGATACCTTAACCAACGACATGGAGGCTCTCAAAAATGAAAGAGCTAAGTTCTTACGTACCTCGACTCGATTAAAAAATGAGATATCAAGTCTTATAACGCTACCGTCAGTTGAGGATGAGAAAATTCGAGAAAAGGTGTCTTTGTATGACAGAAACTTTGTTGATTTTTCGGAAGCCCATAAGGCATACATTGCTACGTTGAATGAGGAAGAGGCCACAGAGGAGAACAGCACCTATTACCAATCGAAATGGGAAGAATATCAACAGTTTTCCAAGGCAATGTCTGAATGGATTAAAGGAAGAGAGGTCGACATAAAACCTCAAGATAGTATTTCTCAGGTTTCCAGTAAGGGTTCCAAAAATTCAAAGGCCTCATCAGTAAGGACTGTAGCATCCACAGAGCGTATGAAAGAGGAAGCCAAGTTGGAGGGACTAAAAGTTAGGGTTGAAATGTTGAGGAAAAGAAGAGAAATTGAAGAGAAAGAAAGATTGCTCAAACAACAACGGGAGGATTATGAGTTAGAAGTTGAAATTAAGTTGGCAGAGGCAAAGGCAAATGTGTTCAAGAAATATGACAACCCAGAATCAAGTGACGAAGAAAGCCTGCTGACAAAGTCTGACGACAAAGTTGATTCCAGTGGTGTACACAACTTGATTCGATCCCAAACAGAGATCTCAAGAATGATGATAGACCAGCAAAAACTTGTTTCACTTCCTAGGCGTGAGTTGCAAATTTTCGATGGTAAAGTTCAAGATTACAGAGCTTTAATTGCTGCTTTTGAACACAACATTGAGCAACTCACAGACAACAACCAAGATAGGCTATACTACTTACAGCAGTTTACATCTGGTAGGCCTAGAGAGCTAGTAAGAAGTTGCATGGGGAAAGACCCAAAGAGAGGTTATGAGCAGGCTAGACGAGAGCTAGAGGAGGAGTACGGCGATGACTTTAGAATCTTGAGTTCTTATAGAAAAGAAATAGAAATGATGCAACCTATTAAAGGAGAAAACTCAGCGGCTATGAAAGATTACCTTACATTCTGTGTTGTGTTTGGTAACGCTATTAATGAAAGTGAGATCCTCAGAAAAATGGACCAGACAGAGAGTATAATGAAGTTAGTTAGCAAACTTCCTTATAGACTACGAGAAAGATGGCGCTTGCAAGCCTACAGAATCAAAGGGAAGAGTCATAAGTTGGCAGGATTCCATGACTATGTTGAGTTTGTCAGAGAACAAGTGAAGATAGCTACCGACTCGATTTACGGTGACATAAGTATGGAGAGTTCAAAGGACTGTAGTAAATTCAGGCAAAACAGAAAGTCCTTTAAAGGTTTCAGTACAATTATACAGGAGCAGAAATCAAGATCCAAGAACGAAGGAAAGAGTATGGAATATACTAAATGCCTGTATTGTGGCAATAACCACATGCTAGAAGTCTGCAGAGAATTGGGCTCCAAAACACATGAAGAAAAGTTGATCTTCCTACGTACTAAAGGACTGTGCTTCAGATGTCTTGATGGTAACCATATTAGTAAAGATTGCAAGCAGGATAGACTTATTTGTAAAGTATGTCGGAAACTGCACCCTACAGTACTTCATTATGGTAAACAGCCCGAACGTAAGCCCACAAGCCAATTGGGTGACTGCTTAAATCAAGCACCCAGAGAAACAACCACTACAGTCAAGACGAGTTGTGTTAACACCCAACCAGGGACTAGTATCTGCATGGGGGCCGGAGTCAATAAGACATCCATGCCTGTTGTGCCAGTGCGAGTGAAATCTAAGTCAACAAATAAAGATGTTGAGACTTATGCCTTCTTAGACACTGGTAGCTCTGACACCTTTATCTCAGAGAACCTTGCTAAGCAGTTGTGTGTCAGTGGACCTAAGACCAAAATACTGTTAAGTACACTGCCGAATGATGGACTAGTGGATAGCCGATTTGTTGTGAATTTAGAAGTGTGCGACCTACAAGGACTGAACTCCTTGCCATTGCCAACAGTGTACATCCAAAAACGGATTCCAGTTAACAAAGAAGACATTGTTACTCAAGATGATTTGAGAAAATGGCCTTACTTGAGAAGAGTCTCAATACCAGACTCAAAGGCAACGGAAGTTGGATTGCTCATTGGACAAAATGCCCATAAAGCATTAGAACCATGGGAAGTGGTTAACAGCCAGGGAGATGGACCTTATGCTGTACGTACATGTCTGGGATGGACTGTGAATGGTCCAATAAAGAGTGGCATGAAGGTTCATGTCAACTACGTCAGTTTGCGGACCATAGATGAAATGTTAACTTCCCAGTTTAACTACGACTTTAGCGAAAGGATTTCAGAAGAGATACCTGAAAAATCTAGAGATGATCATCAATTCCTCCAACAGTTAGATAAGTCAGCAAAGTTGGTGAATGGTCACTATGAAACAGCCCTACCTCTTAAACAAGAAGATTCTTGCATGCCAAACAATAAAGACTTGGCAGTGCAATGGGCTACCAACATGAAACGTCGTTTTCAGAAGGATCCAAAGTACTATGAGGACTACAAAGGTTTCATGCAAGGGCTGCTGGATAAAGGCTATGCAGTTCCGATAACAGATGAAGAGACACATCGTGATGATGGCAAGGTGTAGTATGTTCCTCACCATAAGGTCTAGCATCCTCAGAAGAAGAAAATACGTGTGGTATTCAACTGTGCAGCCAAATTCAAGGGAGTATCATTAAATGACAAACTCCTGCAAGGCCCCGACCTTACAATTCATTGGTTGGAGTCCTTCTTCGCTTTAGAATGGAGCCAATTGCCCTCATGGCAGACATTGAAGCGATGTTCTACCAGGTTCGAGTGCAAAGGGAACATCGTGACCTCCTACGCTTTGTTTGGTGGCCAGATGGAAATACTGACCAACCCTTACGAGAATACAAAATGATGGTGCACTTGTTCGGTGCGGTGTCATCACCGAGTTGTGCCAACTATGCGCTGCATAAAACTGCACATGACTTTGGAGATGGTTTCGATAAAAGAACCGTAGAAGCTGTGAAGGAAAGCTTCTACGTGGATGACATGTTAAAATCAGTAGGGACCGAAGAGGAAGCTATTATTCTGATGAAACAATTGAGAGAATTATTGGGCAGAGGAGGATTCCGTTTGACCAAATGGGTCAGCAACAGTAGATTGGTCTTGGATACCATTCCCAAAGATGAAAGAGCAGAAGGGATCAGGAGTTTAGATATGGAGAAAGACAAACTACCAATTGACAGAGCTCTTGGAGTCTCATGGTGTGTGGAATCAGATCAGTTTCAATTCCGAGTGACAGTGAATGAGAGGCCATACACTGGAAAGGGGATCCTATCGATAGTCGCTTCGATCTATGACCCGTTAGGATTTCTCGCCCCATTTGTCTTAGTTGCAAAAAGAATTCTCCAAGACCTTTGCAGAATGAAATTGGCTTGGGATGACGATATTCCAGACGAGCATCTGAAATGTTGGAAAAGATGGCTGTTAGAATTGCCAAAGTTGAAAGACTTCAAGGTCAACAGATGTCTCAAGTCAGATGGTTATGACAATGTCAGAAACACCCAGCTACACCTTTTCAGTGATGCTAGTGAAAGCGGCTATGGTGTTGCTGCATATGTTCGTTTCGTGAATGAAGAAAACCAAATTCATTGCGCATTTGTGATGGGGAAGGCAAGGGTTGCCCCCCTCAAACAAATCACCATCCCACGGTTAGAACTCACAGCGGCTACAGTGTCTGTGAGACTCTTCAAATCCTTGGAGAGAGACCTGCATATCAAACTGGGCAGTGTGACATTTTGGACAGACAGTACCTCAGTAATTCGATACGTCAGTAATAGTTCAGCGAGATACCATACTTTTGTAGCCAACAGGGTTGCCATTATTACTGACACTTCCCAGCCAAGTCAATGGTTGTATGTGGAATCTTCAGAAAACCCAGCTGATGACGCATCGAGAGGTCTGTATGCAGACGACCTAATACGATGCCATAGGTGGATCCTTGGACCAGATTTTCTTTGGCTGCATGAGAACGAGTGGCCCTTAAGACAGAAATTTGAACAAGATATATCTTTGAAAGACCCAGAGGTTAAAAAGATGGCAACGGTTGCTGCTACGTCTACCAACGTAGCCCAGAACACCATGAATGAGTTGATCAGCAAGTACTCAAGCTGGTTCAAGCTCAAGTGTCACATTCCATGGATGTTGAAACTGATGTCAGTACTAAAGCAGCTGAGTGATCTTCGTAAGAGTTTGAAGGGTCAAGAGCCAATGGAAATAGATGAGAAAATGAGACATGCCAGACAAAGGAGATTCAAAATGAATTTGTCTGTCTCCGACTTGGAAGAAGCAGAAGTTTCAGTTGTGAAATTTGTTCAGAATCAAGCATTTCCTGATGAAATTGCTTCCTTACGAGACAACTCTAAGGGCGGATCAGTTAAGAAAAGAAGCCCTATCTACAAGCTGGATCCGAGATACAAAGATGGAGTGCTGAGAGTGGGAGGACGACTCAGTCGGTCAGCCATGCCTGAATGTGAGAAACATCAGTACATCCTTCCCAAGAAATCTATTGTATCCGAGATGATAATGAGAGAAATCCATACACAGTTACACCATGGAGGAAGAGCCCTGACTCTGTCGCATCTGCGAAGAAAGTATTGGGTTGTGAGTGCGCATGCACTGGTACGTAAATGTATTAACCAGTGTGTAACATGTCGGCGTTTGCGAGCAAAGGCTGGTGAACAAAAGATGGCTGATTTACCGACTTCTCGTATTACTCCTGATGAGCCACCCTTTACAAGAGTGGGCGTGGATTTCTTCAGACCTTTCAATGTCAAACAGGGACGTTCGTTAGTGAAAAGATACGGAGTGTTCTTCACGTGTTTTGCAATACGTGCAGTACACTTGGCAGGTAGCACTTGCAGGTAGCACATGCTCTCGACACCGATTCCTGTATCAATGCACTCCGTAGATTCATCGCTAGGAGAGGACAAGTTGGTGAAATTTGGTCTGATAATGGAACCAATTTGGTGGCAACAGATCGAGAGTTGAAAGAATGTTCAAGAATGGAATGACTCAAAGATTCGAAGTGAAATGTTACAAGTCAATGTTGACTGGAAATACAGCCCACCAACTGGTTCACACTATGGTGGAGTCTGGGAACGTCAAATCAGAACTGTGAGACAGATCCTAAATGTTCTATTGCGGTCACAAACATTAAGTGATGAGAGTTTGCAAACCTTTTTGTGTGAGGTGGAGGCAACAATAAACAGTCGTCCTTTAACTACTGTGTCCCTCGATCTCAACGATGTGGAACCCCTGACACCAAACCACTTACTTCTTCTGAAAGGCAAACCTAATCTCCCACCTGGAGTCTTCGTCAAGACAGATGTCTACGTGCGACGACGTTGGAGACAAGCGCAGTTTCTTGCCGACCTCTTTTGGAAGAGATGGCTTTGGGAATACCTACCTCAACTTCAGCAGCGTCAAAAGTGGCTGAAACCAAAGAGGAACTTTGAGCCTGGAGACATAGTTTTGATAGTAGAAGATAACGCCCCGAGAAATTCTTGGTTGATGGGACGTATCACCTCAGTATTGTCAGATCAAAGGGGAGAGGTTAGGCGGGTTAAGGTAAAAACTGCTTCTAGTGAATTAGAGCGGCCAATAGCCAAACTGTGCCTGTTATTAGAGGCTGATGAATAAAGCTTGCTCTATGTATGTGCCAAGGTGAGCCTAGCGCCCTTGGATAAAGACCGTGAAGGTCTGATCTGATCTTAATTCATCTCTCCATGTGAAATTTCTTACTATTGTTATGTTAACCTGACATTTTTGACTTACTTTCAGTTGAGTATTGAGCCAAGTTTTGCATTCCTTTGTTCAATGTAATAATGCATGTAGCTACCAAGGTGAGCCAAGCGCCCTTGGGTAAAGGTCATGAAGACCTAATTATCTCTTTTGTAAACACAAAGTTAATATGTAATTTGTAAGCAAAAGATTACGTTTTTGAGCTGTTATTTTGTTTGAGAACTTTGTTTTTTTTTACTATGCTTTTTCTACATGTTTGGAAATAAGTGTGCTAGTTTGCTTTTAGAAAAATGTTTAGTTTGTTATCCTTGTTGTATTATTCTTTGTTCTATCAGAAAATGTTTAGGGTAATTGTCAAACATGCTTAGTTTGTACAATTAAGGGGCCGGTGTAGTGGCAGAGTTGCTTATTCGGCCTTCCATAGAAAAGTTATTTTTATGTTTTCGGGTGTTGAAAGTCTAGAAGCCAACACGGTATTTACGAGCTTAATTATCACCATTTGTGACCTATGAGTACGTTTTTACGAGTACGTTTCGAGTATATAACCAATCTATAGCGTTTAGAGTGTATCATTCTGCAGTTATTTTGTTTCCTTGTTTTTCGTGTTTTTTGTGAGGAACGGTGTAAATATCTCTGTAAATACAAGTTGTTTTATTACTTTACTACGGACTTTCGTCAGTGTGTGTTTTTACATTACGGATTTTCGTCTTCGTCTTCATCTAATTTTAGTCGGCATTTCAGCTCCGTGCTCGGACATCACAGTGTGCTATTTATTGATTGAGTAAACATAATATAGTAGTGTTTGGGTGTAGTGCTAGTATACCTAGGCCTTCTTGTGCTATCTATTGATTGAGTAAACCTAATATAGTAGTGTTTGGGTGGAGTGCTAGTATACCTAGGCCTATGTGTGCTATTTATTGATTGAGTAAACATAATATAGTAGTGTCTGGGTGTAGTGCTAGTATACCTAGGCCTTCTTGTGCTATCTATTGATTGAGTAAACCTAATATAGTAGTGTTTGGGTGTAGTGCTAGTATACCTTGGCCTATGCATACTATTTATTGAGTAAACCTAATATAGTAATGTTTGGGTGGAGGGCTAGTATACCTATAGGCCTATGTGTGCTATTTATTGATTGAGTAAACCTAATATAGTAGTGTTTGGGTGGAGTGCTAGTATACCTAGGCCTATGTGTGCTATATATTGATTGAATATACACCTAATATAGTAGTGTTTGGGTGGAGTGCTAGTATACCTAGGCCTATGTGTGCTATATATTGATTGAATATACACCTAATATAGTAGTGTTTGGGTGGAGTGCCAGTATACCTTGGCCTATGCATGCTATTTATTGATTGAGTAAACATAGTATAGTAATGTTTTGGTGGAGTGCTAGTATATCTAGGCCTATTAATGCTATGTATTGATTGAGTACATCTAATATAGTAATGTTTGGGTGGAGTGCCAGTATACCTAGGCCTATCTGTGCTATATGTTGTATGTATGTATGTATGCGTGTATGTATGTATGTATGTATTTTAGATCCTCCTGCAAGCAGGAACTCGCGAAGAAGCCTCATTGGCTTATCAAAGCCGCAAGCTGACCGAAGTCAGTCTCTTACATTCATATTTAACGTCCATGATTACGAATTGTCAATTGTCAACAACTCTTTAACTGGACGACATACATTAATCTTGGAGTGACTCGATTGAGTGATGTTGATTGAGTACACATAATATAGTAGTGTTTGGGTGGAGTGCTAGTATACCTAGGCCTATGTATGTAAACCTAATATAGTGGTGTTTGGTTATCATATTAATGCACATTATATCTTTCTATATGTAGGCATATGTACCTCTGTTGCCATTGACATGTGCAACCAAATTGTCAGAGATTTGTTTAGGCCTACTGTGTGTGTAGCACAAGAACTGTGTGGGTGTAGATCTGTATATATACTTATTTCTACTTATTTCCTATTTGATCTACATACATGTACATAGATCAAATAGCAAATAAGTAGCCAAAATTGGACTTGCATTGAGAGTAACTTTCCAGCTTGATTGGTTATCTCTGTTCTGGTAGGGAGACCCGTACAGAGAGCAAGACACACGCAAAAAATAAACACAGAACTCAACTGCATTGGAATATAATAGAAATATGTAATGTGTATGCGCATTACACATTGTTACTAAACCTTACCGAAACGTTTGCAAACTGATATATAATACATGTGCATTCAAATTTTGGGCCCAGGTAAATCATATAACTTACTTAAATAACATGGTCCCTATCATCTTTGATACAGCCTAACATGGTCCCTATCCTCTTTGACACAGCCTGTCATGGTCCCTATCCTCTTTGACACAGCCTGACCTGGTCCCTATCATCTTTGACACAGCCTGACATGGTCCCTATCATCTTTGACACAGCCTGACATGTTCCCTATCCTCTTTCACACAGCCTGACCTGGTCACTATCCTATTTCACACAGCCTGACCTGGTCCCTATCATCTTTGACACAGCCTAACATGTTCCCTATCCTCTTTTACACAGCCTGACATGGTCCCTATCATCTTTGACACAGCCTGACATGTTCCCTATCCTCTTTCACACAGCCTGACCTGGTCCCTATCCTCTTTCACACAGCCTGACCTGGTCCCTATCATCTTTGACACAGCCTGACATGTTCCCTATCCTCTTTCACACAGCCTGACCTGGTCCCTATCATCTTTCACACAGCCTGACCTGGTCCCTATCATCTTTCACACAGCCTGACCTGGTCCCTATCATCTTTGACACAGCCTGACATGTTCCCTATCCTCTTTCACACAGCCTGACATGTTCCCTATCCTCTTTCACACAGCCTGACCTGGTCCCTATCCTCTTTCACACAGCCTGACCTGGTCCCTATCCTCTCTCTCACACAGCCTGACCTGGTCCCTATCATCTTTGACACAACCTGACATGTTCCCTATCCTCTTTCACACAGCCTGACCTGGTCCCTATCCTCTTTCACACAGCCTGACGTGGTCCCTATCATCTTTGATACAGCCTGACATGGTCCCTATCATATTTGATACAGCCTGACATGGTCCCTATCATATTTGATACAGCCTGACATGGTCCCTATCCTCTTTGATACAGCCTGACATGGTCCCTATCCTCTTTCACACAGCCTGACAATGACTCCATTGTCTTTCACACAGCCTGACAATGACTCCATTGTCTTTGAAATAGTCTGCAATGGTCTCTCTATGTAACCTCTGACCTCTTTGTGATTGCACTACCTGTCTTATCTTGGATTTTGTAATATTTCCTTACCAAACTGGAAGTTTGTGTTGTTGGGACAGACATGATAACATCCACTCATGACACCCTCCACAATGAGGGCAACAGCCAAGGCATAAAAAAGACTGTAGTGTTTAGGTATACCAGTAGCCTGAAGAGAAAACATGAATATTAAACAAAGATAGTTAATGTATATTCAAAAAAAATTTGCCTCAGCATACCTGTGAATGTACTAGCACTAAACATAAACTGGTTAACAAAGTCAGATAGAAATATTGATCATGCTAAGCAAACCATAGGCACATCTAAAAAAGTTTCATTACAACTGTTTCGTTTTTTCAATACAGGCAAAATTAAGAGCTCTACATTTTGTTCTACATACAGATATTGTATGTTCTCTGGTTAAAATGTTAAGTAAACAATATTCTTGTCATCAACAATGCAAACCAATGTGACTACAAACATTCAAAACATGGCATATGTTTACCCAGCTAGTAGCTAAGAGGTACTTAACTTGTATGATGATTGTAATGTAAAAACATATACCTGGCCTATGTTTACCCAGCTAATAGCAAAGAGGTACTTAACTTGTATAATGATTGTAATGTAAAAACATATACCTGGCATATGTTTACCCAGCTAGTAGCTAAGAGGTACTTAACTTGTATGATGATTGTAATGTAATAACATATACCTGACCTATGTTTACCTAGCTAGTAGCTAAGAGGTACTTAACTTGTATAATGATTGTAATGTAATAACATATACCTGGCCTATGTTTACCCAAGCTAGTAGCAAAGAGGTACTTAACTTGTAAAATGATTGTAATGTAATTACATATACCTGGCCTATGTTTTCCCAGCTAGTAGCTAAGAGGTACTTAACTTGTATAATGATTGTAATGTAATAACATATACCTGGCCTATGTTTACCCAGCTAGTAGCTAAGAGGTACTTAACTTGTATAATGATTGTAATGTAATAACATATTCCTGGCCTATGTTTACCCAGCTTATAGCTAAGATGTACTTGTAAAATGATTGTAATGTAATAACATATTCCTGGCCTATTTTTACCCAAGCTAGTAGCTAAGAGGTACTTAACTTGTATAATGATTGTAATGTAATAACATATACCTGGCCTATGTTTACCCAGCTTATAGCTAAGATGTACTTGTAAAATGATTGTAATGTAATAACATATTCCTGGCCTATTTTTACCCCAGCTAGTAGCTAAGAGGTACTTAACTTGTAAAATGATTGTAATGTAATTACATATACCTGGCCTATGTTTTCCCAGCTAGTAGCTAAGAGGTACTTAACTTGTATAATGATTGTAATGTAATAACATATGCCTGGCCTATGTTTACCCAGCTAGTAGCTAAGAGGTACTTAACTTGTAAAATGATTGTAATGTAATAACATATACCTGGCCTATGTTTACCCAAGCTAGTAGCAAAGAGGTGCTTAACTTGTAAAATGATTGTAATGTAATTACATATACCTGGCCTATGTTTTCCCAGCTAGTAGCTAAGAGGTACTTAACTTGTATAATGATTGTAATGTAATAACATATACCTGGCCTATGTTTACCCAGCTAGTAGCTAAGAGGTACTTAACTTGTATAATGATTTTAATGTAATAACATATACCTGGCCTATGTTTACCCAGCTAGTAGCTAAGGGGTACTTAACTTGTATAATGATTGTAATGTAATAACATATACCTGGCCTATGTTAACCCAGCTAGTAGCTAAGAGGTACTTAACTTGTATAATGATTTTAATGTAATAACATATACCTGGCCTATGTTTACCCAGCTAGTAGCTAAGAGGTACTTAACTTGTATAATGATTGTAATGTAATAACATATACCTGGCCTATGTTTACCCAGCTTATAGCTAAGATGTACTTGTAAAATGATTGTAATGTAATAACATATACCTGGCCTATGTTTACCCAGCTAGTAGCTAAGAGGTACTTAACTTGTAAAATGATTGTAATGTAATAACATATACCTGGCCTATGTTTACCCAGCTAGTAGCTAAGAGGTGCTAAACTTGTATAATGATTGTAATGTAATAACATATACCTGGCCTATGTTTACCCAGCTAGTAGCTACTGTAAGAGGTGCTAAACTTGTATAATGATTGTAATGTAGTTACATTTTCCTGGCCTATATTTACCCAGCTTATAGCTAAGATGTACTTGTATACTGATTGTAATGTAATAACATATACCTGGCCTATGTTTACCCAGCTTATAGCTAAGAGGTACTTGTGTAATGACTGTAATGTAATAACATATACCTGGCATATGTTTACCCAGCTAGTAGCTAAGAGGTACTTAACTTGTAAAATGATTGTAATGTAATAACATATACCTGGCCTATGTTTACCCAGCTAGTAGCTAAGAGGTGCTAAACTTGTATAATGATTGTAATGTAGTTACATTTTCCTGGCCTATATTTACCCAGCTTATAGCTAAGATGTACTTGTATACTGATTGTAATGTAATAACATATACCTGGCCTATGTTTACCCAGCTAGTAGCTAAGAGGTACTTAACTTGTAAAATGATTGTAATGTAATAACATATATCTGGCCTATGTTTACCCAGCTAGTAGCTAAGATGTACTTAACTTGTAAAATGATTGTAATGTAATAACATATACCTGGCCTATGTTTACCCAGCTAGTAGCTAAGAGGTGCTAAACTTGTATAATGATTGTAATGTAATAACATATACCTGGCCTATGTTTACCCAGCTAGTAGCTACTGTAAGAGGTGCTAAACTTGTATAATGATTGTAATGTAGTTACATTTTCCTGGCCTATATTTACCCAGCTTATAGCTAAGATGTACTTGTATACTGATTGTAATGTAATAACATATACCTGGCCTATGTTTACCCAGCTTATAGCTAAGAGGTACTTAACTTGTAAAATGATTGTAATGTAATAACATATACCTGGCCTATGTTTACCCAGCTAGTAGCTAAGAGGTGCTAAACTTGTATAATGATTGTAATGTAGTTACATTTTCCTGGCCTATATTTACCCAGCTTATAGCTAAGATGTACTTGTATACTGATTGTAATGTAATAACATATACCTGGCCTATGTTTACCCAGCTAGTAGCTAAGAGGTACTTAACTTGTAAAATGATTGTAATGTAATAACATATATCTGGCCTATGTTTACCCAGCTAGTAGCTAAGAGGTACTTAACTTGTCAAATGATTGTAATGTAATAACATATACCTGGCCTATGTTTACCCAGCTAGTAGCTAAGAGGTGCTAAACTTGTATAATGATTGTAATGTAATAACATATACCTGGCCTATGTTTACCCAGCTAGTAGCTAAGAGGTACTTAACTTGTAAAATGATTGTAATGTAATAACATATACCTGGCCTATGTTTACCCAGCTAGTAGCTAAGAGGTGCTAAACTTGTACAATGATTGTAATGTAATAACATATACCTGGCCTATGTTTACCCAGCTAGTAGCTACTGTAAGAGGTGCTAAACTTGTATAATGATTGTAATGTAGTTACATTTTCCTGGCCTATATTTACCCAGCTTATAGCTAAGAGGTACTTGTATACTGATTGTAATGTAATAACATATACCTGGCCTATGTTTACCCAGCTTATAGCTAAGAGGTACTTAACTTGTAAAATGATTGTAATGTAATAACATATACCTGGCCTATGTTTACCCAAGCTAGTAGCTAAGAGGTGCTAAACTTGTATAATGATTGTAATGTAGTTACATTTTCCTGGCCTATATTTACCCAGCTTATAGCTAAGATGTACTTGTATACTGATTGTAATGTAATAACATATACCTGGCATATGTTTACCCAGCTAGTAGCTAAGAGGTACTTAACTTGTAAAATGATTGTAATGTAATAACATATATCTGGCCTATGTTTACCCAGCTAGTAGCTAAGAGGTACTTAACTTGTCAAATGATTGTAATGTAATAACATATACCTGGCCTATGTTTACCCAGCTAGTAGCTAAGAGGTGCTAAACTTGTATAATGATTGTAATGTAATAACATATACCTGGCCTATGTTTACCCAGCTAGTAGCTAAGAGGTACTTAACTTGTAAAATGATTGTAATGTAATAACATATACCTGGCCTATGTTTACCCAGCTAGTAGCTAAGAGGTGCTAAACTTGTACAATGATTGTAATGTAATAACATATACCTGGCCTATGTTTACCCAGCTAGTAGCTACTGTAAGAGGTGCTAAACTTGTATAATGATTGTAATGTAGTTACATTTTCCTGGCCTATATTTACCCAGCTTATAGCTAAGATGTACTTGTATACTGATTGTAATGTAATAACATATACCTGGCCTATGTTTACCCAGCTTATAGCTAAGAGGTACTTAACTTGTAAAGTGATTGTAATGTAATAACATATACCTGGCCTATGTTTACCCAAGCTAGTAGCTAAGAGGTGCTAAACTTGTATAATGATTGTAATGTAGTTACATTTTCCTGGCCTATATTTACCCAGCTTATAGCTAAGATGTACTTGTATACTGATTGTAATGTAATAACATATACCTGGCATATGTTTACCCAGCTAGTAGCTAAGAGGTACTTAACTTGTAAAATGATTGTAATGTAATAACAGATGCCTGGCCTATGTTTTCCCAGCTAGTAGCTAAGAGGTACTTAACTTGTAAAATGATTGTAATGTAATAACATATATCTGGCCTATGTTTACCCAGCTAGTAGCTAAGAGGTGCTAAACTTGTAAAATGATTGTAATGTAATAACATATACCTGGCCTATGTTTACCGAGCTAGTAGCTAAGAGGTACTGAACTTGTATAATGATTGTAATGTAGTTACATTTTCCTGGCCAATGTTTAGTAGCTAAGAGTTATACATAACTGTACTTTACTTACCTGAGCTAGGTGGGAAGAAGCATTTTCTGCTTCAATACTCTTTTTGTAAATTATTTCCCTCCTCCAAACTAAAAGCCAAAAGAGTATTCCTAGCATGATGTACCCGATGTTGCTGAAGACATTGTTAAAAGCACTGAAAAAGGACAAACAATAGCATTGAAGGAATTCATTTTATGTTTAGTTTAGTGAATCAAACAAGTATTTTAGTAATAATACATGAATATACATGATAATTAAAATATAAATTTTATTTATTCTATCGATTCCTTCACCCCTACCAGTGTTTTTCTCTGGTATAATAACAACCATTGCTCTAGACCATCACTTTCACATTGGCCCGGTTATCTATAAGCTTAAAACAATTTTCGCCATCGCACTGTGTACATGAACATGATAAAAATGTTCTTTGGAGTGCGGACTCCATTGGTAACATATATATTGAGAGTAAGTTAGAAGTGTAATGCATTTTGCTGTGAGGGCTCCATACATAACATTGAATATTGAGTGTAGGTGAGTAGTGTAACTTTCTTTGATGTGAGGGCTCCGTACATAACATTTAATATTGAGTGTAGGTGAGTAGTGTAACTTTCTTTGATGTGAGGGCTCCGTACATAACATTTAATATTGAGTGTAGGTGAGTAGTGTAACTTTCTTTGATGTGAGGGCTCAGTACATAACATTTAATGTTGAGTGTAGGTGAGTAGTGTAACTTTCTTTGATGTGAGGGCTCCGTACATAACATTTAATGTTGAGTGTAGGTGAGTAGTGTAAATTTCTTTAATGTGGGGGCTCTGTACATAACATTTAATGTTGAGTGTAGGTGAGTAGTGTAACTTTCTTTGATGTGAGGGCTCCATACATAACATTTAATATGGAGTGTAGGTGAGTAGTGTAACTTTCTTTGATGTGAGGGCTTCATATGTAACATTATATATTAAGGGTATTAATGAAATGTCATTATTTTAATGAGAGCAGACAGGTTCTTTACCTGAAGACCGATGCAGGCCTGGAACACAGGAAGTTATAGTAACAAGTATCTTCATTGCCAGTAACATTTACTACCTGCAATAACAAAGCAGTCCCAGCTATCTTATCAGCAAACATATGTACATAGCATATTGACATATCCTAAATACACAACATACAGAAACATAGACTGACATAACCACCAACAGCAGACAGAAACATAGACTGACATAACCACCAACAGCAGACAGAAACATAGACTGACATAACCACCAACAGCATACAGAAACATAGACTGACATAACCACCAACAGCAGACAGAAACATAGACTGACATAACCACCAACAGCAGACAGAAACATAGACTGACATAACCACCAACAGCAGACAGAGTTCACAGTCTAGTACAACAGTAAGATAAAAAAAAACATTTGGAATTTGAGCCCATCTAAAATTTCTTTTGGAGCATATTGTTCATTCCAGAATAAAAATATACTGACAACAACTAAGGGAAAAATGATTTAGTAATAGACATGCTAATCTGTAATTAAGACTTCCTGGTGGTGAGATTATTTTAACAGTCTAGGTTGTCAAATAGTAATTTCTTATGCAGTCACATGAATAACCACAGGGGTAAACCTCTAACTGGAGTACAATCCAATTTTGATATGTAGACCACATTCAACCACAAATTTCAGAATCTATAGAAATGAGCTCAAAATGTTAAAAATGTGCACTATGTGCAATATAGACCAGAAGATGGACAGCATTATATCTAATAACTAGCTGAATTTCAGGCAAGGCATAACAAAGGCAACCATTCATATAGAGCATAAATGCTAACATAAATATCCACTCACAGGTCACCTGACAGGTCACATGACACCTGGTCATACTTACAATCTGGTAGGTAATAACTAGCTGAATTTCAGGCAAGGCATAACAACAGCAACCATTCATATAGAGCATACATACTAACATAAATATCCACTCACAGGTCACCTGACAGGTCACATGACACCTGGTCATACTTACAATCTGGTAGGTAATAACTAGCTGAACTACAGGCAAGGCATAACAACAGCAACCATTCATATAGAGCATAAATACTAACATAAATATCCACTCACAGGTCACCTGACAGGTCACATGACACCTGGTCATACTTACAATCTGGTAGGTAATAACTAGCTGAACTACAGGCAAGGCATAAAACACAGCAACAGTGATTAGATTCCAAGGATACATTCTAAACCTCTTTTCTCTAACCTGGCCCGTCTGTCGCGTTGTGTCTGATAAGAAAAGTTTCCTCTGCAGAGACATTGAAACATGCAGTTACTTAGCCAGGCTCAACATGATAAACAAAACAATTAGTGTCACTTGCATTCCTGATAATTAAAACAATAAGTGTCACCTGCATTCCAATATTTGTAGACCTTTTTGCTGATATAAGCAATTTCCTTTTCTAATATATGTTATCATTTATGTTACTCATTAATGACTATTTGATTACTGGGAAAAACGTTTGGTACTACTGTTAGTAATTTTGGATACAATTCTGACATGGCATAAACCTCTCTTCTTAAAACTAACATCCCAGAAATGAAGTTGAAAAGCTCTCAAGTTTGTTTTGAATGCTGATGCATTGAATAAAGCAATGAATGCATGATAATAAACTGCAAAAATTCAACAATATTTGTGGCTGTTTAGTAGCCAATCATAGTCCAGCTACATTATCTTGCCTTTTAACAACCACCTATAGTTTGATACAGTAGTGTCCTGTTTGACTGTATCAATAGGCAACTTCATATTATGGCTGATATTCTTTCTAATGAATATAATGTTCCTGTTACCAACATATCAAAGTTCCATTACAAGCAATTTACTAAAGGTGATCAAAGCATGATCATTGCATGATGTTTGTCATGAAACAACCTTGAGAAGATTTTTGAGAAGATTTAATAAGGGAGGCATTCAAACAGCCATGAATCCCATACCCCATATCATTAATTGTAGTAAGGGAGGCATTCAAACAGCCAAGAACCCATACCCCATAATGATTAATTGTAGTAAGGGAGGCATTCAAACAGCCATGAATCCCATACCCCATATTATTAATTGTAGTTAGGGAGGCATTCAAACAGCCATGAATCCCATACCCCATATCATTAATTGTAGTTAGAGAGGCATTCAAACAGCCATGAATCCCATACCCCATATCATTAATTGCATTAAGGGAGGCATTCAAACAGCCATGAATCCCATACCCCATATCATTAATTGCATTCAGGGAGGCATTCAAACAGCCATGAATCCCATACCCCATAATCATTCATTGTAGTTAGAGAGGCATTCAAACAGCTGTGAATCCCATACCCCATATCATTAATTGTAGTAAGAGAGGCATTCAAACAGCCAAGAACCCATACCCCATAATGATTAATTGTAGTAAGGGAGGCATTCAAACAGCCATGAATCCCATACCCCATATTATTAATTGTAGTTAGGGAGGCATTCAAACAGCCATGAATCCCATACCCCATAATCATTCATTGTAGTTAGAGAGGCATTCAAACAGCCATGAATCCCATACCCCATATCATTAATTGCATTAAGGGAGGCATTCAAACAGCCATGAATCCCATACCCCATATCATTAATTGCATTCAGGGAGGCATTCAAACAGCCATGAATCCCATACCCCATAATCATTCATTGTAGTTAGAGAGGCATTCAAACAGCTGTGAATCCCATACCCCATATAATTAATTGTAGTAAGAGAGGCATTCAAACAGCCATGAATCCCATACCCCATATCATTAATTGTAGTAATGGAGGCATTCAAACAGCCATGAATCCCATACCCCATATCATTAATTGCATTCAGGGAGGCATTCAAACAGCTATGAATCCCATACCCCATATCATTAATTGCATTCAGGGAGGCATTCAAACAGCCATGAATCCCATACCCCATATCATTAATTGTAGTAAGGAAGGCATTCAAACAGCCATGAATCCCATACCCCATATCATTAATTGCAGAAATGTAGGCATTCAAACAGCCATGAATCCCATACCCCATATCATTAATTGCAGTAAGGTTGGCATTCAAACAGCCATGATTCCCAAACATGTTCTAGGTATATGTTTAACTGTAATATCCAGCATCTTATTTTCAAGTAAGGCTAGACCAGATACCTGCTCTAAAGTACATGAAAGTTAGGGTGAGACATTACAAATCACAAGAGTTTGTACATGGCCACTAGAGATGAAACACATTTATGTCGTTTGAGCAAGAAGAATTCGAATAAGGAATCTTTCTCACTTTTCCAGACTAAGCTGCAAATTTGAAGCTTCATTTCAAAACCAAGAAATGAGGTTTTAATGTTCCCTTTTTTAATGTGGGAACCATGCATTCTGGTCACCCAGAATCAGACATATCAGATTAGAGACCATTTAAGTTGCCAACCTTTGAGAGGTAGACATCTTGTTCATGTTCAATATCTTCAAGGGTATCAAAACCATCAAATGTATCAATAGATTGCACATCTGCATCATCATGCTGTGGTACTCCACTAGATAGAGAAACTGGACGATTGCTTGCCCTCGCTCCGTCTTCAGTGACGGTATCAATATGAGCATCTGGAAAACAAGATTAGAAAATAATGATTTTAGGATCACGAAACAACGAATAGGCATTCATTTGGGTTTCCCATCATTGCTTCATGCTGATGCACTGGTAAAGTATAAGACACACAAGCAGAAGCTTTAATTATAACATACACCAAAGCAGATTCTTTAAGTACAAGATACACAATGATTCATATTTAAGAGTACAACGTACACGCATACAGATGCTTTAAGTACAAGATACACAATACCTCTTACTTAAGAGTATAACATACACACAAACAGATGCTTTAAGTACAAGATACACAATACCTCATATTTAAGAGTACAACATACACGCATACAGATGCTTTAAGTACAAGATACACACTACCTCTTACTTACGAGTATAACATACACACATACAAATGCTTAAAGTACAAGATACACACTACCTCATATTTAAGAGTACAACGTACACACATACAGATGCTTTAAGTACAAGATACACACTACCTCATATTTAAGAGTATAACATACACACATACAAATGCTTAAAGTACAAGATACACACTACCTCATATTTAAGAGTATAACATACACACAAACATATGGTTTAAGTACAAGATACACACTACCTCATATTTAAGAGTATAACATACACACATACAAATGCTTAAAGTACAAGATACACACTACCTCATATTTAAGAGTATAACATACACACATACAAATGCTTAAAGTACAAGATACACACTACCTCATATTTAAGAGTATAACATACACACAAACAGATGGTTTAAGTACAAGATACACAATACGTCATATTTAAGAGTACAACAAACACACAAACAGATTCTTTAATTACAAGATACACAATGCTTCATATTTAACAGTACAACGTACACACATCCAGATGCTTTAAGTACAAGATATGATATATATGCAAACCAGATGATTAAGGCATACACACCCAACCAGCCACCTAATATAGCCACTCTGATGATGAGGGTCTTCATTGGTTGGTGTTATCTTTACATTATCACCGACACTAAATCAGATACTGTAGATATAACATTCACAATAATGAGCTGCTTTACAGAATAACATACACATACAGTATACCTAAAGCTCCATAGCCACTCTGATGATGAGGGTCTTCATTGGTTGGTGTTATCTTTATCACCGACATTAAATCAGATACTGTAGATATAACATTCATAATAATGAGCTGCTTTACAGAATAACATACACATTTACCTAAAGCTCCATAGCCACTCTGATGATGAGCATCTTCATTGGTTGGGTTATCTGTAAGAAAATGTATTTAAATAAATATAAAATCATAAATAACATAAAAAATATATGCTGTTTCTAAATTGCTGCAATTTTGCACTATATCTAACTTATGGGAGTTTGCACTATATATATCTTATTGGAGCTTGCACTATATATATCTTATGGGAGTTTGCACTATAAATATCTGATGGCAGTTTGTACCATGTATATCTTATGGGCGTTTGCACTATATATATATATCTTATGGGCGTTTGCATTATACTGTATATATATTATGGGAGTTTGCACTATATATATCTTATGAGAGTTTGCACTATATATCTGATGGGAGTTTGCACTATATATATATCTTATGGGAGTTGCACTACATATATCTTACGGGAGTTTGCACTATATATATCTTATGGGAGTTTGCACCATATATATCTTATGTGACTTTGCACCATATATCTAATGGGAGTTTGCACCATATATATTTTATGGGAGTTTGCACAATATATATCTTATGAGAGTTTGCACTATATATATCTTATGGGAGTTTGCAGATCAATGTAAGGGCTATTAGTGGTTTGCCCTGCCAGAAGTGTTGATATTTCACTGCCCTTCTTTGTTTGGTGAGTCTGGAAATTTTTGGAAATGCAGGATATGTGTAGGTAGCACTGCATAAAACTTTACTTTAAATTTATGGCAAAAACCAACCATAATCCTCCTTAAATCAAAGTATATACCTCAACAACCAAAGCATCTCCAAGGTCAAATGTAAAATTTACCTAACAGATCTGAGAAGGGCCAATTTTTAAAATAATGTTCTGACAGGATGTTAAACTCACCAATCAGAATCTTCTCAGCTGAAAGTAGTGCAAGTGAATGTTGAAATGACCATGTTCCATATTCATGAAAAACGTGAAGAAAATGTGGCAAAAATATTAAAGTGTGATGAATGATTAATTTCATAGTAAAACAAGTAACCCTTCACCATAATAAGCACAAAAATATTTTAATACAGTTTGAAATATACTACAGGAAATATACATTTAAGCCTTATTGAGTGCCAGTTTTGACACACTACATTACAACTTGTGATGAAATTTCAAAATGGAAGCAAATTGACGATATAAAATGTGGAAATGTTAGTGATGGAAATATTACCCTCTTCTTGAGAAGCAGGAAAATCAGCTGTTTTGCCGGTGAACCAATTCCTAGAAAAATAAATTTGAGGAATTACTAGTCATGTTTCAATAAAGCGAGTCCAGTTTAATCCACCTGTCACACTAAAAGTCACCTGTATATGTACATCATTCCAAGGGTAAGTGTCCTACATGCATCATTGTTATTTGCTTGAATGATTGCAGAATCCACTTTCTAACCAAATATCTCTTTCGATAATGTAATAAGTTCCCAGACTGACTTTATTTCTTGTGAAGAATACTGTTAGATATCGTTGAAGTAACTAAAATTCTACAAATTAACATGAGTGATTGTTGAAAATATATCTGAGGTTACTCAATTTAAAAACAACAGATGTCTCTTTATCTAAAAAATCATGCAAATGTAAACAAAAGATTTTGTCACAAATATACAGTTAAACCATCTAAGTCTGTTATTTACTTGGCTCCAAAAAAAATATTAGGGAATCATTATCAATTAACAGGTCTGAAACATTTATCAAATCGGATTATCTGTTTGAACTATGATTTTACATTGTATCTAAAATATAACACAGAATGTGTGAGCAGTCATTGCAGCAATATAGATAAGAATCAACTCACTCTAACCAGTAACTGATTGAAATATAACACAGAATGTGTGAGCAGTCATTGCAGCAATATAGATAAGAATCAACTCACTCTAACCAGTAACAGATTGAAATATAACACAGAATGTGTGAGCAGTCATTGCAGCAATATAGATAAGAATCAACTCACTCTAACCAGTAACTGATTGAAATATAACACAGAATGTGTGAGCAGTCATTGCAGCAATATAGATAAGAATCAACTCACTCTAACCAGTAACTGATTGAAATATAACACAGAATGTGTGAGCAGTCATTGCAGCAATATAGATAAGAATCAACTCACTCTAACCAGTAACAGATTGAAATATAACACAGAATGTGTGAGCAGTCATTACAGCAATATAGATAGGAATCAACTCACTTTAACCAGTAACTGATTGAAATATAACACAGAATGTGTGAGCAGTCATGGCAGTAATATAGATAAGAATCAACTCACTCTAACCAGTAACAGATTGAAATATAACACAGAATGTGTGAGCAGTCATTGCAGCAATATAGATAGGAATCAACTCACTCTAACCAGTAACAGCTTGAAATATAACACAGAATGTGTGAGCAGTCATGGCAGTAATATAGATAAGAATCAACTCACTCTAACCAGTAACAGATTGAAATATAACACAGAATGTGTGAGCAGTCATTACAGCAATATAGATAGGAATCAACTCACTTTAACCAGTAGCCGATGACTATAAGACCAATAAATGTGTAGAATGCAACACCGATTCCAAGTGTGATCAAAACCGGCTCTAGGTACTTAGAATCTGTGTAAGATGAAGAATTGATCAACTTGAGATATGTGATAAGTGAGATATTCAATAACTTGAGTGGCCCTTATGCCAAAATGGGTTCTTTGCATAACCAACATCAACTACCAACCAATAATAACTCACATAAATCAATACTGCAAGAAAAGCATTATAAAGTCACTGCAACCAACCTTTCCTAATCAACATGCAATGGTGTAACTCTATGCTTAACCAAACTAGTCTATCCAGCATGTCGTAAGTAAAGTATTTGCTGAAACCAAACTTGTTTAACTTTATACATGTTATAATGGCATTCTATGCTAAAACCAAACTTGGCTATCCTACATGCAATGGTGTAACTCTATGCTAAAACCAAACTAGTCTATCCTGCATGTCATAATTAAAGTCTGTGCTAAACCAAACTTGTTTAACTTAATAAATGTTATAATGGCATTCTATGCTAAAACCAAACTTGGCTATCCTACATGCAATGGTGTAACTCTATGCTAAAACCAAACTAGTCTATCCTGCATGTCATAATTAAAGTCTGTGCTAAACCAAACTTGTTTAACTTAATAAATGTTATAATGGCATTCTATGTTAAAACCAAACTTGGCTATCCTACATGCAATGGTGTAACTCTATGCTTAACCAAACTAGTCTATCCAGCATGTCATAATTAAAGTCTGTGCTAAACCAAACTTGTTTAACTTAATAAATGTTATAATGGCATTCTATGTTAAAACCAAACTTGGCTATCCTACATGCAATGGTGTAACTCTATGCTTAACCAAACTAGTCTATCCAGCATGTCATAATTAAAGTCTGTGCTAAACCAAACTTGTTTAACTTAATAAATGTTATAATGGCATTCTATGTTAAAACCAAACTTGGCTATCCTACATGCAATGGTGTAACTCTATGCTAAAACCAAACTAGTCTATCCAGCATGTCGTAAGTAAAGTATTTGCTAAACCAAACTTGTCTAACTTAATACATGTTATAATGGCATTCTATGCTTAAACCAAACTTGGCTATCCTGCATGTCATAATTAAAGTCTGTGCTAAACCAAACTTGTCTAACTTAATCCATGTTATAATGGCATTCTATGCTAAAACCAAACTTGGCTATCCTACATGCAATGATGTAACTCTATGCTACAACCAAACTAGTCATCCTGCATGTCATAATTAAAGTCTGTGCTAAACTAAACTTGTCTAACTTTATACATGTAATAATGGCATTCTATGCTAAAACCAAACTTGGCTATCCTACATGCAATGATGTAACTCTATGCTACAACCAAACTAGTCTATCCTGCATGTCATAATTAAAGTCCTCGCTAAACCAAACTTAACTTAATACATGTAAATAATGGCATTCTATGTTAAAACCAAACTTGGCTATCCTACATGCAATGATGTAACTCTATGTTAAAACCAAACTAGTCTATCCTGCATATCACAATTAAAGTCTTTGGTAAACCAAACTTGTCTAACTTTAAGGCCCGGTCACACTATACCGATTTTTTATCGGAATACTATCTGATTTTCCCGGAGGAATCGAAACAGCCAGTTTTTTGTTCGGGTCTTCTAGCCACAGTGATAAAGGACCTGATTTGCTATCTGTTGAGCCATTCCGATGTGGAATAGCCCTCTGCTAACTTTTGATATTGACTCCGTTTCCTTTTATCGGATAGCTATCCGATTTCTCTTCCGATTTTTATCGTTTTTCGATGTGACGTCACTTCAGAATGTAGTCAGTTCCAGAACTCCTCAGATTTGGAGTAGGTATTCGAATATTCCACTGCATTCATTACATTCACTACCACAAACCTCACTCTTCGGCCTAAAATCGGAAAAGTCGGACCGTATTCCGATAAAATATCGCTGTAGTGTGACCGTGCCTTAATACATGTAATAATGGCATTCTATGTTAAAACCACACTTGGCTATCCTACATGTAATGGTGTAACTCTATGCTTAAACCAAACTAGTCATCCTGCATGTCATAATTAAAGTCTGTGCTAAACTAAACTCGTCTAACTTTATACATGTAATAATGGAATTCTATGTTAAAACCAAACTTGGCTATCCTACATGCAATGGTGTAACTCTATGTTAAAACCAAACTAGTCTATCCTGCATGTCATAATTAAAGTCTGTGCTAAACCAAACTTGTCTAACTTAATCCATCTTATAATGGCATTCTATGCTTAAACCAAACTTGGCTATCCTACATGCAATGATGTAACTCTATGCTAAAACCAAACTAGTCATCCTGCATGTCATAATTAAAGTCTTTGCTAAACTAAACTTGTTTAACTTAATAAATGTTATAATGGCATTCTATGTTAAAACCAAACTTGGCTATCCTACATGCAATGGTGTAACTCTATGCTAAACCCAAACTAGTCTATCCTGCATGTCATAATTAAAGTCTGTGCTAAACTAAACTTGTCTAACTTTATACATGTAATAATGGCATTCTATGTTAAAACCAAACTTGGCTATCCTACATGCAATGGTGTAACTCTATGTTAAAACCAAACTAGTCTATCCTGCATGTCATAATTAAAGTCTGTGCTAAACCAAACTTGTCTAACTTAATCCATGTTATAATGGCATTCTATGCTTAAACCAAAATTGGCTATCCTACATGCAATGATGTAACTCTATGCTAAAACCAAACTAGTCATCCTGCATGTCATAATTAAAGTCTTTGCTAAACTAAACTTGTTTAACTTAATAAATGTTATAATGGCATTCTATGTTAAAACCAAACTTGGCTATCCTACATGCAATGGTGTAACTCTATGCTAAACCCAAACTAGTCTATCCTGCATGTCATAATTAAAGTCTTTGCTAAACCAAACTTGTCTAACTTAATAAATGTTATAATGGCATTCTATGTTAAAACCACACTTGGCTATCCTACATGCAATGATGTAACTCTATGCTAAACCCAAACTAGTCTATCCTGCATGTCATAATTAAAGTCTGTGCTAAACCAAACTTGTCTAACTTAATGCATGTTATAATGGCATTCTATGCTTAAACCAAACTTGGCTATCCTACATGCAGTGATGTAACTCTATGCTAAAACCAAACTAGTCTATCCTGCATGTCATAATTAAAGTCTGTGCTAAACCAAACTTGTCTAACTTAATCCATGTTATAATGGCATTCTATGCTTAAACCAAACTTGGCTATCCTACATGCAATGATGTAACTCTATGCTAAAACCAAACTAGTCATCCTGCATGTCATAATTAAAGTCTTTGCTAAACCAAACTTGTTTAACTTAATAAATGTTATAATGGCATTCTATGTTAAAACCACACTTGGCTATCCTACATGCAATGGTGTAACTCTATGCTAAAACCAAAACTTGTCTAACCTACATTTAATGTTGAAAATCTAATCTACAACAGCACCTGTCTAACCTACATCAAATGGTGTAAGGATAACTTGAATAATCACAATAATAAGTGAGAATTGTAACATACTTGTTTTTTCAACAGCCACTGTGAGGTTTTTGTGCCTTTCATTAGCAGTTGAAGCATAAAATAAAGCTGCAACAAAAATGAAAAAAAAAATGAAATCATGTACAAAGGAACCATAGGCACTTGACAGGACTTTCAGTACAACATACCCCACATTGAACAGTTCTGGCTGGTGGGTCTACAGTACGGTATATCTTACATATAAGAGTACTTGGCTGGTCAGTCTACAGCAAAGTATATCCCACATGGAACAGTGCTCGGCTGGTGGGTCTACAGTACAATATACTTGGCTGGTGGACCTACAGTACAATGCACTTGGCTGGTGGACCTACAGTACAATGCACTTGGCTGGTGGACGTACAGTAGAATATACTTGGCTGGTGGACGTACAGTACAATATACTTGGCTGGTGGACCTACAGTACAATGCACTTGGCTGGTGGACCTACAGTGCAATATACTTGGCTGGTGGACCTACAGTACAATATACTTGGCTGGTGGACCTACAGTACAATATACTTGGCTGGTGGACCTACAGTACAATATACTTGGCTGGTGGGTCTACAGTACGGTATATCTTACATATAAGAGTACTTGGCTGGTCAGTCTCAAGCAAAGTATATCCCACATGGAACAGTGCTCGGCTGGTGGGTCTACAGTACAATATATCCCACATAGAACAGTTCTGGCTGGTGGGTCTACAGTACAATATACTTGGTTGGTGGACCTACAGTAGAATATACTTGGCTGGTGGACCTACAGTATAATACACTTGGTTGGTGGACGTACAGTAGAATATACTTGGCTGGGGGACGTACAGTACAATATACTTGGCTGGTGGACCTACAGTACAATGCACTTGGCTGGTGGACCTACAGTACAATGCACTTGGCTGGTGGACGTACAGTAGAATATACTTGGCTGGTGGACGTACAGTACAATATACTTGGCTGGTGGACCTACAGTACAATGCACTTGGCTGATGGACCTACAGTACAATATACTTGGCTGGTGGACCTACAGTACAATATACTTCGCTGGTGGACCTACAGTACAATATACTTGGCTGGTGGACCTACAGTACAATATACTTGGCTGGTGGACCTAAATATACTTGGCTGGTGGACCTAAAATAAACTTGGCTGGTGGACCTACAGTACAATACACTTGGCTGGTGGACCTACAGTACAATATACTTGGCTGGTGGACCTAGAGTACAATATACTTGGCTGGTGGACCTACAGTACCATGCACTTGGCTGGTGGACCTACAGTACATTTCACTTGGCTGGTGGACCTACAGTACAATATACTTGGCTGGTGGACCTACAGTACAATATACTTGGCTGGTGGACCTACAGTACAATATACTTGGCTGATGGACCTACAGTACAATGCACTTGGCTGGTGGACGTACAGTAGAATATACTTGGCTGGTGGACGTACAATACAATAAACTTGGCTGGTGGACCTACAGTACAATATACTTGGCTGGTGGACCTACAGTACAATGCACTTGGCTGGTGGACGTACAGTAGAATATACTTGGCTGGTGGACGTACAATACAATAAACTTGGCTGGTGGACATACAGTACAATACACTTGGCTGGTGGACGTACAATACAATAAACTTGGCTGGTGGACATACAGTACAATACTCTTGGCTGGTAGACCAACAGTACAATTCACTTGGCTGGTGGACCTACAGTACATTATACTTGGCTGCTGGACCTACAGTACAATATACTTGGCTGGTGGACCTACAGTACAATGCACTTGGCTGGTGGACGTACAGTAGAATATACTTGGCTGGTGGACGTACAATACAATAAACTTGGCTGGTGGACATACAGTACAATACACTTGGCTGGTGGACGTACAATACAATAAACTTGGCTGGTGGACCTACAGTACAATACTCTTGGCTGGTAGACCAACAGTACAATTCACTTGGCTGGTGGACCTACAGTACATTATACTTGGCTGCTGGACCTACAGTACAATATACTTGGCTGGTGGACCTACAGTACATTATACTTGGCTGCTGGACGTACAGTACAATATACTTGGCTGGTGGACGTACAGTACAATATACTTGGCTGCTGGACCTACAGTACAATATACTTGGCTGGTGGACCTACAGTACATTTCACTTGGCTGGTGGGCCTACAGTACAATACACTTGGCTGGTGGACCTACAGTAGAATATACTTGGCTGGTGGACCTACAGTATAATCTGATAAGGAACTGATGTCTTACTTGAGGTACGGCTGAGAGGCTCAAAACGGCTGTTACAGACATCATCAGTAGGATGAATGACTATGATCACATAGAAACCATCCAGATAGTTTTCTTTCTGCAAGAGAAACAAATAACAACCTTATTTGCTACATGTGTGTATTACATGTGTGTGCTACATGTATGTGTTACATGTGTGTGCTACCTGTGTGTGTTACATATGTGTGCTACATGTGTGTGTTACATGTGTGTGTTACATGTGTGTGCTACCTGTGTGTGTTACATATGTGTGCTACATATGTGTGCTACATGTGTGTGCTACATGTGTGTGCTACATGTATGTGTTACATGTGTGTGCTACATGTGAGTGATACATGTGTGTGCTACATGTGTGCTACATGTGTGTGCTACGTGTGTGTGTTACATGTGTGTGCTACATGTGTGTGTTTCACGCGTGTGCTACCTGTGTGTGATACATGTGTGTTACATATGTGTGCTACATGTGTGTGTTACATGTGTGTGCTACATGTATGTGTTACATGTGTGTGCTACATGTGAGTGATACATGTGTGTGCTACATGTGTGCTACATGTGTGTGCTACGTGTGTGTGTTACATGTGTGTGCTACATGTGTGTGTTTCACGCGTGTGCTACCTGTGTGTGATACATGTGTGTTACATATGTGTGCTACATGTGTGTGTTACATGTGTGTGCTTCATGTGTGTTACATGTGTGTTACATATGTGTGCTACATGTGTGTGTTACATGTGTGTGCTACATGTGTGTGTTACATGTGTGTGTTACATGTGTGTGTTACATGTGTGTGCTACATATGTGTGCTACATGTGTGTGCTACATGTGTGTATTACATGTGTGTGTTACATGTGTGTGTTACATATGTGTGCTACATGTGTGTGTTACATGTGTGTGCTTCATGTGTGTGCTTCATGTGTGTTACATGTGTGTTACATATGTGTGCTACATGTGTGTGCTACATGTGTGTGATACATGTGTGTGTTACATATGTGTGTTACATATGTGTGCTACATGTGTGTATTACATGTGTGTATTACATGTGTGTGCTACATGTGTGTATTACATGTGTGTGTTACATGTGTGTATTACATGTGTGTGTTACATGTGTGTGTTACATATGTGTGCTACATATGTGTGCTACATGTGTGTGTTACATGTGTGTGTTACATGTGTGTATTACATGTGTGTGCTACATGTGTGTGTTACATATGTGTGCTACATGTGTGTGTTACATATGTGTGTTACATGTGTGTGCTACATGTGTGTGCTACATGTGAGTGATACATGTGTGTGCTACCTGTGTGTGATACATGTGTGTTACATATGTGTGATACATGTGTGTTACATGTGTGTGCTTCATGTGTGTGTTACATGTGTGTGATACATGTATGTTACATATGTGTTACATATGTGTGCTTCATGTGTGTTACATATGTGTGTTACATGTGTGTGTTACATGTGTGTGCTACATGTGTGTGTTACATGTGTGTGTTACATGTGTGTGCTACATTTGTATGCTACATGTGTAGGTAATTTAGGAGTTAGTCCAATGAAAGACTGTTGATTAACCCTGTTTATTTATACTTAACACTAAATACACATTAATTGCATCACAGAATTTAATTTATTTAAAAAGGGAAGAAACAACAATTTTCTCAAAATGGGACCCCATAGTCCTTTACTATTATTATAGTAAAAAAGTCTCAAAACCATGTTAATATGCCATCATCTTACATCCTCTTACAATATCAAATAATAAGTGATATTACTCATCTATTATGCACATACAAACCTTTAGGTTTACACTAAATGCACAAACAAATATGAATTATAGAGTTTAGCAAGAATATGTAAGCATAGAGAAATATTAAATCTAGAATGTGCTACGAAGAAGGAGATACTCATATTCCGTTTTAAAAGTGTATATTTTTAGGAATATGCCATATACATAAATATGTACATAGACTAGCCTGTGAAAGTTTTGTAGAACTATAGACACCTACCACAACTGTGATGGCTGCCTGCTTGGTCATGGACTGATACATGCCTTTGAACTGAACATTGTCAAACACATCATAAACTGGACACTGGAATAAATGAAAACAATTTCAAACTGAAAGTGTGCTTGCAGACCGTGATATATATCTGTAGACTATCTAATCTATCTAATTTACTAACAGTTTATAACCATCTAACATATAATGTCTACAGTACAATGTAATCAAGGTATATATGTTCAACATTGCACACACAGATGCCACAATTATTCTATTAAAATGTATCTGTTTTACATCAACGGCATGTCACACTAGATTAGTTTTCTCAGTTTAGTTGTCTATAAGTATCTTAATTGGTTAATACTGATTTCAATACTGTACAACTATGATTGCTATGTGTTATCAGCCTCAACGTGTTCTCCTCAGTCTCAACTGCTCTACTACTGCCTTATTATTACCTGGCAATGATTGGTATGTGAGCAAAGTCAACACAGTCAGTGTTATTATTACATGGCAATGATTGGTATGTGAGCAAAGTCAACACAGTCAGTGTTATTATTACCTGGCAATGATTGGTATGTGAGCAAAGTCAACACAGTCAGTCTTATTATTACCTGGCAATGATTGGTATGTGAGCAAAGTCAACACAGCCAGTGTTATTATTACCTGGCAATGATTGGTATATAGTGAGAATTTCACAGTCATCCTTATTATTACATGGTAATGATTGGTATGTGAGAAAAGTCAACACATTCAGTCTTATTATTACGTGGCTGACCAACGTAAAGAGTTCTACACCCTGCCCTCAACAAAGGTCTGTCCATACTGTACATTCAGATCCAGAAATATTTCCATAATTACCATGGAAAAACTATGAGATCCAATATGTAAGTATAAAGCACACATGAAACAAGACCAGGTTAAAGCTATTTGATATCTAAGTAATACCTACGTGCAGGCCTTCAGTCTCGTACAAATTGTGACTGAAGGTTGTTTACAATGATCTAACACTAAATAGGTTAAGTGCATGTAAACAACAGAAGAATTTAATGATGAAAAATGTACAAGAGAAAAGCTAGATGGTATCATAAAACATGAGAAGATAAGAACTAATTAAGAATAACATGACAAGACACAAACTAAATAAAACTACAATATACATCTGACAAAAGACAATGTTGAGACAAGTTTATGTATACTGTTCCCTTCATGTCATGTCTCAAAAGACTTGTACAGTTGCCAGGATAGTATTAAAGCAGTAGGAATATCCTGTTTCTATCAGAATATATGATATTTACAAGGTATTGTAGCATTGTACAGGACAATGTTGAGACAAGTTTATGTATACTGTTCCCTTCATGTCATGTCTCAAAAGACTTGTACAGTTGCCAGGATAGTATTAAAGCAATAGGAATATCCTGTTTCTATCAGACTATATGATATTTACAAGGTATTGTAGCATTGTACAGGACAATGTTGAGACAAGTTTATGTATACTGTTCCCTTCATGTCATGTCTCAAAACACTTGTACAGTTGCCAGGATAGTATTAAAGCAGTAGGAATATCCTGTTTCTATCAGAATATATGATATTTTCAGGGTATTGAAGCACTGTACAGGGCAATGTTGAGACAAGTTTATGTATACTGTTCCCTTCATGTCATGTCTCAAAAGATTTGTACAGTTGCCAGGATAGTATTAAAGCAGTAGGAATATCCTCTTTCTATCAGAATATATGATATTTTCAGGGTATTGTAGCATTGTACAGGACAATGTTGAGACAAGTTTATGTATACTGTTCCCTTCATGTCATGTCTCAAAAGACTTGTACAGTTGCCAGGATAGTATTAAAGCAGTAGGAATATCCTGTTTCTATCAGAATATATGATATTTTCAGGGTATTGAAGCATTGTACAGGGCAATGTTGAGACAAGTTTATGTATACTGTTCCCTTCATGTCATGTCTCAAAAGACTTGTACAGTTGCCAGGATAGTATTAAAGCAGTAGGAATATCCTGTTTCTATCAGACTATATGATATTTACAAGGTATTGTAGCATTGTACAGGACAATGTTGAGACAAGTTTATGTATACTGTTCCCTTCATGTCATGTCTCAAAACACTTGTACAGTTGCCAGGATAGTATTAAAGCAGTAGGAATATCCTGTTTCTATCAGAATATATGATATTTTCAGGGTATTGAAGCACTGTACAGGGCAATGTTGAGACAAGTTTATGTATACTGTTCCCTTCATGTCATGTCTCAAAAGACTTGTACAGTTGCCAGGATAGTATTAAAGCAGTAGGAATATCCTGTTTCTATCAGAATATATGATATTTTCAGGGTATTGTAGCATTGTACAGGACAATGTTGAGACAAGTTTATGTATACTGTTCCCTTCATGTCATGTCTCAAAAGACTTGTACAGTTGCCAGGATAGTATTAAAGCAGTAGGAATATCCTGTTTCTATCAGAATATATGATATTTTCAAGGTATTGTAGCATTGTACAGGGCAATGTTGAGACAAGTTTATGTATACTGTTCCCTTCATGTCATGTCTCTAAACACTTGTACAGTTGCCAGGATAGTATTAAAGCAGTAGGAATATCCTGTTTCTATCAGAATATATGATATTTTCAGGGTATTGTAGCATTGTACAGGACAATGTTGAGACAAGTTTATGTACACTGTTCCCTTCATGTCATGTCTCAAAAGACTTGTACAGTTGCCAGGATAGTATTAAAGCAGTAGGAATATCCTGTTTCTATCAGAATATATGATATTTTCAGGGTATTGAAGCATTGTACAGGACAATGTTGAGACAAGTTTATGTATACTGTTCCCTTCATGTCATGTCTCTAAACACTTGTTCATTTGCCAGGATAGTATTAAAGCAGTAGGAATAACCTCTTTCTATCAGAATATATGATATTTTCAAGGTATTGTAGCATTGTACAGGGCAATGTTGAGACAAGTTTATGTATACTGTTCCCTTCATGTCATGTCTCTAAACACTTGTACAGTTGCCAGGATAGTATTAAAGCAGTAGGAATATCCTGTTTCTATCAGAATATATGATATTTTCAGGGTATTGAAGCATTGTATAGGACAATGTTGAGCAAGTTTATGTATACTGTTCCCTTCATGTCATGTCTCTAAACACTTGTTCATTTGCCAGGATAGTATTAAAGCAGTAGGAATATCCTGTTTCTATCAGAATATATGATATTTTCAGGGTATTGTAGCATTGTACAGGGCAATGTTGAGACAAGTTTATGTATGTACTGTTCCCGTCATGTCTCTAAACACTTGTACAGTTGCCAGGATAGTATTAAAGCAGTAGGAATATCCTGTTTCTATCAGAATATATATTTTCAAGGTATTGTAGCATTGTACAGGGCAATGTTGAGACAAGTTTATGTATACTGTTCCCTTCATGTCATGTCTCTAAACACTTGTACAGTTGCCAGGATAGTATTAAAGCAGTAGGAATATCCTGTTTCTATCAGAATATATGATATTTTCAGGGTATTGAAGCATTGTATAGGACAATGTTGAGCAAGTTTATGTATACTGTTCCCTTCATGTCATGTCTCTAAACACTTGTTCATTTGCCAGGATAGTATTAAAGCAGTAGGAATATCCTGTTTCTATCAGAATATATGATATTTTCAGGGTATTGTAGCATTGTACAGGGCAATGTTGAGACAAGTTTATGTATGTACTGTTCCCGTCATGTCTCTAAACACTTGTACAGTTGCCAGGATAGTATTAAAGCAGTAGGAATATCCTGTTTCTATCAGAATATATGATATTTTCAGGGTATTGAAGCATTGTATAGGACAATGTTGGACAAGTTTATGTATACTGTTCCCTTCATGTCATGTCTCAAAACACTTGTACATTTGCCAGGATAGTATTAAAGCAGTAGGAATATCCTGTTTCTATCAGAATATATGATATTTTCAAGGTATTGTAGCATTGTACAGGGCAATGTTGAGACAAGTTTATGTATACTGTTCCCGTCATGTCTCTAAACACTTGTTCATTTGCCAGGATAGTATTAAAGCAGTAGGAATATCCTGTTTCTATCAGAATATATGATATTTTCAAGGTATTGAAGCATTGTATAGGACAATGTTGAGCAAGTTTATGTATACTGTTCCCTTCATGTCATGTCCCTAAACACTTGTACAGTTGCCAGGATAGTATTAAAGCAGTAGGAATATCCTGTTTCTATCAGAATATATGATATTTTCAGGGTATTGAAGCATTGTATAGGACAATGTTGAGACAAGTTTATGTATACTGTTCCCTTCATGTCATGTCCCTAAACACTTGTTCATTTGCCAGGATAGTATTAAAGCAGTAGGAATATCCTGTTTCTATCAGAATATATGATATTTTCAGGGTATTGAAGCATTGTATAGGACAATGTTGAGCAAGTTTATGTATACTGTTCCCTTCATGTCATGTCCCTAAACACTTGTACAGTTGCCAGGATAGTATTAAAGCAGTAGGAATATCCTGTTTCTATCAGAATATATGATATTTTCAAGGTATTGAAGCATTGTATAGGACAATGTTGAGCAAGTTTATGTATACTGTTCCCTTCATGTCATGTCCCTAAACACTTGTACAGTTGCCAGGATAGTATTAAAGCAGTAGGAATATCCTGTTTCTATCAGAATATATGATATTTTCAGGGTATTGTAGCATTGTACAGGGCAATGTTGAGACAAGTTTATGTATGTACTGTTCCCGTCATGTCTCTAAACACTTGTACAGTTGCCAGGATAGTATTAAAGCAGTAGGAATATCCTGTTTCTATCAGAATATATGATATTTTCAGGGTATTGAAGCATTGTATAGGACAATGTTGGACAAGTTTATGTATACTGTTCCCTTCATGTCATGTCTCAAAACACTTGTACAGTTGCCAGGATAGTATTAAAGCAGTAGGAATATCCTGTTTCTATCAGAATATATGATATTTTCAAGGTATTGTAGCATTGTACAGGGCAATGTTGAGACAAGTTTATGTATACTGTTCCCGTCATGTCTCTAAACACTTGTTCATTTGCCAGGATAGTATTAAAGCAGTAGGAATATCCTGTTTCTATCAGAATATATGATATTTTCAAGGTATTGAAGCATTGTATAGGACAATGTTGAGCAAGTTTATGTATACTGTTCCCTTCATGTCATGTCCCTAAACACTTGTACAGTTGCCAGGATAGTATTAAAGCAGTAGGAATATCCTGTTTCTATCAGAATATATGATATTTTCAGGGTATTGAAGCATTGTATAGGACAATGTTGAGACAAGTTTATGTATACTGTTCCCTTCATGTCATGTCCCTAAACACTTGTTCATTTGCCAGGATAGTATTAAAGCAGTAGGAATATCCTGTTTCTATCAGAATATATGATATTTTCAGGGTATTGAAGCATTGTATAGGACAATGTTGAGCAAGTTTATGTATACTGTTCCCTTCATGTCATGTCCCTAAACACTTGTACAGTTGCCAAGATAGTATTAAAGCAGTAGGAATATCCTGTTTCTATCAGAATATATGATATTTTCAAGGTATTGAAGCATTGTATAGGACAATGTTGAGACAAGTTTATGTATACTGTTCCCTTCATGTCATGTCCCTAAACACTTGTACAGTTGCCAGGATAGTATTAAAGCAGTAGGAATATCCTGTTTCTATCAGAATATATGATATTTTCAAGGTATTGAAGCATTGTATAGGACAATGTTGAGCAAGTTTATGTATACTGTTCCCTTCATGTCATGTCCCTTAACACTTGTTCATTTGCCAGGATAGTATTAAAGCAGTAAGAATATCCTGTTTCTATCAGAATATATGATATTTTCAAGGTATTGAAGCATTGTATAGGACAATGTTGAGACAAGTTTATGTATACTGTTCCCTTCATGTCATGTCCCTAAACACTTGTACAGTTGCCAGGATAGTATTAAAGCAGTAGGAATATCCTGTTTCTATCAGAATATATGATATTTTCAAGGTATTGTAGCATTGTACAGGGCAATGTTGAGACAAGTTTATGTATACTGTTCCCGTCATGTCTCTAAACACTTGTACATTTGCCAGGATAGTATTAAAGCAGTAGGAATATCCTGTTTCTATCAGAATATATGATATTTTCAAGGTATTGTAGCATTGTACAGGGCAATGTTGAGACAAGTTTATGTATACTGTTCCCGTCATGTCTCTAAACACTTGTACAGTTGCCAGGATAGTATTAAAGCAGTAGGAATATCCTGTTTCTATCAGAATATATGATATTTTCAGGGTATTGAAGCATTGTATAGGACAATGTTGAGCAAGTTTATGTATACTGTTCCCTTCATGTCATGTCTCTAAACACTTGTTCATTTGCCAGGATAGTATTACAGCAGTAGGAATATCCTGTTTCTATCAGAATATATGATATTTTCAGGGTATTGTAGCATTGTACAGGGCAATGTTGAGACAAGTTTATGTATGTACTGTTCCCGTCATGTCTCTAAACACTTGTACAGTTGCCAGGATAGTATTAAAGCAGTAGGAATATCCTGTTTCTATCAGAATATATGATATTTTCAGGGTATTGAAGCATTGTATAGGACAATGTTGGACAAGTTTATGTATACTGTTCCCTTCATGTCATGTCTCAAAACACTTGTACATTTGCCAGGATAGTATTAAAGCAGTAGGAATATCCTGTTTCTATCAGAATATATGATATTTTCAAGGTATTGTAGCATTGTACAGGGCAATGTTGAGACAAGTTTATGTATACTGTTCCCGTCATGTCTCTAAACACTTGTTCATTTGCCAGGATAGTATTAAAGCAGTAGGAATATCCTGTTTCTATCAGAATATATGATATTTTCAAGGTATTGAAGCATTGTATAGGACAATGTTGAGCAAGTTTATGTATACTGTTCCCTTCATGTCATGTCCCTAAACACTTGTACAGTTGCCAGGATAGTATTAAAGCAGTAGGAATATCCTGTTTCTATCAGAATATATGATATTTTCAGGGTATTGAAGCATTGTATAGGACAATGTTGAGACAAGTTTATGTATACTGTTCCCTTCATGTCATGTCCCTAAACACTTGTTCATTTGCCAGGATAGTATTAAAGCAGTAGGAATATCCTGTTTCTATCAGAATATATGATATTTTCAGGGTATTGATGCATTGTATAGGACAATGTTGAGCAAGTTTATGTATACTGTTCCCTTCATGTCATGTCCCTAAACACTTGTACAGTTGCCAGGATAGTATTAAAGCAGTAGGAATATCCTGTTTCTATCAGAATATATGATATTTTCAAGGTATTGAAGCATTGTATAGGACAATGTTGAGCAAGTTTATGTATACTGTTCCCTTCATGTCATGTCCCTAAACACTTGTACAGTTGCCAGGATAGTATTAAAGCAGTAGGAATATCCTGTTTCTATCAGAATATATGATATTTTCAGGGTATTGAAGCATTGTATAGGACAATGTTGAGCAAGTTTATGTATACTGTTCCCTTCATGTCATGTCCCTAAACACTTGTTCATTTGCCAGGATAGTATTAAAGCAGTAAGAATATCCTGTTTCTATCAGAATATATGATATTTTCAAGGTATTGTAGCATTGTACAGGGCAATGTTGAGACAAGTTTATGTATACTGTTCCCGTCATGTCTCTAAACACTTGTACATTTGCCAGGATAGTATTAAAGCAGTAGGAATATCCTGTTTCTATCAGAATATATGATATTTTCAGGGTATTGAAGCATTGTATAGGACAATGTTGAGCAAGTTTATGTATACTGTTCCCTTCATGTCATGTCTCAAAAGACTTGTACAGTTGCCAGGATAGTAGCAGTAGGAATATCCTGTTTCTATCAGAATGTATGATATTTTCAAGGTATTGTAGCATTGTACAGGGCAATGTTGAGACAAGTTAATGTATACTGTTCCCTTCATGTCATGTCTCTAAACACTTGTACAGTTGCCAGGATAGTATTAAAGCAGTAGGAATATCCTGTTTCTATCAGAATGTATGATATTTTCAAGGTATTGTAGCATTGTACAGGGCAATGTTGAGACAAGTTTATGTATACTGTTCCCGTCATGTCTCTAAACACTTGTACATTTGCCAGGATAGTATTAAAGCAGTAGGAATATCCTGTTTCTATCAGAATATATGATATTTTCAAGGTATTGTAGCATTGTACAGGACAATGTTGAGACAAGTTTATGTATACTGTTCCCTTCATGTCATGTCTCAAAACACTTGTACAGTTGCCAGGATAGTATTAAAGCAGTAGGAATATCCTGTTTCTATCAGAATATATGATATTTTCAAGGTATTGTAGCATTGTACAGGACAATGTTGAGACAAGTTTATGTATACTGTTCCCTTCATGTCATGTCTCAAAAGACTTGTACAGTTGCCAGGATAGTATTAAAGCAGTAGGAATATCCTGTTTCTATCAGAATATATGATATTTTCAGGGTATTGAAGCATTGTATAGGACAATGTTGGACAAGTTTATGTATACTGTTCCCTTCATGTCATGTCTCAAAACACTTGTACATTTGCCAGGATAGTATTAAAGCAGTAGGAATATCCTGTTTCTATCAGAATATATGATATTTTCAAGGTATTGTAGCATTGTACAGGGCAATGTTGAGACAAGTTTATGTATACTGTTCCCGTCATGTCTCTAAACACTTGTTCATTTGCCAGGATAGTATTAAAGCAGTAGGAATATCCTGTTTCTATCAGAATATATGATATTTTCAAGGTATTGAAGCATTGTATAGGACAATGTTGAGCAAGTTTATGTATACTGTTCCCTTCATGTCATGTCCCTAAACACTTGTACAGTTGCCAGGATAGTATTAAAGCAGTAGGAATATCCTGTTTCTATCAGAATATATGATATTTTCAGGGTATTGAAGCATTGTATAGGACAATGTTGAGACAAGTTTATGTATACTGTTCCCTTCATGTCATGTCCCTAAACACTTGTTCATTTGCCAGGATAGTATTAAAGCAGTAGGAATATCCTGTTTCTATCAGAATATATGATATTTTCAGGGTATTGAAGCATTGTATAGGACAATGTTGAGCAAGTTTATGTATACTGTTCCCTTCATGTCATGTCCCTAAACACTTGTACAGTTGCCAGGATAGTATTAAAGCAGTAGGAATATCCTGTTTCTATCAGAATATATGATATTTTCAAGGTATTGAAGCATTGTATAGGACAATGTTGAGCAAGTTTATGTATACTGTTCCCTTCATGTCATGTCCCTAAACACTTGTACAGTTGCCAGGATAGTATTAAAGCAGTAGGAATATCCTGTTTCTATCAGAATATATGATATTTTCAGGGTATTGAAGCATTGTATAGGACAATGTTGAGCAAGTTTATGTATACTGTTCCCTTCATGTCATGTCCCTAAACACTTGTTCATTTGCCAGGATAGTATTAAAGCAGTAAGAATATCCTGTTTCTATCAGAATATATGATATTTTCAAGGTATTGTAGCATTGTACAGGGCAATGTTGAGACAAGTTTATGTATACTGTTCCCGTCATGTCTCTAAACACTTGTACATTTGCCAGGATAGTATTAAAGCAGTAGGAATATCCTGTTTCTATCAGAATATATGATATTTTCAGGGTATTGAAGCATTGTATAGGACAATGTTGAGCAAGTTTATGTATACTGTTCCCTTCATGTCATGTCTCAAAAGACTTGTACAGTTGCCAGGATAGTAGCAGTAGGAATATCCTGTTTCTATCAGAATGTATGATATTTTCAAGGTATTGTAGCATTGTACAGGGCAATGTTGAGACAAGTTTATGTATACTGTTCCCTTCATGTCATGTCTCTAAACACTTGTACATTTGACAGGATAGTATTAAAGCAGTAGGAATATCCTGTTTCTATCACAATGTATGATATTTTCAATGTATTGTAGCATTGTACAGGGCAATGTTGAGACAAGTTTATGTATACTGTTCCCTTCATGTCACGTCTCAAAACACTTGTACAGTTGCCAGGATAGTATTAAAGCAGTAGGAATATCCTGTTTCTATCAGAATATATGATATTTTCAAGGTATTGTAGCATTGTACAGGACAATGTTGAGACAAGTTTATGTATACTGTTCCCTTCATGTCATGTTTCTAAACACTTGTACAGTTGCCAGGATAGTATTAAAGCAGTAGGAATATCCTGTTTCTATCAGAATATATGATATTTTCAAGGTATTGTAGCATTGTACAGGACAATGTTGAGACAAGTTTATGTATACTGTTCCCTTCATGTCATGTCTCAAAAGACTTGTACAGTTGCCAGGATAGTATTAAAGCAGTAGGAATAACCTGTTTCTATCAGAATATATATTTTCAAGGTATTGTGGCATTGTATAGGGCAATGTTGAGACAAGTTTATGTATACTGTTCCCTTCATGTCATGTCTCAAAACACTTGTACAGTTGCCAGGATAGTATTAAAGCAGTAGGAATATCCTGTTTCTATCAGAATATATGATATTTTCAAGGTATTGTAGCATTGTACAGGGCAATGTTGAGACAAGTTTATGTATACTGTTCCCTTCATGTCATGTCTCAAAACATTTGTTCATTTGCCAGGATAGTATTAAAGCAGTAGGAATATCCTGTTTCTATCAGAATATATATTTTCAATGTATTGTAGCATTGTACAGGACAATGTTGAGACAAGTTTATGTATACTGTTCCCTTCATGTCATGTCTCAAAACACTTGTACAGTTGCCAGGATAGTATTAAAGCAGTAGGAATATCCTGTTTCTATCAGAATATATGATATTTTCAAGGTATTGAAGCATTGTATAGGACAATGTTGAGCAAGTTTATGTATACTGTTCCCTTCATGTCATGTCCCTTAACACTTGTTCATTTGCCAGGATAGTATTAAAGCAGTAAGAATATCCTGTTTCTATCAGAATATATGATATTTTCAAGGTATTGAAGCATTGTATAGGACAATGTTGAGACAAGTTTATGTATACTGTTCCCTTCATGTCATGTCCCTAAACACTTGTACAGTTGCCAGGATAGTATTAAAGCAGTAGGAATATCCTGTTTCTATCAGAATATATGATATTTTCAAGGTATTGTAGCATTGTACAGGGCAATGTTGAGACAAGTTTATGTATACTGTTCCCGTCATGTCTCTAAACACTTGTACATTTGCCAGGATAGTATTAAAGCAGTAGGAATATCCTGTTTCTATCAGAATATATGATATTTTCAAGGTATTGTAGCATTGTACAGGGCAATGTTGAGACAAGTTTATGTATACTGTTCCCGTCATGTCTCTAAACACTTGTACAGTTGCCAGGATAGTATTAAAGCAGTAGGAATATCCTGTTTCTATCAGAATATATGATATTTTCAGGGTATTGAAGCATTGTATAGGACAATGTTGAGCAAGTTTATGTATACTGTTCCCTTCATGTCATGTCTCTAAACACTTGTTCATTTGCCAGGATAGTATTACAGCAGTAGGAATATCCTGTTTCTATCAGAATATATGATATTTTCAGGGTATTGTAGCATTGTACAGGGCAATGTTGAGACAAGTTTATGTATGTACTGTTCCCGTCATGTCTCTAAACACTTGTACAGTTGCCAGGATAGTATTAAAGCAGTAGGAATATCCTGTTTCTATCAGAATATATGATATTTTCAGGGTATTGAAGCATTGTATAGGACAATGTTGGACAAGTTTATGTATACTGTTCCCTTCATGTCATGTCTCAAAACACTTGTACATTTGCCAGGATAGTATTAAAGCAGTAGGAATATCCTGTTTCTATCAGAATATATGATATTTTCAAGGTATTGTAGCATTGTACAGGGCAATGTTGAGACAAGTTTATGTATACTGTTCCCGTCATGTCTCTAAACACTTGTTCATTTGCCAGGATAGTATTAAAGCAGTAGGAATATCCTGTTTCTATCAGAATATATGATATTTTCAAGGTATTGAAGCATTGTATAGGACAATGTTGAGCAAGTTTATGTATACTGTTCCCTTCATGTCATGTCCCTAAACACTTGTACAGTTGCCAGGATAGTATTAAAGCAGTAGGAATATCCTGTTTCTATCAGAATATATGATATTTTCAGGGTATTGAAGCATTGTATAGGACAATGTTGAGACAAGTTTATGTATACTGTTCCCTTCATGTCATGTCCCTAAACACTTGTTCATTTGCCAGGATAGTATTAAAGCAGTAGGAATATCCTGTTTCTATCAGAATATATGATATTTTCAGGGTATTGAAGCATTGTATAGGACAATGTTGAGCAAGTTTATGTATACTGTTCCCTTCATGTCATGTCCCTAAACACTTGTACAGTTGCCAGGATAGTATTAAAGCAGTAGGAATATCCTGTTTCTATCAGAATATATGATATTTTCAAGGTATTGAAGCATTGTATAGGACAATGTTGAGCAAGTTTATGTATACTGTTCCCTTCATGTCATGTCCCTAAACACTTGTACAGTTGCCAGGATAGTATTAAAGCAGTAGGAATATCCTGTTTCTATCAGAATATATGATATTTTCAGGGTATTGAAGCATTGTATAGGACAATGTTGAGCAAGTTTATGTATACTGTTCCCTTCATGTCATGTCCCTAAACACTTGTTCATTTGCCAGGATAGTATTAAAGCAGTAAGAATATCCTGTTTCTATCAGAATATATGATATTTTCAAGGTATTGTAGCATTGTACAGGGCAATGTTGAGACAAGTTTATGTATACTGTTCCCGTCATGTCTCTAAACACTTGTACATTTGCCAGGATAGTATTAAAGCAGTAGGAATATCCTGTTTCTATCAGAATATATGATATTTTCAGGGTATTGAAGCATTGTATAGGACAATGTTGAGCAAGTTTATGTATACTGTTCCCTTCATGTCATGTCTCAAAAGACTTGTACAGTTGCCAGGATAGTAGCAGTAGGAATATCCTGTTTCTATCAGAATGTATGATATTTTCAAGGTATTGTAGCATTGTACAGGGCAATGTTGAGACAAGTTAATGTATACTGTTCCCTTCATGTCATGTCTCTAAACACTTGTACAGTTGCCAGGATAGTATTAAAGCAGTAGGAATATCCTGTTTCTATCAGAATGTATGATATTTTCAAGGTATTGTAGCATTGTACAGGGCAATGTTGAGACAAGTTTATGTATACTGTTCCCGTCATGTCTCTAAACACTTGTACATTTGCCAGGATAGTATTAAAGCAGTAGGAATATCCTGTTTCTATCAGAATATATGATATTTTCAAGGTATTGTAGCATTGTACAGGACAATGTTGAGACAAGTTTATGTATACTGTTCCCTTCATGTCATGTCTCAAAACACTTGTACAGTTGCCAGGATAGTATTAAAGCAGTAGGAATATCCTGTTTCTATCAGAATATATGATATTTTCAAGGTATTGTAGCATTGTACAGGACAATGTTGAGACAAGTTTATGTATACTGTTCCCTTCATGTCATGTCTCAAAAGACTTGTACAGTTGCCAGGATAGTATTAAAGCAGTAGGAATATCCTGTTTCTATCAGAATATATGATATTTTCAGGGTATTGAAGCATTGTATAGGACAATGTTGGACAAGTTTATGTATACTGTTCCCTTCATGTCATGTCTCAAAACACTTGTACATTTGCCAGGATAGTATTAAAGCAGTAGGAATATCCTGTTTCTATCAGAATATATGATATTTTCAAGGTATTGTAGCATTGTACAGGGCAATGTTGAGACAAGTTTATGTATACTGTTCCCGTCATGTCTCTAAACACTTGTTCATTTGCCAGGATAGTATTAAAGCAGTAGGAATATCCTGTTTCTATCAGAATATATGATATTTTCAAGGTATTGAAGCATTGTATAGGACAATGTTGAGCAAGTTTATGTATACTGTTCCCTTCATGTCATGTCCCTAAACACTTGTACAGTTGCCAGGATAGTATTAAAGCAGTAGGAATATCCTGTTTCTATCAGAATATATGATATTTTCAGGGTATTGAAGCATTGTATAGGACAATGTTGAGACAAGTTTATGTATACTGTTCCCTTCATGTCATGTCCCTAAACACTTGTTCATTTGCCAGGATAGTATTAAAGCAGTAGGAATATCCTGTTTCTATCAGAATATATGATATTTTCAGGGTATTGAAGCATTGTATAGGACAATGTTGAGCAAGTTTATGTATACTGTTCCCTTCATGTCATGTCCCTAAACACTTGTACAGTTGCCAGGATAGTATTAAAGCAGTAGGAATATCCTGTTTCTATCAGAATATATGATATTTTCAAGGTATTGAAGCATTGTATAGGACAATGTTGAGCAAGTTTATGTATACTGTTCCCTTCATGTCATGTCCCTAAACACTTGTACAGTTGCCAGGATAGTATTAAAGCAGTAGGAATATCCTGTTTCTATCAGAATATATGATATTTTCAGGGTATTGAAGCATTGTATAGGACAATGTTGAGCAAGTTTATGTATACTGTTCCCTTCATGTCATGTCCCTAAACACTTGTTCATTTGCCAGGATAGTATTAAAGCAGTAAGAATATCCTGTTTCTATCAGAATATATGATATTTTCAAGGTATTGTAGCATTGTACAGGGCAATGTTGAGACAAGTTTATGTATACTGTTCCCGTCATGTCTCTAAACACTTGTACATTTGCCAGGATAGTATTAAAGCAGTAGGAATATCCTGTTTCTATCAGAATATATGATATTTTCAGGGTATTGAAGCATTGTATAGGACAATGTTGAGACAAGTTTATGTATACTGTTCCCTTCATGTCATGTCTCTAAACACTTGTACAGTTGCCAGGATAGTATTAAAGCAGTAGGAATATCCTGTTTCTATCAGAATATATGATATTTTCAAGGTATTGTAGCATTGTACAGGACAATGTTGAGACAAGTTTATGTATACTGTTCCCTTCATGTCATGTCTCAAAAGACTTGTACAGTTGCCAGGATAGTATTAAAGCAGTAGGAATATCCTGTTTCTATCAGAATATATGATATTTTCAAGGTATTGTGGCATTGTACAGGGCAATGTTGGGACAAGTTTATGTATACTGTTCCCTTCATGTCATGTCTCAAAAGACTTGTTCATTTGCCAGGATAGTATTAAAGCAGTAGGAATATCCTGTTTCTATCAGAATATATGATATTTTCAAGGTATTGTGGCATTGTACAGGGCAATGTTGAGACAAGTTTATGTATACTGTTCCCTTCATGTCATGTCTCAAAAGACTTGTACAGTTGCCAGGATAGTATTAAAGCAGTAGGAATATCCTGTTTCTATCAGAATATATGATATTTTCAAGGTATTGTGGCATTGTACAGGGCAATGTTGAGACAAGTTTATGTATACTGTTCCCTTCATGTCATGTCTCAAAAGACTTGTTCATTTGCCAGGATAGTATTAAAGCAGTAGGAATATCCTGTTTCTATCAGAAAAGGTTAGAAACTGTTGAAACTATCAGCATGACTGCTTTAAAGCATACATGAGAGGCTCAGAGGACAGTACAGACTGGCATTCATAGGGAAACAAAGACGAAATATTTCTGAGCAAACTTGACAATAGAATAGCTTAACAGTAAGAAACATGGCAACAAAAGAACTATAAACAAAGAGAACTGAGTAAGAATGTGACAAGAGAATAACTAACAGATACAGTAGTAATGAATAAACATGAGAGAAGTAAAAACACCCTACTAAATCAGTTATAGGCATAATTGTAAGAAAAAGTGCATTTCCATAAATAAACAAAATCATACGTCTTTTGCAAATGTACCTCACAAAGAATATTTCCATATGAGTGTGCAGCATAACAGAGTGGGGGCAGCTTCACAGTCAAGAATAAACATGAGAAAAACTAATATGAGGAGACAAGATCAGACTCAAATATAAGAAATAGATATATTTATTATAACAGAATCATTTTACATATAGGTCACAAGAGTTATAACTATAAGTATAAGGAACAAGCAAGAGAAGTTCTCAGCAATAATGACAAGACCATGAAAATAAATAAGGTGAACTAGTCTGACCTTCTTCTCCTGGACTGAGAGATAGGCACAAATGTCATCGTCAGATGAAACTTTCACAATGACTGTGTCTACATCATCAGGAAAGGTGTATTCCAGAAGCTGAAAGATAATGGACAGAAATGGAAATCTAACCCACAACCTACAAACTGAGACCTGTATTAATAAAACAAAGCAGGTTCACAGCCCTTTACTAAGGTATCAAATTGTGTAACAAAGTAAATTGACAACCCTTTAATAAGGTATCAAGGTATCACATTGATGCTTGGATGTTGAAGAGGATCAAATAAACTACTGATGGTAAAATCTGGAGAACTGAAGGCGATTTATGGCATTTTAAGAAAATCTTGAGTGAGCAGATGGACTGGCAGATGGGTTGGGGAGCCCTATGCTAACCTTTTGATCTTTTCTAGCCCCTGCTCTAATTGGTTAAGGGGGCAAAGTTTAATGTACTGTGATAACCCAAGCCTTCACCTATATGGTGGGTAGGACATGTCAGATGAAAACTTCTATGCTCTAGCCACCTTGGAAAGTGAGGAGTTTATTGTGTAAGTCAATGGGGGCAATTAATTCTGGTACGACACTGTTAGGCAAAAATGTGTATTTCTCAATTTGGCTGAAAAATGCATGTAAATGGCAGAAATGCAAAGTAAAGTGTAACAGTTGATATTTCAGAAGAGACATTCCATGATTTCATGCTTCAATGATTTCTACAATAAAAATTGAGTATTTAGATCAAAATTAAGCCTGAGATTGTGAGCAAATTATTCATGTTTAATCTACTTTTAATGTTTCTGAATAACATAAAAGGACTTTAAGCTTGGCCCGATACAGTTGAGTGTGGTTGACACTAGTTTCACAAAGCTTGCATAGCAACAGTAATGTACTGTACATGATGTTTTGTTGTATGGATAGTATTAAACTTGGAATAAGTTTATTCAAAATACATGAAATGTGGATGTCCAACCTGGAAACCTTAATTTATTCCTGCTTTACTTATAATTATTGATTTTTGAAGATTCATGCTGGTGAGTGGCCTAATATTGTTGCCTATTAGCTGATGTTATTAGCAGATGCCTTCATAGTGTTTTCTACGCCTAGCCTTTTGACCACTGATTGTGTTAGACACATTACTATATGTGCCTGTAATATTGTTGCCTATGACTGGTTACTGGTCCCGTAACCCGCCAGGGTCGTAGGGGCGCTGCAATGGAGAACTCATCAGGCGCTTCCATTCCTGTCGGTCATGGGCAAGAGCCTGGGTTGTAGCAAAGTTCATGCCAGTCCACTCCTTGATGTTGTCGACCCATCTCTTCCTCTGTCTGCCCCGTCTTCTCTTCCCCTGTACTGTGCCTTGGAGGATGGTTTTTGACAGCCCATCAGTTCTTGTCACATGCCCATACCATCTCAGTTTTCTTTTCTTGACTGTGGTCAGTATGTCTTCGTAGTTGGCGATGTGTTGTTTGACGGTTCTGCGTACTTCCTCATTTGTGATGTGGTCAGTGTATGAGATGCCAAGGACTTTTCTGGAGTATCTCATTTCCACTGCTTGGATTTTCTTTTGCAGCTCGGCAGTAAGGGTCCATGACTCACATGCATACCGAAAGATCGACAGTACAAGTGCATGCAAGAGCTTCAACTTGGACCTGAGGGAGATGTTCCTGTCGTTCCAGATTGGTTTGAGCTTTGCCAATGCTGCGGCTGTGCAGCTCTTGCCAGGACCTCTGCCTTTGAGCCCTCCTCACTGATGATGGCTCCAAGATACTTGAACTGATTTACTGTCTCCAGTTGTTGTCCACTGGCCACGATATTCCTTGTGAATGGAGTTGTGCTGTTTGTCATCAGCTTGGTCTTCCCGGCACTGATCTCCATGCCATACTTTCTTGATGTGTCATCCAGGCAGCTCACAAGGTTGCCTATTAGCTGATGTTATTGGCAGATGCCTTCATAGTGTTGTCTACACCTAGCCTTTGGACCACTGATTGTGTTTGACACATTACTATATGTGCCTGTAATTTTTGAACCTGTATTTTACTTGAACTACCTTTATTCTGCTTAAACTACATCTGGTTAAGGCTGGCTAACATATTTCTTTCTCTCTAATGTACTTGGTTGCACAATTTCACATAACACTGTCTGACAAATCCATGTCAGTTGAAAACTTCTATCAATACTCTAGGAGCCTTAGAAATAGCGAGTTTGGTGTGTAAGTCAATGGGAGCAATTAATTCTGGTATGACACCTGTAACCACAGATGTAGGTATTGTTTACTTGGAAATTTCTTGACCTCACTGTTAATTGGTTCTTTGGAGCAATGTGTATTTAAGGTGTGTGTGTATTTTTAACAAATCAACAGTCATTTTAAAACATCCCATCATAGTAATCTCTACTAAGGCTCTGGGGAAACTTTTAAAGCTACACCATATTGAGATCCTGATATATATATATATATATATATATATATATATATATATATATACAGTATATATATATATATAAGCATTCAAATCAGAAAGGGTCTCATCATAATTATTTTCATTGACTCATTTTATTTTACACTTGTACATACTAGTGTGGATCCACATGCATAGTATTAATGTTACAAGGTTGTACTACATGGATCTGGTATGAAGTTCACAAAAGACTTGTCTGATTCTTGTATTTACATGTTTTTTTTTACCAATGTCAACATCAAATGACATTTGGGGACCCAAATTCAATAAAGTCCTACTCAATTTATGGATCTACATACCAAGTATGAATTTCATCCAGCTATAGTATTGCAGTTATATTATTTTGTGTAAAAGTAAGTTGGCCTGACGTTTCGATCCTTGCAGGCCTATGGCTAATATGTTATATTATTTCACGGTTTTCAGACCAATCTTGCACTCAAATGACCTTTGACCTTAAACACTATTTAATTCATGATATACCTTTTTTATTTCTTGCATTTACAAGCCACACTGCCATGCATGCACAGATGCAATCACAGTCACATAGACTCAATTCTTACCAAAGGTTGCGTTGGGGCTGCTGTAGTCTCCATGGAAGTTACATTCCTGTAAAGAAAAGTAACTATAAATCATCAAGAAATAATGAACAATCTCCAGAAACAAAAGAAAATCTTACTGCAACAAGCTTGATATTGCATATCATTATTTATAAATTATTTGTACAACCTAAGCCCATTCTATCTTTACAGCAAATCACCTGCCATTGTTTCTCTCTACTGTCACGAGTATGCTTGACGCAACTCTAACGCCTATCGTGCAGCTGGATAAATTTACAGATGAATATTCATTTGTTGTCTGTTCTGCTCACGAAGTTTGCATTAGTAACATTCAACATTCTAGTATGCTTTGTTTAATTCACTGACTGCTCCACAGGCATCAATTGAATTTGTGTAAGTCATTGTTTAGATTACTTTGTATGAAATTGCAAGTAAAGGGTTGTTTTGAATAGGCCGGGTATTCCTATTTGGTACAACTTGGTGCAAGGGTGCTGGGTGAACCACAGCAGTTACTTGTTGCAGTTGGACACGATGTACGTTGGGTGACGTTAGCCTGCAGTACTTCGCTATTTTACTATGGTATATGTAGGGGCAACTCTAGTTCCCCGCTGATGAATTGGTGGTTATATATCTTGTCATATATCGTGAAGGACATGCCAATACCTGCAAATAAGCCGGAAACTGACCGAATTCCGGTTTTTGCCCTTGGTTACGAGGAGTGAATAAAGCTATCCATAGTAAAGAAACACGCCACCCGAGTATTTATGTTGTCCAGTCGAGCCATTTTACCTTACCCGTGACAGTTACAGGCTACAACACCGCCTTTCCTTTCTTTACACAGCAAATCACCTGCTATTGCTTCTCTCTATGGTTACGGGATACCACACCGCCTGTCCTTTCTTAACACAGCAAATCACCTGCTATTGCTTCTCTCTATGGTTACGGGCTACCACACCGCCTTTCCTTTCTTAACACAGCAAATCACCTGCTATTGCTTCTCTCTATGGTTACGGGCTACCACACCGCCTTTCCTTTCTTAACACAGCAAATCACCTGCTATTGCTTCTCTCTATGGTTACGGGCTACAACACCGCCTTTCCTTTCTTTACACAGCAAATCACCTGCTATTGCTTCTCTCTATGGTTACGGGCTACCACACCGCCTTTCCTTTCTTAACACAGCAAATCACCTGCTATTGCTTCTCTCTATGGTTACGGGCTACCACACCGCCTTTCCTTTCTTAGCACAGCAAATCACCTGCTATTGCTTCTCTCTATGGTTACGGGCTACCACACCGCCTTTCCTTTCTTTACACATCAAATCACCTGCCATTGCTTCTCTCTATGGTTAAAGGCTACCACACCGCCTTTCCTTTCTTGACACAGCAAATCACCTGCTTTGCTTCTCTCTATGGTTACAGGCTACCACACCGCCTTTCCTTTCTTTACACAGTAAATCACCTGCTAGTGCTTCTCTCTATGGTTACAGGCTACAACACCGCCTTTCCTTTCTTGACACAGCAAATCACCTGCTAGTGCTTCTCTCTATGGTTACAGGCTACAACACTGCCTTTCCTTTCTTAACACAGTAAATCACCTGCTATTGCTTCTCTCTATGGTTACAGGCTACCACACCGCCTTTCCTTTCTTAACACAGCAAATCACCTGCTATTGCTTCTCTCTATGGTTACAGGCTACAACACTGCCTTTCCTTTCTTAACACAGTAAATCACCTGCTATTGCTACTCTCTATGGTTACAGGCTACAACACTGCCTTTCCTTTCTTAACACAGTCCATCACCTGCTATTGCTTCTCTCTATGGTTACAGGCTACAACACTGCCTTTCCTTTCTTAACACAGTAAATCACCTGCTATTGCTTCTCTCTATGGTTACAGGCTACAACACTGCCTTTCCCTTCTTTACACAGCAAATCACAACTCCCTCTTTCCCTAGTTGTACATATATGTCTCCACTATCCCCTTCCCTCTTTGAACCACAAGTGATAAACATCCACCTCTCCCTCCCTCCCTCCCCCCCCTCCCCTCCTTTTCCTCTCTGTGATATTCAACCACCCTTTAAAGGCAAGTCACTACCAATCACACGATCCACATAGTTCTATATTGTAGTATGTTCATTAAGTCTAGTATTTCAGATAATCAAAGACTTAACAATTGTTGTTCATCGGGTTAACTTACGCTAAAGAAAATGTTTCATTGTTGTTAGCCATCACTGTATAGCTGAGGTTTACTTGCGAAAATGTTGAGACCCTTATTGAAAGAGCACCACCATCATTTTGCGTTGGACAAAGTGTGTGGCTGACACTGCTGTAACTTGTTCTAAGAATGGAAAAGAAGAAACAGACAAGAAAGTGAAACTGCAGTAGTTCAGTTTAAATCATCTTTATCTACATAAAATAAAATCCCATTCAAGTCTTTGTACTCACAAAATGACATGATGCTCACTTGCCCTCTTTGCCCCATGATTGATCAGAGGTTATAGATGATTAAGCACCTACAAGACCCACTTTCCATTCCCACTAAAGAGAACTAACCAATTCCTAACTCTTTAGTTTTCAGTACTGCTGTGTTGTACATCTCAATCAAAACAATTTCAAAAAACGAACCCTCTGTTTTGGTTTAAATTTAAAGGGGGAGGTTAAGTGGTTTATGGTTATCCCAGATGTATGCTAATCCATATACCGGTAGCAATTTAAAAATTTGCACAACCGGTTCAAGATACTTAGTAGTGTTCAAACGATAATCGGAATCGGTAAAAATTACGTAGAATACCAGTAGTGTCATAAGGATTATTCAAAAACATATGGAAGGTGAAAATATCATTATTCAAAAACATGGAAGGTGAAAATATCAACTGATGTATTAGGTTTGTTCTTTTACTATGAAACATTAACATAAAGACACCCTCTATATGTCTTTCACAATATAATATCATCAAACTAGGCTGCCAGGGTCTCTGATTTTGCATCCCTCGTCGTTAGGTACTTCAATGTTTCTCGGCACAGTAAGCATGGTAACAATTAACGAATGTGCTGGATATATAAGAACCTACGTTGATTAGCTACATGTAAGTATAGGTTATGTTGAGGCATGAAATGCTCCGTAGTGCAGTATTTGATGCAAAAATTTGTAATTTGATGTTTCTTTTTCTCACAATTTGCAAAGGGCCATACTTCCCAACCCATCACCTCCCTTTTACCGTGGACCCTCTTATCTCATTTTTTTCAAACTTTCAATGTTTGCCGCATGTTTTACTTAGGCTGAAAAGTATGGGTGTCAATGGGAATTTACTGTCTTGGATCGGGAATTGGCTTGGTAATAGGGAACAGAGGGTGGTAATTAAAGGCTTTGCTTCTTCTTGGCAGAACGTTACTAGTGGGGTTCCACAAGGGTCTGTATTAAGTCCCTTGTTGTTTGTTGCCTATATAAATGACATTGACAGAGATATTTTGTGTACAGCTTAGAAGTTTGCTGATGACACCAAATTCTATTCTGAGGTCTCTTCCAAAAGCAATTCTGAGAAATTTCAAATGGATTTGGATAAGGTTTTTTCCTGGTGTCGGGGATGGCAAATGCATTTTAATATTGATAAATGCAAGATGATGCATATTGGTGGCAGTATTGTGTGGAGTTACAGGAGGTCTCTGTTGAAAGAGACCTAGGTATCTACATTGACTGGTCTCTGCAACTTTCTAAACATTGTCTCGAAGCTGCTAAAAGAGGTAATAGGGTTTTAGGTATGATCAAGAGGAACTTCAGTATTCTGAAAGAGGAAATCTAGTTAGGCTTTATAAGCAGTTGGTTAGGCCTCATCTGGAGTATGCTGTGCAGGCTTGGAACCCATATTTTGCTAAGGATAAGGAAGTACTTGAAAAGGTCCAGAGGAGGGCTACTAGGATGATTAGTTCCTTAAAGAGTGTTCCTTATTATAGGCGGTTACAACTGTTGAATCTTACCATACTGGAGCTTAGGAGGTTATGTGGTGACTTGATTCAGGTTTTCATGATTGTGTATGGTTTTGAAAATTTATCTTTCACTGACTTTTTCATGTTTGCTAACAGTAGTTGTACCAGAGGTCAAAAAGTCACATAGTAGGATTAATATTTGGCATAACTTTTCTTCTAATAGGGTTGTGAATGAGTGGAACGGTTTGCCTGAGAAAGTTGTACTTGCAAGTAGTGTGAATGGGTTTAAGAATGCTTTGGACAAGCACTTTAAGCATTGTAATCGGGTCTGAGTGTTTGTGTCTTCAGTTTTTTTTCACTCCTATAGGGTCATTGATGGGGACTTGAGTGTCCCTCCTGATCCTTTCTAAACTAAACTAAGCAAATTATGCCATGAAATAATTTTATTGAACTTGAACTTGAATGGAGTTAAATCAGTAACGAATAAGGATGTTTAACTTCAAGTTCAAAACATTTCTATGTATGTTCATAAACAGAATCAAACTGAAAATCAGTATAAAATAATGTCGGAATGTAAGAAATATGTAATTAAAATTTACACTTTGGTAAAGATTGAAGATGGATGGTTTGTCTGAGATACATTTTGAGATGGATATTTTGAGTAACTATTCTTAGCGCATTTCAAGCCAGTAACAGGTGACATATGTCGAGGTGGTTAGGCCATTCGATTACTACAGTGCTTACTTGGTAGGATGTCATATTTTCGTATTTTGTAAAAAAAAATTGTTTGCTTTACGCGAAACTCCAGAGGTGATTTGGTACACACAAAAGGACACATGAGAGCCTTTTTTATGCAATAAAAGCAAACGGAAACAGAGGAAAATCACAACAATAATATATTATTGCCGATTTCGTATAAACAGGATATTTTCTGTTTGTCAAATCATCGGAATCGGCCAGATTTTGAAGAAAATTATCGGTAGATTGGTATTTTCTGTTTAAGCGTAATCGTTTGAACACTTATTCTAAGTAGATGTTTATACCAGTCTATGAGTGGTAACTATAATGGAGCACATTACTTACTTAGAACCGACTACAAATGGCACAGACCAGGACCGGACACTCTTCTGTTCTAATGCTACAAAAGAAACTGGATACTCAACAGGGGCAGGACTACTCACAGATATGCGCACAACTGCAGACTGCTGCAATGAAAAATAAACATACAATGAATGATGGTCAGCAAGTCAGTGTCATCTACAAGTAAGACATGGTCCAAATTAATGCTAAATTTTACAAGAATTTGTTGTCCACAGAAAAAACCATAAATAAAGACTGAACTCTGGCCAAACAGTGAAGAGTATTAAGGTGAAATATGAGTCTATCATCAAGCAAACTGTTCTTCTTTTAGTTGGCTTACACCTAGATTGTCTTCAGTTGGGTTCTAGGTACACACAGTAACTCAACAAATACACTGTCAATTCAGCAATGGAAGTACAACTTCACCTGTAAATAACCATGCCAACTAGTCTAAGCCCACTAAGTCCCTAATTAAACTTGAGGTTAACGTTACAATCTCATTAATTTTACTGTACCTGCATGTCACTAAAATGGTAGTTAAAAGTGCTGTTTTCAGACACGTTTCCACTATAGCGAACACCAAAATCGGCCTCCGTTGTTTCGTTCATTAACACAGGATAAGGTAGTCCTATGCAAAGCAAAACAGCAACGATCTTGGACATCATGTTTGGTACTTGAAAATCTTGAAAATCAAAGATATAAATAAAATGAAGGCACTTTACATACAGTATTTCACAACACAATTACACCTTCCTTCTATAGGTCTTCTTGTCAGATATAACAGTAATTGATGAACAACTGCTAACAAGGGCTTATCCTCGATTTTCTGCATACTTTGACCACTCTGACCACATGTGCAGTAGTCTGTATTACCGAGATGTACAGTATACAGGCTTGGGGTAATCGTAATCAGTAATCGTAATCGATTACAATCGATTACATTTTTTGAAGTAATCGTAATCGTAATCGATTACTTTTGTGAAAATTACAAAGTAATCGTAATCGTAATCGATTACAAGGGCAAAGTAATCGTAATCGTATTACATTTATGATTACAGTGAAATTTGAATGAGAAGGGCAAAATTAGTAGAAAAGATTAAAACTAATTCTAACTATTGGCTTTTAGTGTGACCAAAGAAGTGTTCCTGCTTCTAGAATTCTCTAGCACAATAAACTTATACTAAGAAGTACTGGGGATTTGATCGCCATATTCAAGGATTTTTTGTCACCTAAATTACTCTGTTCAATGCTGCCTCTCAGCGTTCACAATCCTTTTGCATACACAACTGGTTGTCTGTTTAATTGTCTGTTCCTTCATACTTAGTAAAGATTCCTAAATCCTATTGGTCCATTCAAGTCAGCTGACCGTGGTTAATCCTGTGAGTAACGCACGGTAAAATTACGGGGCATCACTTTAATAAATCTTTGGTTATATGTAACCAAAAATGTTTTGTTTTATGATTTTTCCCCCACACAAATGGTAGTGTATGAATGAACAGGGTTAATCAACGGTCTAGCGTGCGTTACTCACATGATTAATGCACTCTGGGTGTTAATGCTATCGCTGGAAGCACTCGGGCTCCGCTACGCTCCGCCCTCGTGCATCGCTTGCATTATCCCCCGATCGTGATTTAATCCTGTGAGTAACGCACGCTAGACCGTTGATAAACCCCTTATTTAAATTGTTTTTTTTACTGGACTTACTGTATGGGTTACACATCTTAAACGTGTTAAGGCATAAATGTGTAATGCCTGGTAGGAATTGTAGATATACTTCCACAATTTTGTCCTTATATACTGTAAATGCCCTTCCTTTGCCCTATTTCATTGCCCTTTTCCCGGCAGAGAGTTATATTAAACAGATATGCAGAGGATTGTGCAAGTAACCACAATGTAATCATGATTGTAATCACGATTACATTACAATGTAATCGTAATCGATTACTTCAACTTTAGGCTGTAATCATAATCGTAATCGTAATCATACATTCTCAAGTAATCGTAATCGTAATCAATTACATTCAGATGTAATCGCCCCAAGCCTGACAGTATAGGCCCCTTACTATATACAATGAAGTAACACTAGTGTCAGTGGTTTATCCTAGCCTTAATACTGATTCCCATAACAAGCTGAAATGTCACTGACACTTTACAGGTTCTTGTCAAGAAAAGTAAAGGGGAAAATAGTTTCAACTTGGGCCTAATAAGCTGCACTACTGTGTGTTAGCAAGGAGTGTTAGCCAGGCGTGGCGGAACGGGAAAATTATTGGGGGGGCTAATGTGTGGAGGCTATCTAAGCGGAGCGCCACCATCGGTTGGCACGGAGCGTACAAGAAAATTTTGGGTTTTTCAAACCCCCAGATGGCCGGAAACGGCACTTCCCGAGTGTTTTATGCTGCGAATACCTAGCCCTAAAATATGGGTCTCAAGCCTGCAATTTCTCAGATTGCATGTAAAAGTCTGTAGAAACATTGTAATTTGTATATTCGATGGTGTTTTAAGAGAGTAGCTATTACTCGTAGTGTACTCGCAAAGACGTTTTTGAGTGTAGTAAGGGGATGTTGGAGAACTGGCTGAAATGAGGCAAGACATTAGCCTAAGATGAAGTTGTGTTGCGCTTACCGGTACTCACACTCACTGCTTCCACTTTTCACGGGGCGTGAAGACGCGGTTGGGGTGACAATGTGGTCTATAGCCAGGGGACGGGCCGAGGGTCCCCCAGCATTTACTAAAATTATAACACCTATATAGTATACGTGTGCATCGGACAGATCGACAAGTATGCATTGAAAAATGGGCAGATACACGTTTCGAAGCCTTGGTAAATATTGGGGGGGCTTATCATGCATTTGCCCCCTCAACTTTTTCATTGGGGGCTGAGCCCCCCAAGCCCCCCCCCCCGGTTCCGCCGCCACTGGTGTTAGCGAGGTGGTAAACGCCGGTGCCTTTCAATCATAAAGTCCCTAGTTTGAGTCGTCTAGTTACAGAGTTGTTGACCATTGAAAATTCATAATCGTGGATGTTAAATATGAATCTAAGAGACTGACTTGGATCAGCTTGCGGCTTTGATAAGCCAATGATGGCTTCTTCGCAAGTTCCTGATTGCAGGAGGATCTACGATTATATAAACTAAGAGACTGAGAACAAACACCTATGTGGCCAGGGACATTTCTGGAGCGCATTTTTTCTTTAACATGGTAGTTACTTTAGGTGACTTGGTCATTCACTAATTTTACTTCTTCAAATAGCAGGAAAAAAACTAGACACCTGGAGAAGAATTTCGGCTTCAGCTTTTACTACAATACAATTTTGTACCTTTAGTTTAATAATTTCCATGCTAAACTTGAATTTCTGAAATTTAAAAATCTAAAACTGATGCAAACACTGCGAACTAAATATTCCCGGAATTGTAACAAAGTGTGAAGATCGTTATCTGTAATTGCTACTCATACAGTGAGCCTTGTAAGGAAGTGTGGTGATCGTTATCTGTAATTGCTACCCATACAGTGAGCCTTTACACACTACCATTAAAAGCTTTTGCCGCAGCTAGACCAAAATTGATGGAGAGTAGAAAGGCCTCATTGGCTCATACACCGTTTCACATAGTAAAGGCCATAGCCTGCATACTAGGCACACAAGCACTAACCTAATAAACATTTATTGTTGTGAATGTGTGATTGGAAAATAATAACTCTTTTGTAAAGCGGTAACAGAAGAATAAATGAAAATATACATGTATGCTTTGTCAAAGGGATTTGTAAACTGGTTATTGCATTTAAACAAATTGATGTTATACATACATATATGAGTACTGTACAGTACTTGGAATCAATAACACTAGGCCTCCAGACTTTTTATTAATGAATGGATGACAGGTTCATAAAATCAGGGTTTCTGATAAAAGGGTTCTATTTGCTTCTATGCATCCCATTTAAACAGTCAAATCACGCTAACTTTTATTATTCATTGTATCATATCTTATTGTCATCCTTAGTAAACACAAATGAAAATAAAATAAAACTGTTAGCAAACTGCTTGTTCACTAGAGAGCCTGTGTAAGAGAATCTAGCTCAGGATCTTCTTCAGAGGGTCATTCAGCCTCTGAAGAAGATCCTGCTGGCATGGAAACGTCAGGCCAACTTACTTTAACACAAACACAAATGAACACGGAATGATATTGTGTAACACCCAGGTCCGGTACTAAAAAGGGTAACAAGGGGGGAGGGGGCAAATTATCAAATTAAAGGAACAGAAAATACTTTTTTAATTTGTAACAAAACAAATTTATGGCAGCAGGCTTCCAAATCCCTGAAAAACGTGTTTAAACTCCTCCCTGAAATCTATTAACCTATAAATCCACTAATCCAACCATCAGAAGGAACTGAGACACAACAGTCTGGGATACCTCAACTAATAAACTATACCACCAGAGGTGGCCCAGAACCCTGCAATAAACAATTAAGGTAGTAAAGAAAACCCTGGCAGCTGAATTTCTCATCCCTTCTGGAAACTTGAAGGACTGTTGTCAGACTTCCTGCATGGGTCATTCTGTATCAAATCACAAAGTTTTTTTGAGCATGTCATAATTGGACATCTTTCAAAAATTCATAAGTTTATTCTATCTATGCTTGGAACACCATGAAATATAAGCATTTTCTGAAAATTTCAGTTGCATTGCTTCAAAATTGGCTGATATTTGAGGTCTCATTTCTCAGCAATTAAAGAGTACTACCTTTCTCTTACAGATGCCTATAGAGTCTATCCCATAGAAAAATAGGCTATAAAAACATTGTTTTGTGGAGTTAGGTCAATTTAAAGGGTGTGAAGACTCGCGCACAAAGAAAAGTCTAATGCTGGTAATCTGACCTAGTTTCGAATGAGGTTTAACAGAAGTGTTAGACACTACCATCAATCGCAGAAAATACACACACAGCTTGCTACCGTCAGTAATTAGACACTAGTGTATAGTCAGTTACCTACAGCTGCGGTCAATACCCACAGCACAGTGTACAAACAATACAGCGATGGACATCTCAGGTCCAGCTAAAGAAAACAAGGTACAGTACCTGTATCACATTTCATTAAGTACTGTATATACTGTCTGCATTTTTAGCGACACAAACAAAACGTCACTTGCAAGCAACGGAAAGTTAACTTCTTTAGATGGCCGCACGGTTTGGGGCGAGTCTTCAATGCCGTTACAAGAGTCAAAATATTAAACTGTGATATTTTTCACGAATTAATGTGCTATTTTTAGTGATAAATTGCCTGTTTTGATGTTCTACATTTTTTTGAACCTAGGTATTGTACTTGTAAGTTTCAAGGTCATTCACTTCAATATTATGCAAATTTCAATACATGTCATATCAAACAAATACTACTTACAATGTACTGTCTGCATCTAGTTTAATTCATTGCAAATGACAATGGGTTAAATATACACAGTTAGTGTTTATGCTTATTTAACCAACAATTCTATATAGTTTAGTTTAGTTGAAAAAAATATCAGGAGGACACTTAAGTCCCCATCAAGGACCCAATAGAGAGAGAAAAAAAACTGAAGACACAAACACTCAGACCCGATTACAATGCTTAAAGTGCTTGTCCAAAGCATTCTTAAACCCATTGACACTACTTGCAAACTTGTACAACTTTCTCAGGCAAACTGTTCCACTCATTCACAACCCTATTAGAAGAAAAGTTATGCCGAATATTAATCCTACTTTGTGACTTTGGAGTTTAAGACAATGACCTCTGGTACAACTACTATTAGCAAACATGAAAAAGTCAGTGAAAGATAAAATGTCAAAACCATACACAATCATGAAAACCTGAATCAAGTCACCACATAACCTCCTAAGCTCCAGCGTGGTGAGATTCAACAGTTGTAACTGCCTATAATAAGGAACACTCTTTAAGGAACTAATCATCCTAGTAGCCCTTCTCTGGACCTTTTCAAGTACTTCCTTATCCTTAGCAAAATATGGGTTCCAAGCCTGCACAGCATACTCCAGATGAGGCCTAACCAACTGCTTATAAAGCCTAACTACGATTTCCTCTTTCAGAAAACTGAAGTTCCTCTTGATCATACCTAAATACCTTTTACCTCTTTTAGCAGCTTCAAGACAATGTTTAGAAGGTTGCAGAGACCAGTCAATGTAGATACCTTGGTCTCTTTCAACAGAGACCTCCTGTAACTTCACACTATTAAGATTGTATATAAACTTTTGGTTACTACCACCAATATGCATCATCTTGCATTTATCAATATTAAACAGCATTTGCCACCCCTGAGACCAGGAAAAAACCTTATTCAAATCCGTTTGAAACTTCTCAGAATCGCTTTTTGAAGAGACCTCAGAATAGAATTTGGTGTCATCAGCAAACTTCTTAGCTGTACATACACAGAATATCTCCGTCAATGTCATTTATATAGGCAACAAACAACAAGGGATCCAAAACAGACCCTTGTGGAACCCCACTAGTAATGTCCTGCCAAGAAGAAGCAAAGCCTTTAATAACCACCCTCTGTTTCCTATTACTATTACCAAGCCAATTCTGGATCCAAGACAGTAAATTTCCATTGACATCCATAGAGTACCCTTCAGCCTAAGTAAAAGACGCTGGTGGGGAATTTCATCAAAGGCCTTCTGGAAATCCAGAAACACAACATCTACAGACTTCTGCCTATTTAGTGAGCTTGTTACATTTTCCATAAACTCAAGAATATTAGTGAGACAAGACCTTTTTACAAAAGCCATGTTGAGACTGTCTGATCAAAGACTGACTGTTGAAGTGACAGACTCTAGACTTTTTAACAATAGACTCCATGACCTTACAAACAACACTAGTAAGACTAACAGGCCTATAACTACAGGGCTTAGACTTATCACCCTTCTTGAAAATTGGGGTAATATTAGCACATGTCCAGTCCTTAGGAACATATCCTTCATTCATAAATTTACCATAAACCAATGAGAGTGGAATGCAGAAATGGAGTGCAAAAGTCTTCAACAAATACGAATGCATTGCATCCGGTCCAGAAGCTTTAGAAACATTTAGACGAAGCAGCTCCTTAAAGACAACCTCATCCGAAAATAAGACCGTATCCAATTTAGGCCTATCACTGCCCCCCTGAAAATCTGGAATACTACTCATATCTTCCCTTGTAAAAACCCACACAAAATAGTTGTTCAAAAGATCTGCAAGATCCTGACTATCAGTAACTACAGTACTGTATATTATCAGCCAGTGGTGCCCTAAGAGAAACAATTGCATGGACTTTCTGCTTTGACCTGACATAAGAAAAGAATGCCTTTGGGTTATCCTTAATTTTTAGGGCAATATTATTTTCGAAATTCAATTTTGCATCAGAGACTAAGCAATCTACCTTCAGCTGATGAATTTTAAACTTGGCCAAAAGAGATTCAGATTTAGTCCTCCTAAACAACTTCCACAATCTACGTTTTTGCCTAATTGCACATCTAACTTTCTTATTCATCCAGTGAGGCATACTGCTTTTATGACAACGATTCTTCCACGGAACATGATTTTCCATAAAGACCTTTAATTTATCAGCTAAACAAATCCAAGACTGAGAAGCACTCATATCTCTAAACAAATTAATCCAATCTGTACCCTTTAGTAAAGTTTCGATTGCCCCTGTAGATGATCTCGAAAAATCAGGGACTTTATCCTCGCTAACAGAATTTACGACAGTTTTGCAAACAACATCAAAAGCTAGTATATCATGATCACTAGTTCCTAGTTTTCCTAGACCTGTCAAATCAACAACATTGCTTGGATTAGAACTCAAAACAAGATCCAGGATGTTATCCCCCTAGTAGGGAAAGTAACATATTGATGTAAAAAGCAATCATGCACAACATCTAGAAAGTAACTACCCTTCCTACTACTGGAACCATCTATCCAATTAATGTCAGGAAAATTAAAGTCGCCCATTATAACAACATCACCTTTAGCAGCCTTTCTTATTGAATTAAACAGCAAGACATCGTTATCATCGCTGCTGTTAGGAGAACGGTAAACTACACCGATAGTGATAACGTCCCTGGACCTCTTGGAGTTGTCTGTGGACAACTCGCACCAGACAGGATTTACAAAAGAACCTTGCAACTGAGATTCCTCAACACTTACAATGTCATCCCTAACATACAGTAAAACTCCCCCACCAATCCCATTATGAGTATCCCTCCTGTCCTGACGATACACAACATATATACCCCGGGTGAGAAACCTCAGCACTATCCCTTAACCAAGATTCGATGATACCAAACACATCAGGTTTCAGATCCTCAAGAAGCACAGAAAATTCAGCAAAACTTTTACAAATACTTCTAGCATTGGTATATTTAAGCTTACTGGTATCTAATGAGAATAACAGTACCTAGGAACGAGTAATATAGCTCCTGCAAATATTTACATGTAGGCCTAGGCTGTAGTGTAAGCAGAACGAAACATTCATGGATCTATTGCATATAGCCCTATATCAGCTTGCTTTGGCCCAAATGAAAATGAACATAGACTCAGGCTATAGTTTTTGTAGCATAAGCTATGTTAGGCCTAAACGAAAGACTAGATATAAAGTTGAATTATCCTTGTTCAGGCTATAGGCTCAGTAGTTTACGCCTTCTGACATTACTCACATACATAGAAATAAAGAGAAAAAAATAGTTCTTTGCTCACATAGCATAGCCCTGGGCTTGCCGAGATTAACAATAATCAATAGTGAAACCAGTATGAATAGCAAATATTCATAACATGGAGTACAACTTGGACCTAAAATACGACTAACTTTACTGTCACTGTCAATAAAATTCGTTTTGGATGAGTTGAAGAGGCTGAATCGCGCTTTACACACTTCCTCAAAAGAATGACTGGTTGTTCGTCTTCCGTTTTCTCTAGTTTCCTCTCAGGTGACATGCACGTGAATCCATCTGTGTCTCAAACACTCATGATTTACGCAGCGAATCAACTTGACTGCCAGAGCCTCAGTGTCAGGGGAATTCTGATCAAGCGGGGAGGGGGGAGGGGATTTCCCCAGACTGAATCAACGCAAAAAAAAACGTGCTACACTAGAAAGCCAGAACAGCAAAAATGACAACTCCTATCAATTGCTAAGTTTAACATCGTGAAAATGTCTGTGCCATGTCATTATGGCCATCATATGGCCATCATAAAGGAACGTAAGAAGCATTATCTTTTCTTTTCAATTAAATCGACATATTATCGAGTAAGCTCATTAACATATTCCAAATCCCGATTTCGGTGATGATTGACATCACGTGCAGTCACCTGACAAGGCGCGCGAATAATTGAAAATAAATACGAGCACTGTGGAATGAATGATTTGAATTGAGTACTGCAATTTATTGTTACCCCCCCCCCCCCACCTGGGTATAATTATAGCTACAGTAAAACAAACTTACAGTTGGCCTCACTGCAGAACAATATCATCTTTTTCTATGGTGTAACTGGAGTAGGTATAGTTGCATCTGTGTACGAACTGTAGGCCTATGTGTATTACGCTAAAAGTATTCCTATACTATACTATAGCTCCACGCAATTAACTGGGCTAGCCCAGTTTGCATTGATATAATTGCACATCATTGTCATTTAGCCTAAGTTTTTCAGCCTTATTATTACACCGAAATCTTTTTGCAAGTAATTGTCCATAATTACCATTGACATAATCATGATGAACACCCTTGCTAGCTTGGTCATTTTGGAACTATTTAATTTTTCGACTGCATGTGACCATAGGCGTAGGAGGCGGGGGGCTGGGGGATGCAGCCCCCACCCCCAACCAAATATTTTTGTGAAAATTCGGACAATATGCTGAAAATTTTTCGGGCACCTACTGAAAGAAGAATAATTTGCAATATGTTTTTGGTTTTTTTTTTTTTTTGAAAATTCGGGCAATATGCTGAGAATTTTTCGGGCACCTATTGAAAGAAGAGTAATTTGCAATGTGTTTTTCATTTTTTTTTTTATTTTACGTATCATCGATTTAAATTGGTATATGTCGATTTAAATCGGTACAGTATATGTCGATTTAAATTGACATATACCGATTTAAATCGACATATCATCGATTTTAACTGGTATATGCATGTCGATTTAAATCGTTAGAAGTCAATTTAACCTGCTGAAAACTGGTATAAGTTGAAGGAAATTAGTATATGTAGTCGATTTAAATCCAGGGGCGTATCCAGGATTTTATAACCCAGGGGGGGGGGCGAATTACTATCTAAGCTGAGCGCCACCATCGGTTGGCGCGCAGCGTACAAGATAATTTCTGGTTTTGATACCCTCCAGATCACCGGAAATGGCACTTCTCGGGCTTGAAAATGACCAACCAGATGTACAACTGTGGCTGGGAACCAAGTATTTCCCAATAGTTTTTTATGCATCCATAACCTTTTTGAATCTTTTTTTAAGATTGTCACCAGTCACACATTATGTTCGACCTCACCGCATCTCCTGTGGATCATTGCTTTTGTAGGTGATTCTACGTCGCGGCCCACAGTATCCTTCAGCCCCACTTGTTAAGGTTATAAGCCCATTATTTGTTAAGAATTTGAAAATTCACATTTCTCGTCAAAAAAATCCACTTCAATACTACCCATAATGTTGCACAAATTTCATCTATGGACAAGCAATATAGAAAAACCTCCTTCAACCCCTAACATGGTCAAAATTGCACGAGTAGATGGAAGTATGTGAATGTTGGTCAGGGAATTTTCGAAAATTTAGACACAATTCACAGTTTATTTTTGGTGCTTGGGCGCAGATCATCATGATAGGTAATGGTGGGCACGCGTGTCTGTTCTCTGCTACTATCTAAGCGGAGCGCGACCATGGGCCCGCGCGTAGCGCACAAAAAAATTTTGGGCAAATATACCTCCTAGATCGCCGGAAATAACACTTCCCAGACCCAAAGATGCTCCCACGCCTCTTTAAGTTTTAGATCCCATGGCTTAGAAATTTAGTTTGGGGAAATACATGGTTATCTGCAGAAAAAAAACAGGAGACATATAATCCAAGTAGACTTTTGCATACGATGGGTCTGGGGTCCTCTCCCTGAAAAATATAGACTGCCGCAAATGCGATTTCCGTCCGATATTTAACAATTGTGGATAAATATAATAAAATGAGAACTGGACGTGTAACGTGAAGCTAGCTCAAATTGGCAACACACAGTGTGAGTTGCTAACGATTGTTTTGTTCGCACTCAGTCCGTTTGCTAACCACAATTAACCAGTCTCGTGTATAGATTATGTTTCACATGATTGAATGTGTCACGCCTAACAGTATCAATAGTAATAATTATCATCCTTTATAGCATATCATTTGCACAATGCTGGATCAAACTGCGCCAAAGTTCAATACAAGGGAATTTGAAATGCAACGTTTGGTCAAGACAAATTGGTGGGGACACGGTACATCATGTCCCCGCCATTGAAAAGGTTGGTGGGGACGCATCCCGCTGTCCGCGCCATGATCTGCGCCCATGTATTGGTGTACAAATATTAAAACCTCTAATAACGGCTACTATAAAGCTTCGTCAAAACACTACCAGATATTTCCGAAACCGAACACTACACACGAAGACAGTTTGGAGGTTGTTCATCCTGGAACGCCATTTTCATGCTCACTGATATGATGTGATATCTGCTGTTTGCTTTACGAATTCGAATAATTGAAATGAGACTGAAATAAATAACTTTGATCTGTTTATTGTGCAATACCCCACATTCTTTTCATTTCGAAAGAAGCAAGGTTTCAAGTCCATTTCACACTGAAGGCTTCGATTCTATATTTGCCTTTAGTTTAGGGAAGATCTTGGGATTTTCATCCCTATAGATATCGCTATAGATATTGCTAGATATCCATACAGTACAGTGTCTTTGGGATTTTTCGGGGCCTGATCTTGGGAAATTGCAAAATCGGGAGTTGTCAAACTCCATGTAGGTCAGTGCACAACTCCTCTAGACGTAACTAAAACACAACCTGATGACTTGTTATCGATGAATTAGTGTGTTGCCGGATTTTGTCAAAGTCTTGGTAATACGGGCGAAGGTCATTAACTCATCGGGAAGCGATTAGAGGGGTGGGCTCAGGGTTGTGGGGCGCGCGTTTCCATGTAGATGGAACGATCTCAAGTATTGGTGGTGCGTCAGCCCCCCCCCCCCCCTCCGACGGTGATACGCCCTTGGATCCACTAATATTCACAGGAAATGTGCTCAATTCTAAAATCGCAATTTAATTTTTAGATTCATTGTATGAGTTAGTTACGGTACTAGGTTTGGGGTAACAATTAGCATTCAATTCTGGGTGTCTAACATTTTATCTCTGGATGGCAGTGTTGCATCGAAGGACATATGTCTAGTGCAGTTCGCATATAGATCCTGGTCTAATACCGAAATGCGTCATGTTCCCGACGACTCGGTCGAGTTCAAGATCAGCCATAGTTGGTTTCATAGCACAGTTGTACAATTGATTAAGGCGTCCACACACACACACACGCGTCATGATATACTATATATATATATATATATATATATATATATATATATATATATATATATATATATATATATATATATATATTAGTGAGAGAGAGAGAAAAAAAGTCAAAAAATAGAGTTGTCGGTGTAAGGGGTAGGCTGAGGCGCACGCCCCTTCCGAAATCCTCGATCTTTCACTGGCTACCCTGTGTATATAATAGGGATCAACGCTGTAATAATTTCACTGTTCCTCTTTCTCTTCCCGGTGTCTGGCGTTATTCTTCTCCTCCAGGCTCCTTTTTTCCTTTCTCCTTTTTATCTCTTTCTTCATTTTCTTTTCCCTTCCTTCCTCCTCTTTCTTCCCTTCTCTTTCCCCCTTTTTTTCTTCTCGCTTTTTTCTCTCCTCTTTTTCTTACCCGGGGGGCGCGCGCCCCCAACGCCCCCTCGGGATACGCGCCTGGTATAAGTGATTAATATGTATTTTCTAGCGGAATAAGGAGGTTCGAGGTGCAGCATCATGCACATTACTACTAAGATATTATTACGTAACTTTGAGAGGCTAATATATCTATACATTTTACATGCATGTTGGGACTAAACAATGAGCGGAAAATAAACATGAACTAAATCATATGCACGGTGGCAGAAACGTTGAGGACTTCCAAGGAACTAAATTAATTTGAAACCATTGTAGACAATTATAGTACGCTGCTAACATTCCAGCTTGTACTTCTATGCCACTCGTAAATGTTTGAGACGTGACAACTTCACATCTGAGGCTTACCAATGAAAGTGACTGAACTACATAGTCTAACAAGAAAGATCATAGGATGTGTCATTTACTCACTTCCAGACAAGACATGTTAACGATGCATTACAACTTGGTCAAGGTCAAATGGTGTTGAATGTCATCCAACGGTGCTCTATTGTTTTTATGAAGTTAAAAAGACCAAGATTGAGCTACTATAGTTTCTAAAGCAATGGGTTAACATTGACGGCATTTAGGCTTGCACGGAAGATCCGATATGTCCCTCTCAATTTAGCCTTAAGGGAACATTCCAAAGAAAAGCATATATTAAAGGTGAATATTTGGAAAGCACCGTGGCGTTGTACTACTCCCTGCTCGACCGTGACCGTTAAACACAATCATATACCTACCACAGCACTGTGCATAGCCCGAATAAAAGTAGAAATTTGCTGCTGACACGTTCACGAGGTGAGCTGTGGTAATTGGGCGTGAAGCACATGGGTATAACTTAAATTCTTCCAAGGCTGTAAATACTATGTGAAACGTGTTCCTGCTACTGTTTTGGTTGGGCAAATTGCAGAACTATATCCTCTTATTAGTAATACGCTCAACGATACAGCATTACTTGCATGCAATGAACGTATGAAGCCTATTCTAGTCTAGCCTATATTTTTAGATTTTGAGTTGGCGCATTACCTGTTGTTCAATATTCAAGACATTGTCAACTGACCAATGGAAGTTTACGACATGGGAGTCACTTTAGCTCTGACCTCCGTAAAAGTCGCCATAGCAAGTGCTCTTGAAACACATCAACACTAAGAGTCGATATGGTGATTGCTCCAGTAGAAATGTTCACACTTGACAGCATTTACAAACTGGGCGTTTTTCGAATGATGGATAGCATATGTTAGACACACTTTACCACAAGTCTAAAGAAACACAATAAATGGCCAATGGCCGAAAATTTGTAGGATGAGTCAAGACAATAATAGATAGAAGGAGGCAATGGCCATAAATGCAGGATGGGTCTAGACATCATGATAGATAGAAGGCCAAAGGCCCAAAATGTAGGATGAGCCAAGACGCAATGATGGAGAGAAGGCCAATGGCCGTAAATGCAGGATGGGTCTAGACACAATTATAGATAGAAGGCCAATGGCCGTAAATGTAGGATAAGTCTAGACACAATTATAGATAGGCCAATGGCCGTAAATGTAGGATGAGTCAAGACACAATTATAGATAGAAGGCCAATGGCCGTAAATGTAGGATGAGTCAAGACACAATTATAGATAGAAGGCCAATGGCCGTAAATGTAGGATGGGTCTAGACACAATTATAGATAGAAGGCCAAAGGCCGTAAATGTAGGATGAGTCAAGACACAATGATAGATAGAAGGCCAATGGCCGTAAATGTAGGATGGGTCTAGACACAATTATAGATAGAAGGCCAATGGCCGTAAATGTAGGATGAGTCAAGACACAATTATAGATAGAAGGCCAATGGCCGTAAATGTAGGATGAGTCAAGACACAATTATAGATAGAAGGCCAATGGCCGTAAATGTAGGATGGGTCTAGACACAATTATAGATAGAAGGCCAAAGGCCGTATATGTAGGATGAGTCAAGACACAATTATAGATAGAAGGCCAATGGCCGTAAATGTAGGATGAGTCAAGACACAATTATAGATAGAAGGCTAATGGCCGTAAATGTAGGATGAGTCAAGACAGTGATAGATAGAAGGCCAATGGCCGTAGTCATGCGAGTCGTTGTCCTCAGGCGCAAGGGCCATGAATGATACAAGCTACAGTCCAGGGGAAACTGAAAGAGATTATAACCACGTCTCCTTGGAAACCAACGTAAACACAATGGGAAATTCCTCTGAGAACGATTCAAGTTGGTCAACAATTGTCCATGAAGGAGGTTAGAGGAGATTTGTGCAGGGCAGTTACAAACAGAATATTAAAGCATCGAATAAGCAAAAATCAAGGAAAGAACCGTTGTTGGACAAGACTAGCGAAACTGGAATAGCAGCGAAAACGAATCGCAAATGTCTTTGCTACTAGTTTTTTATATAGCCTATATATATATATATATATATATATATATATATATATATATATATATATATATATATATATATATATATATATATATGGGCGATTCCGTGAAAACAGGGACATGACCCCAAATTTTCAAAATCATTTCTGCAGCCATTTTTGGCTTCTAATATACTATAAACACATTTAGGGTCTGGGTTAATTATGTACTTTTTTTCCACTTTACCATGTTCTTCTACCAAAAAATGTGAATACATGACTAATGTTGATTTTTGAGGGAATATTTGAGGAAATAGTATGGATATTTCAAAGGCTCAAGATTTCCATATTTGAAAGCATCCTAAATAAATTTGATATATATGTATTGGCAGTGCCATTAGTGATATATTAAAATATTAATCGCAACTCCCCCAAACATTTTTGGTTTGTAGGCATATATGGCTGTCACGACAAAGAGCTGATTTGAGAGCGTAATGCGAGTTACCGAGAGACAAAGTTTTTAACTTTTTTTTTTCACTGGAGCAAATAATTTCCTGCCATTTCATATTATGCTTCTAGCCAAAGTAAAGAGTATAATAATAGTTGAAAAAATTAGAAATGTACCTAGTATATAGATATAAAGAGCCATTGTAAACTGTAATGCGAGTTACCAGTAATGCGAGTTATCGCTGTAATGCGAGTTATATACCATATGTATTATTCCAATATCACGTACAAAGCACACTTGCAGTACTAATGATCAACAAAATAAAAGAGCCCAATATATACTTTTATATCGTGTGCACAGTAGGTACATCCTGTACCCAGAATGCACTGCAACCTCCATTACATCACATGTAACCCTTAGGACAGTTTCAACAGACATTGATGATTTTATCACCTGACCTTTGGGGAATCACCAAGTTTCCAAGTTGCATTCAACTGTAACATCATCACATGAGTAAAGTTAGCATATTCTTTCTCCATTTTAACATTAGCATTTTTTCATGGGATATTAATTGCTAAATACAATATTTAGGACAAATTGTGAGAGCTTAGGCTATATTAGTCTGTAGCCTATCACATAGTAATCTAGTATGTTCTAGGATGGGCAAATATTGTAAATCATGACCATTATAATGTGCCTAACATCTTCATGGAAAGTAGTCTTGATATGAAAACTGATGCTGCCAAGGGTGTGGGCACCTCGGAATTAGTGGGGTGGGCAGAGGGGAGGGGGTACGGGGAGTTTGCAGAGGGGAGGATTGGGGCTGCTGGGCGGAGGGGGCATGGTTGCCGGCGGAGGCTTGGTCAGTTGGGATAGATTGGTGTGGCTTTCCAAGTCAAATTTGTGTTCCCCAAATATCATGATGTGCAAACCCCTTTCCCCAATATGAGTGTCTTATGTCACTACAATGTGAAAATCAACCTTTTCTCCAAAGCATTTCAAATCCCTAAATTACACAAAATATTGCAGGCCACCGGATTTCAAGGGAACGATCGATAACTGGAAATGGCCGAACCTCAGGGATGGCAAAACTTTCTATCGACGAAGCCAGATGATAGAGAAGTTGTGAACGCCTTTGATTGCCGCAATAGTCGTGGCCAATTCAAGTTTGCATCAAAATTCTAATTTGATACAAAACACCATCCATTCAAGGTTATCTAGAATGGCCTACCATCATGCCCTCATACTGCATGATGATACATCTGTTGTGTTATTGTTGATAATGTTATTATACTGATAGAATTAGGGACAAGGATTGTTTTATTAGTTTCATGCTTTTCCTAAGAACCCTAAGTACCAATTTTCAAAGGACCAATCACTAAACAACATGCTAAAGAAACTAATTTTCTTGTAATTGACTATTAGCTGTGAACCTGTTTAACTTTCAGTACATGTTTTGAGACATTAAAATGGAAGAGGAGAGCTACCAGTTTTGCTTGGATTACAGTAGCTTGATTGGAAATTTGGATTGATAATTCAAGAGTGTACATTGCAATCTTGTTAATCAACAATTCTTCAGTTGAATTTTCTGATTCAATCTGCTTCGATTCTTATTGATATAATAGTCAGGATGTTTTGCTAATCGTTGTTAAAATGTTGTTAAAAGTTTTGGAAAGTTTTACAGTTTCTAAGAGTTTCCAAGTGTTTCAAAAATGCTTTGGAGCACATCTCTTTCAAAGAATTTGGTGAATAAAGAGCAAAATCGATGACTGGAAAAAGTGTAATGCGAGTTACCGTAATGCAAGTTACCAGACTTTTCCCCCCTCCATACCACATCTGAAGTTTTTTCATATTTTCTACGGCTGTTATATAAACATCAGTAGGGTAGATATCTTCTACATGTATGCAATTGAAGAAATCGTTCTTTGTTTGAGCACCGTGCCATATTGTACCGGTGTCAATTTTTCAGGTGTCCTTTTCCCGTAATGCGAGTTACCGATATTTGGAAGCGCACCATACATTAAGGCGAACATAATTATAATTCTTGATAATTTCATGTTGTAGCTATGAATGTTGGATATAACACCACAGACAATTGAGGAGTTACACTAACCCATATTCAAGCCACAGCACTTGGATTATAAAACCAGAATGAAAACATTTCATGGTTCCTTGCTGCTGTTCATTAGTTCCATTCATAGGGAAATTTCTAACAAAGCCCTAATACAACAACAGTAATTTATGCTCACAAACTTTTGTTGCCAAAGTAATGCTAAGCCCTGATATCAATTGCAACACACATCAGTGTGTGAAGACTATCTACCATTATCATCATACCAAGTTTGACGAAATTCCCATTAGTAATAGTAGCCAAGTAATTGCAATTTGGAGTATTTCACGTTTGACCCCATGACCTCATTAATATTCATGATATGAGCACCAAAATCAACAGGGTTAATCTACTTACTATTGGCCACCCACTCACCAAGTATGGTAATGATTGGTCATTCCCTTGTTGAGTTATTGTGCATACAAACTTTTCATAACGAAATAATGCTAGGCCCCCCCCCCCTTATAAACATGCATGATATCAATTGCAACACACATCAGTGTGTGGAGACTATCTACCAATATCATCATACCAAGTTTGACGAAATTCCAATAAATAGTAGCCAAGTTATTGCAACTTGGGAGTTTTTCACGTTTGACCCGTGACCTCATTAATATTTTTTAACTTTGACCTCGTATAACTTCGCACACAAAGGTCACACGGGGGTCAACCTATTGACATTTATGATCAGAAGGTACCTTTGACATTTTTGGTGACCTCGGATCACATGACCATTAAGTTTGAAAATATTCCCCTATACCATTTGCAACTTGTCCCAAAATATCAACCGTGTCACACCTTGGAACTGAGAGTTATTGCATTAAATGTTTGAAAATTAACTTTGACCTCGTATAACTCCGCACACGAAGGTCACACGGGGGTCAACCCATTGACATTTATGATCAGAAGGTACCTTTGACATCTGAAAATAGCATCGAAACTGTAAAAATCCCCAAAACATGAAAAGGTCACCAGAGGTCAAATTGAGGTCAAGGGTCACCCAGATGCGGGTCGACAATTGGATTAAATTGAAGCAACTCCCAACCCTAACGGACAATTCGTTCTCAAGTTATCGCAAAAATACTAGTTTTTTATCATTAATTGACCTTTGGTGACCTCGGATCACATGACCGTTAAGTTTGAGAATATTCCCCTATACCATTTGCAACTTGTCCCAAAATATCAACCGTGTCACACCTTGGAACTGAGAGTTATTGCATTAAATGTCTGAAAATTAACTTTGACCTCGTATAACTCCGCACACGAAGGTCACACGGGGGTCAACCCATTGACATTTATGATCAGAAGGTACCTTTGACATCTGAAAATAGCATCGAAACTGTAAAAATCCCCAAAACATGAAAAGGTCACCAGAGGTCAAATTGAGGTCAAGGGTCACCCAGATGCGGGTCGACAATTGGATTAAATTGAAGCAACTCCCAATCCTAACGGACAATTCATTCTCAAGTTATCGCAAAAATACTAGTTTTTTATCATTAATTGACCTTTGGTGAACTTGGATCACATGACCGTTAAATTTGAAAATATTCCCCTATACCATTTGCAACTTGTCCCTAAATATCAACCGTGTCACACCTTGGAACTGGGAATTATTGCACTAAATGTCTGAAAATTTACTTTGACCTCATATAACTTCACACACAAAGGTCACCTGGGGTAAACCTATTGACATTTTTGATTGTTGAGACGTGAATATAGCATCAAAACTGTAAGAATTCAAACATTTTTTTCTTTGCCCATTTTCTCACCGAAAATACTAGTTTTTTAACATTAATTGACCTTTGATGACCTCGGATCACATGACTGTTAAGTTTGAAAATATTCCTCTATACCATTTGCAACTTGTCCCAAAATATCAACCTTGTTACACCTTGGCCCTGGGAGTTATTGCATTAAATGTCTGAAAATTAACTTTGACCTTGTATAACTTTACAAACAAAGGTCACCCGGGTGTCAACCCATTGACATTTTTGATCGGAAGGTACCTTTGATATCCAAATCTAGCATCAAAACCAAACATTTTCTTTTTCGCCCGTTTTCTCCCAAACTAAGCACATTTTTTCTAATGTGACCTTTGACCTTTTGACCTTGGTTTCAAATGTAGTTTGATCTGCTGATTCCAAAAATCAACACGATAAGTCTGTACAGCCATCCTAACTCTGACCGAAAACTTTGACCCCATATAAGTTCGCACACAAAGGTCACACGGGGGTCAACCTATCGATATTTATGATCGGAAGGTACCTTTGACATCTGAAAATAGCATCGAAACTGTAAAAATCCCCAAAACATGAAAAGGTCACGAGAGGTCAAATTGAGGTCAAGGGTCACCCAGATGTGGGTCGACAATTGGATTATACTGAAGCAACTCCCAACCCTAACGGACAATTCGTTCTCAAGTTATCGCAAAAATACTAGTTTTTTAACATTAATTGACCTTTGGTGACCTCAGATCACATGACCGTTAAGTTTCAAAATATTGCCCTAACCAGTTCACAACTTGTCCCAAAATATCAACCTTGTCGCACATTGGCACTGGGAGTTATTGCAGTTTTAGTATTTTGGGTTTTTGGACCATAACTGACCTTTGTGGGCACCAAAAACAATAGGGTTCATCTACTCACTATGGGCCACCCACCCACCAAGTTTGATCATGATCAGTCAATCCCTTGTTGAGTTATCGTGCATACAAGCTTAAGCGTCACACACACACACACACCCACACACACACACACACACACACGCCAACCTGAATACATAGGTTCCTTTGCTTTCAGCAAGGAACCAAAAACAGGAAAAAGTGTAATTCGAGTTACCATGGAATCGCCCATATATAAATATATATATATAAATATATATATATATATATATATATATATATTAGTGAGATAGGAAAAATGGAAACGTCAAAAATGGAGTTGTCGGTGTAAGGGGTAAGCTGAGGCGCACGCCCTTTCTGAAATCCTCGATCCGTCACTGGCTACCGTGTGTATATAATAGGGATCAGAGCTGTGATTATGACTGTTCCTCTTTCTCTTCCCCGTGTCTAGGCGTTTATCTTCTACTCCCTCCTTTTCTCCTTTTTTTCTCCTTCTTCTTTTTCTTTTTCCCCCCCCCCTCTTTTTTCTCCTCTTTTTTATCCCTCCTCTTTTTCTTACCCGGGGGGGCGCGCGCCCTCAACGCCCCCCCCTGGATACGCGCCTGATTATGGGTATGTTTTGAAGTGAGTTTATTCACGAAAAATGTGAATTTTCAGATTCTGAACAAAATAATAATGGGCTTAAAACCTTGAAAAGTGGTCCTGTCGTGGATTGTGGGCCGCGACGTAGAATCACTTACAAAAGCAATGATCCACAGGACATGCGATGAGGTTGAACATGATTTGTGAGTGGTGACAATCTTCAAAAAGGTTATAGATGGAAAAAAAAAAACTACTGGGAAATACTTGGTTCTCAGGCAAAAGTGTACATCTGGTTGGTCATTTTCAAGCCCGAGAAGTGCCATTTCTGGTGATCTGGAGGTTATCAAAACCAGAAATTTTCTTGTTGGCTAAGCGCCAACCACTGGTGGCGCTATGCTTAGATAGTAAAACCCCCCCCTCCTCCCCTGGGTTAGAAAATCCTGGATACGCCCCTGAATATGGTTCAGTTGGGGACTTTGATTGGTATTCAGCCGGGGTGAACAAGACCACTACTATAGGTGCACATTACCCTCCCCCCCTTCCCACCCCCAATATTTCAACTTAATGCACACAAGTATTTAATAACACAACGTTATTGTATTGAGGGCTACTTATAAATACCTATTTTATAATCTAAATTTGCCTCATTATTTAAAATTTGAAGTATATTCTGGAGGACCCCAAATGGCTTCAATTACCCCAGCGCAGAAACCTCAACTTCATAAAGTCCTTCATTCGTATTTGGCCGACGGTCCCATTCATTTTCAGTCTCCTACCTCACCATTCACATCCTGTTCATGCCACTGCACCAAACACAACACATAGTTGATTCAATACTTGAATTTGTCAATTATAATTCTATTCTCTATTATATATGTACATGAATACTGAAGTGCTTTACATACTTTTAAAATTGTCAATCTTTTACTCAAACTGTGAATCAAACCATTAATAATAAACAATTTTGTATACCTCATAACATTGCGATGCTCATTCCTGATTGGCTGTATCAGTGATCATTTACGTTCCTTTGAGTTACAAGGCCTAATATTGATTTATAAACATGGAGGTATTTGTAATTAGAGTGAGCACTGCATTACTGCTCCCCAAACAATCTTAAGGTGCTCACGTATCTCTCACCTACCTGAGCAACCGCCACCCATCTCAAGATACCATGAACAATCTATCACCTTAAACTACTCCACGAATCAATTAAGTACTCACCACAATGTATATTTGCATTCTATATAATATCCCTCCCTACCTCTCCATTCTATATGCACCTCACCACCAGACTATCATGACATACAGTTGTTTTATTGATGGTACTATAAAACACATCTTGGTAGGACCAATGGGTTTACATCACACATCATAAATACTAGAAGAAAGTTGTTTTGAGCCAATTAGTACAGTATAAAACACATCTTGGTGGGACAAATGGGTTTACATCACACATCATTTACAGAAAGTTGTTTTGAGCCAATTAGTACAGTATAAAAACATCTTGGTAGGACCAATGGGTTTACATCACACATCATTAACACTAGAAGAAAGTTGTTTGAGCTAATTGGTAAAATAAAACACATCTTGGTGGGACCAATGGGTTTACATCACACATCATTAACACTAGAAGAAAGTTGTTTTGAGCCAATTAGTACAGTATAAAACACATCTTGGTGGGACCAATGGGTTTACATCACACATCATTAACACTAGAAGAAAGTTGTTTGAGCTAATTGGTAAAATAAAACACATCTTGGTGGGACCAATGGGTTTACATCACACATCATTAACACTAGAAGAAAGTTGTTTGAGCTAATTGGTAAAATAAAACACATCTTAGTGGGACCAATGGGTTTACATTGCACATCTTTTACACTAGAAGAAAGTTGTTTCAGCTAATTGGTAAAATGAAACACATCTTGGTGGGACCAATGGGTTTACATTGTAGTTGTACTAGAAAACAGCTGCATTTTACTGGGTCATAATGTTGATACTTGATTACACATCAGTTAAGTCGACTTACTCATCATTCATATTAGAATAGTTGTATTTTAGCTCAACCATTTTATGATACATAATCAGTGACATTAAGGGTGGGTGGGGGAGGGAGGGGAATACTGTTTAAAGTTGACAGGTACTATCAATGTCAGCACCTGATGAATCAGCTGACCATTCAATATGCACCTGGTATCAAACTTTTATTATTACAGTCCTACTAAAAACTAATTGGAATACTCATGTTTCATTTAATAATGATATAAATAAAGCACACTGTAGGAGGTACATCTGGTATTTTGCTCCAGACCTTCACATGTCCTCATATCAATGTTTGGCTGTGATTTATCATGCAACTTCTCTGCACAGACCTTCATATCAATGTCTTCAATGAATGTTTGGCTGTGATTACTTCTCTGCACAGACCTTCATATCAATGTCTTCAATGAATGTTTGGCTGTGATTAATCATGCAAGTTCTCTGCACAGACCTTCATATCAATGTCTTCAATGAATGTTTGGCTGTGATTAATCATGCAAGTTCTCTGCACAGACCTTCATATCAATGTCTTCATATCAATGTCTTCATATCATTGTTTGGCTCTGATTAATCATTCAAGTTCTCTGCACAGTGTGACATTTTGCATTCATCAAGTGTACTAAAGAAATAACCCTTGAATAGAAATATTATCAGTGGCTTAGGTATTTAACCAATGTTTCTGTATAGAACTAAAATGGTTTCTGTGTTTGGTTTGATAGCAAATGCTACACCAGAAAGAAACAAAAACTAAAAACGAAAATGAGCAAACACTAGGTAAGCTTTAAATACCATTTAGGAATTGTTGCTCTTAGAAATAAATACACTAAAACAATTCACATTATATTGCAATTATCAATGAAAACAAATAAACATAGCAACAATCATACAATATTATTGTAACAACAAAACTGTTTAAAAATATTAAAAAGAAGGCTCCCTCAAGGTGTTTTAATATTCTTTCAAGGTGTATGACAAAAGTTGCACTTCTCCATGAACATAAAATATATGAAATTATTGACCCAAGTGTGAACATGATACTAGCGACAAACAATTAAAAAGTTGTTCACAAATATCTTAAATGATAACTTTCTGAATATTTCACAGTTTAAAGATAATGGTGAGTTTTAATCTTCTTTTCTTTTGTAATCGTAAGTGTATGATGAACCAAACATTGCCTCTCTCAATGATTGTAGTTTATGTCATTTAATACACAGCAATACTTCAGTGCTGATGCTATGTAGTAATGTCTTCCTTAGTTACTTGCTGTATAAACTAACATCATTTTATATGTCTAGTAGTGACTGACTATGAATGGTTTAAAAGGATCAGAATTATCCAGCTTGTACTGTACTAAATCACAGACAATGAATCAATGAAAATATCAGAATTATTTGCCCAGTTTCACATAACTTCCAAAGAATTGTTATTACCGGCATTTGCTACTGACACGAATCTACTGTGATTTATGTTGTTTGTAAGTGAGTATTTAAGGAGTTTGTGGAACATAATTTAGGCATTTTTCACATTTTATTATCCAAGTTTCAACCGAATGCAACATACTGACTTCACCATTGCTCATTAAATATGTTTTTATCTTTTTGTCCTCTCCCCATTCCCACAATTCCCTGTTCAGTGACCACCATCAACAGTACAAAACTAGCTCATTAAATATGTTTTTATATTCTTTGTCCTCTCCCCATTCCCACACAATTCCCTGTTCAGTGCCCACCATCAACAGTACAAAACTAGCTCATTAAATATGTTTTTATATTCTTTGTCCTCTCCCCATTCCCACAATTCCCTGTTCAGTGCCCACCATCAACAGTACAAAACTAGCTCATTAAATATGTTTTTATCTTTTTGTCCTCTCCCCATTCCCACACAATTCCCTGTTCAGTGACCACCATCAACAGTACAAAACTAGCTCATTAAATATGTTTTTATATTCTTTATCCTCTCCCCATTCCCACAATTCCCTGTTCAGTGACCACCATCAACAGTACAAAACTAGCTCATTAAATATGTTTTTATATTCTTTATCCTCTCCCCATTCCCACAATTCCCTGTTCAGTGACCACCATCAACAGTACAAAACTAGCTCATTAAATATGTTTTTATATTCTTTATCCTCTCCCCATTCCCACACAATCCCCTGTTCAGTGACCACCATCAACAGTACACAACTAGCTTATTCTTACAGTTTTGTACAAGTAGGTATGAGATTCTTGGAATCTGATTAAAAACAATAAACCAAAACATGAATAAAAAATCAAACAAAAAAGAAAGGAGAGAGTACCATACTCTGTTAATCGCCAACCTTGCATATTTATAGATCCATAATCAAAAATAAATTAGATACACTGCAAACATACTAACACTTCAATCAAATAACCAAGGTTTCTGAGAGACACATCATTGCTGTGGTATTTCTCTAGCAGAGACTGTGTAGTAGTTTACTGCTGAATCAGAGAGAAGCTGATCTAAAGGTGAGACACTGCCATTGTCAAACTACTGTCACACTGCTCATAAAATAACACATAAGCCTGTGATGACCGGATGGATGCGGAACTCACAGTCTCAACCCTGGAAAAAAAAATAATACAGGAGTCATAGCAAGCAGTTAAGTCTACAGATAAATGAAACTGAAGTATAGCATTGTTTACAATATTTCCACCAAGTATATTAATATTACGGCAGAATTATCAGTCTAAGTATAACTGACATGCAAATAACAGTGTTACTTCAGCTAAAATACAAAAAACTGTCTAAGCATTACAGAAATACAAATAACCATCTTAGTATAATTGAAATACAAATAACAGTCTTTGTGTAGTTAAAGTACAATATATAGTAATTATAGTATAGCTCTAGCATATATATCACATACAAATAAGTCTTAATATAGCTGAGACACAAATAACAGTCTTTGTGTAGTTAAAGTACAACACATAGTAATTATAGTATAGCTCTAGCATATATCACATACATATAAGTCTTAATATAGCTGAGACACAAATAACAGTCTTTGTGAGTTAGTACAATATACAGTAATTATAGTATAGCTCTAGCATATATCACATACAAATAAGTCTTAATATAGCTGAGACACAAATAACAGTCTTTGTGTAGTTAAAGTACAATATATAGTAATTATAGTATCGCTCTAGCATATATCACATACAAATAAGTCTTAATATAGCTGAGACACAAATAACAGTCTTTGTGAGTTAGTACAATAAACAGTAATTATAGTATAGCTCTAGCATATATCACATACAAATAAGTCTTAATATAGCTGAGACACAAATAACAGTCTTTGTGAGTTAGTACAATATACAGTAATTATAGTACAGCTCTAGCATATATCACATGTGTGTAGTTAAAGTACAATATATAGTAATTATAGTATAGCTCTAGCATATATCACATACAAATAAGTCTTAATATAGCTGAGACACAAATAACAGTCTTTGTGAGTTAGTACAATATACAGTAATTATAGTATAGCTCTAGCATATATCACATGTGTGTAGTTAATGTACAACTTATAGTAATTATAGTATAGCTCTAGCATATATCACATACATATAAGTCTTAATATAGCTGAGACACAAATAACAGTCTTTGTGAGTTAGTACAATATATAGTAATTATAGTATAGCTCTAGCATATAACACATGTGTGTAGTTAAAGTACAATATATAGTAATTATAGTATAGCTCTAGCATATATCACATACATATAAGTCTTAATATAGCTGAGACACAAATAATAGTCTTTGTGTAGTTAAAGTACAATATATAGTAATTATAGTATAGCTCTAGCATATAACACATACAAATAAGTCTTAATATAGCTGAGACACAAATAACAGTCTTTGTGAGTTAGTACAATATATAGTAATTATAGTATAGCTCTAGCATATAACACATGTGTGTAGTTAAAGTACAATATATAGTAATTATAGTATAGCTCTAGCATATATCACATACATATAAGTCTTAATATAGCTGAGACACAAATAATAGTCTTTGTGTAGTTAAAGTACAATATATAGTAATTATAGTATAGCTCTAGCATATATCACATACAAATAAGTCATAGTATAATTGAAATACAAATAACAGTCTTTGTGTAGTTAAAGTACAATATATATATAGCTCTAGCATATATCACATACAAATAAGTCTTAGTATAATTGAAATACAAAAATCAGTTTATGTCTAGCTGAAATACAAATTAGTCTTAGAAAAGATAATAAACAAATAACAGTTTTACTATAGTTGACACATTGCTATGACTGTTTACAGAACAAATCACACAACTGCTAATTGGACTTTTAATATTGAAAGAAATGCTAATACAACTCTTTCTTGGGTGTGGAACTATGCTATTGAACAGGCAACACATATATTTAAAGAAATGCTTATAAACAACTCTTTCTAGTGCATGGAACTATGCTATTGAACAGCAAACACAGATAGTTTAAGGAATGCTAATACAACTCTTTCTTGTGCATGGAACTATGCTATTGAACAGCACACACATATATTTAAAGAAATGCTTATATACAACTCTTTCTTGTGCATGGAACTATGCTATTGAACAGCAAACACAGATAGTTTAAGGAATGCTAATACAACTCTTTCTTGTGCATGGAACTATGCTACTGAACAGCACACACAGATAGTTTAAGAAATGCTTATACACAACTCTTGCTTGTGCATGGAACTATGCTATTGAACAGCACACACATATATTTAAAGAAATGCTTATATACAACTCTTTCTTGTGCATGGAACTATGCTATAGAACAGCAAACACAGATAGTTTAAGGAATGCTAATACAACTCTTTCTTGTGCATGGAACTATGCTATTGAACAGCACACACATATATTTAAAGAAATGCTTATATACAACTCTTTCTTGTGCATGGAACTATGCTATAGAACAGCAAACACAGATAGTTTAAGGAATGCTAATACAACTCTTTCTTGTGCATGGAACTATGCTATTGAACAGCACACACATATATTTAAAGAAATGCTTATATACAACTCTTTCTTGTGCATGGAACTATGCTATTGAACAGCACACACAGATAGTTTAAGAAATGCTTATACACAACTCTTGCTTGTGCATGGAACTATGCTATTGAACAGCACACACATATATTTAAAGAAATGCTTATATACAACTCTTTCTTGTGCATGGAACTATGCTATTGAACAGCAAACACAGATAGTTTAAGGAATGCTAATACAACTCTTTCTTGTGCATGGAACTATGCTACTGAACAGCACACACAGATAGTTTAAGAAATGCTTATACACAACTCTTGCTTGTGCATGGAACTATGCTATTGAACAGCAAACACAGATAGTTTAAGGAATGCTAATACAACTCTTGCTTGTGCATGGAACTATGCTATTGAACAGCACACACATATATTTAAAGAAATGCTTATATACAACTCTTTCTTGTGCATGGAACTATGCTATTGAACAGCACACACAGATAGTTTAAGGAATGCTTATACACAACTCTTGCTTGTGCATGGAACTATGATATTGAACAGCACACACAAATACAGTAGTTTAAGGAATGCTAATACAACTCTTTCTTGTGCATGTTAGAATAAAAGTATTGAATTTCACAATAAGGAATGGGTCATAATGTGGTTGACTCATGTTCATCTAGGCAGCACTTCATTTGTTTAGATGCAGCATCAAAACAATACTGACTTATTTCTTGAAGAAGGGAAGACATGATTTACCTTAAATGTAACTGGCTAACTATTTAGTTGGTGAGTACACTACATTGGTATTAGCAATGTGCAGCACTATCAGAAATTGAGAATATGCTCAACAGTGTTAAAGCATAAAGTACAACATCACCAAGAGAAGAGACAACATAGTCATATACAATGGTTACACAAATAAAAAATTACCTTTCGTCATCATATTTATGCCATTTCTGTTGTTTGGCATGTTTGCACACTGCAACATAATGACCGTGATATATGGACCCAAAGTGATTTACTGTGCCATGAAGGTTATACTTGAAGTTACTGCTATCAGAACCTGTGCATTACAAAAGATGAAACACAGCAATAAAATATAACAATAATAAGCATTAAGAGTTGTTTCCCTGTGGTAGATGGTGGGAATCAGCATGTCAGGTGAGTAACATCAACATGTCAGATGAGTAACATCACCATGTCAGATGAGTAACATCAGCATGTCAGATGAGTAACATCAACATGTCAGATGAGTAACATCAGCATGTCAGATGAGTAACATCAACATGTCAGATGAGTAACATCACCATGTCAGATGAGTAACATCAGCATGTCAGATGAGTAACATCAACATGTCAGATGAGTAACATCAACATGTCAGATGAGTAACATCAACATGTCAGATGAGTAATATCAGCATGTCAGATGAGTAACATCAGCATGTCAGATGAGTAACATCAACATGTCAGATGAGTAACATCAGCATGTCAGATGAGTAACATCACCATGTTAGATGAATAACATCAGCATGTCAGATGAGTAACATCAGCATATCAGATGAGTAACATCAGCATGTTGAATGAATAACAGATCAGCATATCAGATGAGTAACAACAGCATGTCAGATGAGTAACATCAGCATGTCAGATGAGTAACATCAGCATGTCAGATGAGTAACATCAGCATGTCAGATGAGTAACATCAACATGTCAGGTGAGTAACATCAGCATGTCAGATGAGTAACATCAACATGTCAGATGAATAAGGTCCATGTCAGATGAGTAACATCAGCATGTCAGGTGAGTAACATCAGCATGTCAGATGAGTAACATCAGCATGTCAGATGAGTAACATCAGCATGTCAGATGAGTAACATCAGCATGTCAGATGAATAAGGTCCATGTCAGATGAGTAACATCAGCATATCAGATGAATAAAATCAGCATGTCAGATGAGTAACATCAGCATATCAGATGAATAAAATCAGCATGTTGAATGAATAACAGATCAGCATATCAGATGAGTAACAACAGCATGTCAGATGAAAACCTTTGAAATGTCAGTTGAATAACATGAACATGTCAGATGAGTAACACCAACATGTCAGACGAATAACATCAGAGATTGCTGGCAGACAAGACACATTTATACCCTGTTTGAGTTGTTGAAGAGAGATTGCTGGGTGAAAGTTACAATGTATTTAATAAGTAGCTTCACAGTGCCAACCATTTTAATGTATGCAAGGGGCTTTTCCTCTTTACATGTTGCTGCTCCTTTACAACTCACGTGAATCATCAGCTGCATATCTTTCCAAGTTTAATTCTTGCAGCGGAAAATCAACAAATGTGGAGAGTTTGCTCCTCCCTGAAAATCGTTTTAAATCTGAAAAAAGTTAGTTGAGGAACATTTTTAGCATATGAAAATTATTTAAAATAATTCTGTTAAGGCCTAACAGGTTCCCTCTTTGGCAAACATCAAATGGAGAGTAACTGGAGCAACAATACTGATGTTCTTCCACATCCCAGTTGTTTAATAACAGATGATGCAGAGTCAAACAACCTTAGAGTTCTGCTTTCAATATTCAGCTTTGAACAAGTTAGTTAATTTGACAATATGTTTTATATATTATTTGAAGAATTAAGGAATGAAAATCACAAATAAAGAAACAGAAGGGGGGGGGGATGATAATCCAATAGAATGACCATAAATGTTAAGAGTTGGTTTGTTAGCCTAATAAACATGAAAATGAGAAAATAATTAAAAAGGAAACAAAAATCATACAGATGTTGTCAGACTGACACTGAGTTGGGAATTACTTATTGAAGCAGAGGGGTGCCCACCAACCCACCACCCTCAACCAAACAGACCATCAATGCCTCCTGGGGTAGAGTGGAGATTTTCTGTTTATAATGGCACTTTTGATAACTTTGGCTTATAATGAGTGCCTCATAAGTGTTTGGTAATATAATAAACCTGAGCGTAGAATACACAAGTACCTGTTTAATACATTATCATGTAATACTTTTAGCTCACTAGGTGTATCCAGTATCTCCTATGTAAACTATACAGTATTGCTCACTAGTTTTGTTCCAGCACCTGTTCATTAACATGTATTAATATTAACTCACTAGGTGTGTCCAGTATCTCGTCTGTATATTATACAGTAATGCTCACTAGTTTTGTTCCAGCACCTGTTCATTAACATGTATTAATATTAACTCACTAGGTGTGTCCAGTATCTCGTCTGTATATTATACAGTAATGCTCACTAGTTTTGTTCCAGCACCTGTTCATTAACATGTATTAATATTAACTCACTAGGTGTGTCCAGTATCTCGTCTGTATATTATACAGTAATGCTCACTAGTTTTGTTCCAGCACCTGTTCATTAACATGTATTAATATTAACTCACTAGGTGTGTCCAGTATCTCGTCTGTATATTATACAGTAATGCTCACTAGTTTTGTTCCAGCACCTGTTCATTAACATGTATTAATATTAACTCACTAGGTGTGTCCAGTATCTCGTCTGTATATTATACAGTAATGCTCACTAGTTTTGTTCCAGCACCTGTTCATTAACATGTATTAATATTAACTCACTAGGTGTGTCCAGTATCTTGTATGTATATTATACAGTAATGCTCACTAGTTTTGTTCCAGCACCTGTTCATTAACATGTATTAATATTAACTCACTAGGTGTGTCCAGTATCTCGTCTGTATATTATACAGTAATGCTCACTAGTTTTGTTCCAGCACCTGTTCATTAACATGTATTAATATTAACTCACTAGGTGTGTCCAGTATCTCGTCTGTATATTATACAGTAATGCTCACTAGTTTTGTTCCAGCACCTGTTCATTAACATGTATTAATATTAGCTCACTAGGTGTGTCCAGTATCTTGTATGTATATTATACAGTAATGCTCACTAGTTTTGTTCCAGCACCTGTTCATTAACATGTATTAATATTAGCTCACTAGGTGTGTCCAGTATCTTGTATGTATATTATACAGTAATGCTCACTAGTTTTGTTCCAGCACCTGTTCATTAACATGTATTAATATTAGCTCACTAGGTGTGTCCAGTATCTTGTATGTATATTATACAGTAATGCTCACTAGTTTTGTTCCAGCACCTGTTCATTAACATGTATTAATATTAGCTCACTAGGTGTGTCCAGTATCTTGTATGTATATTATACAGTAATGCTCACTAGTTTTGTTCCAGCACCTGTTCATTAACATGTATTAATATTAACTCACTAGGTGTGTCCAGTATCTCGTCTGTATATTATACAGTAATGCTCACTAGTTTTGTTCCAGCACCTGTTCATTAACATGTATTAATATTAACTCACTAGGTGTGTCCAGTATCTCGTCTGTATATTATACAGTAATGCTCACTAGTTTTGTTCCAGCACCTGTTCATTAACATGTATTAATATTAGCTCACTAGGTGTGTCCAGTATCTTGTATGTATATTATACAGTAATGCTCACTAGTTTTGTTCCAGTACCTGTTATATACATTAACATGTATTAATATTAACTCACTAGGTGTGTCCAGTATCTTGTATGCTCACTAGTTTTGTTCCAGTACCTGTTATATACATTATCATGTAATACTATTAGCTCACTAGGTGTATCCAGTACCTCCTTATACTAGTGTTTGCACGGGGTATCTGGGTACCCGGTACTCACCCGACGCAATACTACCTGGTTCCCAATTTATTACCCGAACCCTACGCAAAGTGTGATTTTTTTGGCAAGATTTAGGTTAGGCAAGATTTTCTCCACTGATTTAGTGTGGTGTTAGGCTACCATGAAGTCAAAGATAACAGCAATAATGAAAGTATTCCATGGATATCTTCTAAGTGCTTTACAATTACAGCGAATGAACAGATGGTACGGCTAGATTTCTACATTGACTTACTGTGGTGTAAGGCTACCATGTGGAAAAACTTCAAAGAATTCGCACAATTATTTTTTTTTTCATTCGTTTATTTCATAGCATGCAATAATGCTAGCTCACTGCATTGTGACCAGAATTTGTTTAAATAACATTGAGGATTTTTAAAACGCAGACATATACACCGATAATGGTGCTCAAAGGGAATACCAATAATATTGACCTTGGCAACGACAACCAGTCAAACATAAAGACAATCCCTCAACATGGCAACAGCTAAACATTGCCCAACTAACAATTTATCTCACAGGTCCCCATTCATTTACCTGGGTGAAGAGAGACAATGTCAGAGATAAACTTAACAATTTATCTCACAGGTCCCCATTCATTTACCTGGGTGAAGAGAGACAATGTCCGAGATAAACTTAACAATGTATCTCACAGGTCCCCATTCATTTACCTGGGTGAAGAGAGACAATGTCAGAGATACTGTAAACGTAACAATTTATCTCACAGGTCCCCATACATTTACCTGGGTGAAGAGAGACAATGTCAGAGATAAACTTAACAATTTATCTCACAGGTCCCCATTCATTTACCTGGGTGAAGAGAGACAATGTCAGAGATAAACTTAACAATTTATCTCACAGGTTCCCATTCATTTACCTGGGTGAAGAGAGACAATGTCAGAGATAAACTTAACAATTTATCTCACAGGTCCCCATTCATTTACCTGGGTGAAGAGAGACAATGTCAGAGATAAACTGACCTGACCTGCAAACCTTAGATTCACTGCCTTAACCACACTCTCATGTTCATTATTTTTATTATCATATGTGAAAGTAAGGATACGTATCACTAAGACTGGCGGGAACCTCTGTATGGATAATGTCTTTGTACAGACCTGCAAGGACTTACACCGATCACACATCTAAAAATTAAACAAAAAGAAAGTTAATGTATGCTTCATAAGTGAAAGAAATGGGTATCAAATACTACTTGAGGACAAACATTAAGAACCAATATATCTAATACTGTGTAAATAGACTCACATTAAGAACAAATATATCTAACTGTGTAAATAAACCCACATCGAGAACCAATATATCTAAAACTGTGTAAATAAACTCACATTAAGAACTAATATATCTAACTGTGTAAATAAACCCACATCAACAACCAATATATCTAAAACTGTGTAAATAAACCCACATCGAAAACCAATATATCTAACTGTATAAATAAAAACCACATCAAGAGCCAAAATATCTAACTGTGTAAATAAACCCATATCAAGAACCAATAAATCTAACTGTGTGAATAAACCCATATCTAAAACCAATATATCTAACTGTGTGCATAAACCCATATTAAGAACCAATATATCTAACTGTGTAAATAATCCCACATCGAGAACCAATATATCTAACTGTGTAAATAAAACCACATCAAGAGCCAAAATATCTAACTGTGTAAATGAACCCACACCAAGAGCCAAAATATCTAACTGTGTAAATAAACCCACATCAAGAACCAATAAATCTAACTGTGTGAATAAACCCATATCTAAAACCAATATATCTAACTGTGTGCATAAACCCATAATAAGAACCAATATATCTAACTGTGTAAATAATCCCACACTAAGTACCAATATATTTAACTGTGTAAATAAACCCACACCAAGAACCAATATATTAACTGTGTAAATTTAACCCACATCAGGAATCAATATATCTAACTGTGTGAATAAACCATCGAGAACCAATATATCTAACTGTGAAAATAAAAACACATCAAGAACCAATATATCTAACTGTGTAAATAAACCCACATTGAGAACCAACATATCTAACTTTGTGAATAAACCCACATTAAGAACCAATATATCTAACTGTGTAAATAAACCCACATTAAAAACCAATATATTTAACTGTGTGAATAAACTCACATCGAGAACAAATATATCTAACTGGGTTAATAAACCCACATCAAGAACCAATATATCTAACTGTGTAAATAAACCCACATCAAGAACCAATATATCTAACTGTGTAAATAAACCCACATTGAGAACCAATATATCTAAAACTCTGTAAATAAACCCACATTAAGAACCAATATATCTAACTGTGTAAATAATCCCACATCGAGAACCAATATATCTAACTTTGTGAATAAACCCAAATTAAAAACCAATATATCTAACTGTGTGAATAAACCCACATCAAGAAGCAATATATCTAACTGTATAAATAAACCCACATCAACACCAATATATCTAACTGTGTGAATAAACCCACATATATAACATACCGGTTTCTCCTCTTTGTCCAGCACTTCCGATCTTGTGAAATGTTGAAGGCAATCATTCAATGTAACACTACCTTGTTCCTGTGCAAAAACAAATATAAGTCTGTTATCAGGCATTCTGTTCATTAAAATTTCGGATAGATTTACTACCAAGACATTCACCTTATATTTTACAATTCTATTGTATAAGTTAGACTTTCTCGGATCCTAAGGGCTCTTGCTAGAATAGAAATCTCATATTCTTTAACTGTTCTTGTAAATAATTTGCAGTTTCACAAAAAATTTCAGTTTTTTTCTTTGACCCTTGGACACCTTATATTTTATTTCATTTAGCAACCTTAACTAGTGTTCATGCAAATGTGTTCCACTTTAGGAAATGACATCTAACACAGCTATGCAAAATGAAACCAGAAAGCCAGAAGGCTTTGTTATTTCTTGCCTCATGATTCATAGAGCAACTGAGGGAATGTGTACTAAAGTCAAGTACCAGAACATCAGAATAGAGTAACAGGAAACTTGACCCTTCTGAGAATGAGTTACAGCAGGGTCATCTAAAGTCAAGTACCAGAACATCAGAATAGAGTAACAGATAACTTGACCCTTCTGAGAATGAGTTACAGCAGGGTCATCTAAAGTCAAGTACCAGAACATCAGAATAGAGTAACAGATTACTTGACCCTTCTGAGAATGAGTTACAGCTGGGTCATCTAAAGTCAAGTACCAGAACATCAGAATAGAGTAACAGATAACTTGACCCTTCTGAGAATGAGTTACAGCAGGGTCATCTAAAGCCAAGTACCAGAACATCAGAATAGAGTAACAGGTAACTTGACCCTTCTGAGAATGAGTTACAGCAGGGTCATCTAAAGTCAAGTACCAGAACATCAGAATAGAGTAACAGATTACTTGACCCTTCTGAGAATGAGTTACAGCAGGGTCATCTAAAGTCAAGTACCAGAACATCAGAATAGAGTACAACAGATAACTTGACCCTTCTGAGAATGAGTTACAGCAGGGTCATCTAAAGTCAAGTACCAGAACATCAGAATAGAGTAACAGATTACTTGACCCTTCTGAGAATGAGTTACAGCAGGGTCATCTAAAGTCAAGTACCAGAACATCAGAATAGAGTAACAGATAACTTGACCCTTCTGAGAATGAGTTACAGCAGGGTCATCTAAAGTCAAGTACCAGAACATCAGAATAGAGTAACGGATTACTTGACCCTTCTGAGAATGAGTTACAGCAGGGTCATCTAAAGTCAAGTACCAAAACATCAGAATAGAATAACAGGTTACTTGACCCTTCTGAGAATGAGTTACAGCAGGGTCATCTAAAGTCAAGTACCAGAACATCAGAATAGAGTTACAGATTACTTGACCCTTCTGAGAATGAGTTACAGCAGGGTCATCTAAAGTCAAGTACCAGAACATCAGAATAGAGTAACAGATTACTTGACCCTTCTGAGAATGAGTTACAGCAGGGTCATCTAAAGTCAAGTACCAGAACATCAGAATAGAGTAACAGATTACTTGACCCTTCTGAGAATGAGTTACAGCAGGGTCATCTAAAGTCATGTACCAGAACATCAGAATAGTGTAACAGATTACTTGACCCTTCTGAGAATGAGTTACAGCAGAGTCATCTAAAGTCAAGTACCAGAACATCAGAATAGAGTAACAGATTACTTGACCCTTCTGAGAATGAGTTACAGCAGGGTCATCTAAAGTCAAGTACCAGAACATCAGAATAGAGTAACAGGTTACTTGACCCTTCTGAGAATGAGTTACAGCAGGGTCATCTAAAGTCAAGTACCAGAACATCAGAATAGAGTAACAGATAACTTGACCCTTCTGAGAATGAGTTACAGCAGGGTCATCTAAAGTCAAGTACCAGAACATCAGAATAGAGTTCAGGTTACTTGACCCTTCTGAGAATGAGTTACAGCAGGGTCATCTAAAGTCAAGTACCAGAACATCAGAATAGAGTAACAGATTATCTGACCCTTCTGAGAATGAGTTACAGCAGGGTCATCTAAAGTCAAGTACCAGAAAATCAGAATAGCGTAACAGATAACTTGACCCTTCTGAGAAAGAGTTACAGCAGGGTCATCTAAAATCAAGTACCAGAACATCAGAATAGAGTAACAGGTTACTTGACCCTTCTGAGAATGAGTTACAGCAGGGTCATCTAAAGTCAAATACCAGAACATCAGAATAGAGTAACAGATTACTTGACCCTTCTGAGAATGAGTTACAGCAGGGTCATCTAAAGTCAAGTACCAGAACATCAGAATAGAGTAACAGGTTACTTGACCCTTCTGAGAATGAGTTACAGCAGGGTCATCTAAAGTCAAGTACCAGAAAATCAGAATAGAGTAACAGGTTACTTGACCCTTCTGAGAATGAGTTACAGCAGGGTCATCTAAAGTCAAGTACCAGAACATCAGAATAGAGTAACAGGTTACTTGACCCTTCTGAGAATGAGTTACAGCAGGGTCATCTAAAGTCAAATACCAGAACATCAGAATAGCGTAACAGATTACTTGACCCTTCTGAGAATGAGTTACAGCAGGGTCATCTAAAGTCAAGTACCAGAACATCAGCATAGAGTAACAGGTTACTTGACCCTTCTGAGAATGAGTTACAGCAGGGTCATCTAAAGTCAAGTACCAGAAAATCAGAATAGAGTAAAAGGTTACTTGACCCTTCTGAGAATGAGTTACAGCAGGGTCATAGTTGGGAATGGTAAACACTCACAGCTAATTAAACAAGCAACGAGTAAATCCTGTGACATTTAGTGAGACAGAAAAGCCATTTGTTAAAGAATTGTGTCAAAGTGAAAAGAATGATCTGAGGGTCATTTTGGAGGAAGGTGTTAGATATTTTAACTTTATGTTTTGACCACTGATGATATCCACTGACATTTCTTACACTCAATAAGTTGGATCCACGTAAATCAAATTTTCATTTTTGAGTTTGAGAGCTTAAAAGGTTCTGATACTCAGTAAGGTGCATCCACATACCAAGTATGAATTAAATCAAATCTTTCCTTTTTAAACTTTGAGCTGTATTGACCTTAAATGACCTTCAAACTCTGCAGAAAAGAATACAATTCTCTTGTACTCAATAAGTTATATCAACATTCTAAGTATGAAGTAAATCCAAGCTTCAATTTTGAGTTATAATGTCAACAAAGTTGACTTTGTCAGGTAATGTGTCTACAAGGTTTTAGGACTTTGACCTGTTGACCTCAATAACCTTTGAACTCTGCAGGATACAACATCGTTTTTCTACTCCAAGGTACAAAAAATGATGATCACCCACCACATAGTTTTTGAGTTATCATGTTTATAAGCCAAGATATCACACACGCATGTACACCATCGCAAAGATTCACATTTCTATTTGCCTTTGGCAAGGCATCAAAACCAGCAGAAAATATAAAAGAATTTTTCTCACACAAGACAAGTTCACTACTTTACACTGTAATGTTAAAAACAAAAGCTGGAGTTCGTGAGTGGCAATACTTTACAATCAGCTGTGAGTATATGACTGAAAATAAAACATTTTAGCATTTACTGAACTGTGTGTAGCACTCACTCTGGGTATTGGTAAGGACAGGTCCCAGAAAGGGTCAAAGGTCACTGATTTAAATCCACAAGTGCAGCATTCTAAAGTACTTTTCAACTGACCCACAAACAATTCTGAAATGTGAGATTTTTCTCTGGATTTGTATCTCTGCCAGGCTTCCATAGCTTTTTCAGTATCACTGCCAAAGGAAAAGAGAGAAGCAAGTTTAAATGGCAGAAAAAATGAGAGAAATGTGTTTTCATTCACCCAAAGGACATAACCAGCCGTAGATAGAGGTTGACCACAAAATACATTTTGGCTGGACATGCTCATTGCATCTTTTAATACAAACCAAACCCATATTAAAAGCAGCCTATAACTACAAGAACACCTACACTTTCTATATGAAACCTTTGAGGACAGAATGTAAATAGGGCCAATGAAGAGACATACCTGAGGTCATCAGCAATCTCTGTGTTGTAACGAGGTTTCCTTTTAACTGCATTTACGTCTTCATGTAAACCCTCCAACAAGAATATCAAAAATTCCTGAGCATCTTGCTGACTGTTGGAGATATGTAATAAAGATGGTATGACGATAGAAAATGATGAGTGATACTTATACTGGCAATCAGCATTATACGCATGCAACCAGTCAGGCTGGTTTTAAGGTGCTGGTAATCAGCATTACAAGCATGCAACCAGTCAGGCTGGTGTTAAGGTGCTGGCAATCAGGATTATAAGCATGCAACCAGTCAGGCTGGTGTTAAGGTGCTGGCAATCAGTATTACAAGCATGCAACCAGTCAGTCTGGTTTTAAGGTGCTGGCAATCATTATTACAAGCATGCAACCAGTCAGGCTGGTGGTAAGGTGCTGGCAATCAGCATTATAAGCATGCAACCAGTCAGGCTGGTGTTAAGGTGCTGGCAATCATTATTACAAGCATGCAACCAGTCAGGCTGGTGGTAAGGTGCTGGCAATCAGCATTACAAGCATGCAACCAGTCAGGCTGGTGTTAAGGTGCTGGCAATCAGGATTATAAGCATGCAACCAGTCAGGCTGGTGTTAAGGTGCTGGCAATCATTATTACAAGCATGCAACCAGTCAGGCTGGTTTTAAGGTGCTGGCAATCATTATTACAAGCATGCAACCAGTCAGGCTGGTGGTAAGGTGCTGGCAATCAGCATTATAAGCATGCAACCAGTCAGGCTGGTGTTAAGGTGCTGGCAATCATTATTACAAGCATGCAACCAGTCAGGCTGGTGGTAAGGTGCTGGCAATCAGCATTATAAGCATGCAACCAGTCAGGCTGGTGGTAAGGTGCTGGCAATCAGTATTATAAGCATGCAACCAGTCAGGCTGGTGGTAAGGTGCTGGCAATCAGCATTATAAGCATGCAACCAGTCAGGCTGGTGTTAAGGTGCTGGCAATCAGCATTATAAGCATGCAACCAGTCAGGCTGGTGGTAAGGTGCTGGCAATCAGCATTATTACAAGCATGCAACCAGTCAGGCTGGTGGTAAGGTGCTGACAATCAGCATTATAAGCATGCAACCAGTCAGGCTGGTGGTAAGGTGCTGGCAATCAGCATTATAAGCATGCAACCAGTCAGGCTTGTTTTAAGGTGCTGGCAATCAGCATTATAAGCATGCAACCAGTCAGGCTGGTGTTAAGGTGCTGGCAATCATTATTACAAGCATGCAACCAGTCAGACTGGTGGTAAGGTCCTGGCAATCAGCATTATAAGCATGCAACCAGTTAGGCCGGTGTTTAGGTGCTGGCAATATGTATTATAAGCATGCTACCAGTCAGACTGGTGTTAAGGTGCTGGCAATCATTATTACAAGCATGCAACCAGTCAGGCTGGTGGTAAGGTGCTGGCAATCAGCATTATAAGCATGCAACCAGTCAGGCTGGTGGTAAGGTGCTGGCAATCAGTATTATAAGCATGCAACTAGTCAGGCTGGTGGTAAGGTGCTGGCAATCAGCATTATAAGCATGCAACCAGTCAGGCTGGTGTTAAGGTGCTGGCAATCAGCATTATAAGCATGCAACCAGTCAGGCTGGTGGTAAGGTGCTGGCAATCAGCATTATAAGCATGCAACCTGTCAGGCTGGTGGTAAGGTGCTGACAATCAGCATTATAAGCATGCAACCAGTCAGGCTGGTGGTAAGGTGCTGGCAATCAGCATTATAAGCATGCAACCAGTCAGGCTCGTTTTAAGGTGCTGGCAATCACCATTATAAGCATGCAACCAGTCAGGCTGGTGTTAAGGTGCTGGCAATCATTATTACAAGCATGCAACCAGTCAGACTGGTGGTAAGGTGCTGGCAATCAGCATTATAAGCATGCAACCAGTCAGGCCGGTGTTTAGGTGCTGGCAATATGTATTATAAGCATGCTACCAGTCAGACTGGTGGTAAGGTGCTGGTAATTAGCATTATAAGCATGCAACCAGTCAGGCTGGTGTTAAGGTGCTGGCAATCGGCATTATAAGCATGCAACCAGTCAGACTGGTGGTAAGGTGCTGGCAATCTGTATTATAAGCATGCAACCAGTCAGGCTGGTGGTAAGGTGCTGGCAATCAGCATTATAAGCATGCAACCAGTCAGGCTGGTGTTAAGGTGCTGGCAATTACCATTATAAGCATGCAACCAGTCAGGCTGGTGTTAAGGTGCTGGCAATCTGTATTATAAGCATGCAACCAGTCAGGCTGGTGGTAAGGTGCTGGCAATCAGTATTATAAGCATGCAACCAGTCAGGCTGGTGTTAAGGTGCTGACAATCAGCATTATAAGCATGCAACCAGTCAGACTGGTGGTAAGGTGCTGGCAATTAGCATTATAAGCATGCAACCAGTCAGGCTGGTGTTAAGGTGCTGGCAATCATTATGACAAGCATGCAACCAGTCAGGCTGGTGTTAAGGTGCTGGCAATCTGTATTATAAGCATGCAACCAGTCAGGCTGGTGTTAAGGTGCTGGCAATCAGCATTATAAGCATGCAACCAGTCAGGCTGGTGGTAAGGTGCTGGCAATCAGCATTATAAGCATGCAACCTGTCAGGCTGGTGGTAAGGTGCTGACAATCAGCATTATAAGCATGCAACCAGTCAGGCTGGTGGTAAGGTGCTGGCAATCAGCATTATAAGCATGCAACCAGTCAGGCTCGTTTTAAGGTGCTGGCAATCAGCATTATAAGCATGCAACCAGTCAGGCTGGTGTTAAGGTGCTGGCAATCATTATTACAAGCATGCAACCAGTCAGACTGGTGGTAAGGTGCTGGCAATCAGCATTATAAGCATGCAACCAGTCAGGCCGGTGTTTAGGTGCTGGCAATATGTATTATAAGCATGCTACCAGTCAGACTGGTGGTAAGGTGCTGGTAATTAGCATTATAAGCATGCAACCAGTCAGGCTGGTGTTAAGGTGCTGGCAATCGGCATTATAAGCATGCAACCAGTCAGACTGGTGGTAAGGTGCTGGCAATCTGTATTATAAGCATGCAACCAGTCAGGCTGGTGGTAAGGTGCTGGCAATCAGCATTATAAGCATGCAACCAGTCAGGCTGGTGTTAAGGTGCTGGCAATTAGCATTATAAGCATGCAACCAGTCAGGCTGGTGTTAAGGTGCTGGCAATCTGTATTATAAGCATGCAACCAGTCAGGCTGGTGGTAAGGTGCTGGCAATCAGTATTATAAGCATGCAACCAGTCAGGCTGGTGTTAAGGTGCTGACAATCAGCATTATAAGCATGCAACCAGTCAGACTGGTGTTAAGGTGCTGGCAATTAGCATTATAAGCATGCAACCAGTCAGGCTGGTGTTAAGGTGCTGGCAATCATTATTACAAGCATGCAACCAGTCAGGCTGGTGTTAAGGTGCTGGCAATCTGTATTATAAGCATGCAACCAGTCAGACTGGTGGTAAGGTGCTGGCAATCTGTATAATAAGCATGCAACCAGTCAGGCTGGTGTTAAGGTACTGACAATCAGCATTATAAGCATGCAACCAGTCAGGCTGGTGGTAAGGTGCTGACAATCAGCATTATAAGCATGCAACCAGTCAGGCTGGTGGTAAGGTGCTGGCAATCAGCATTATAAGTATGCAACCAGTCAGGCTGGTGGTAAGGTGCTGGCAATCAGCATTATAAGCATGCAACCAGTCAGACTGGTGGTAAGGTGCTGGCAATGAACATTATAAGCATGCAACCAGTCAGGCTGGTGTTAAGGTGCTGGCAATCAGCATTATAAGCATGCAACCAGTCAGGCTGGTGGTAAGGTGCTGGCAATCAGCATTATAAGCATGCAACCAGTCAGGCTCGCTTTAAGGTGCTGGCAATCAGCATTATAAGCATGCAACCAGTCAGGCTGGTGTTAAGGTGCTGGCAATCATTATTACAAGCATGCAACCAGTCAGACTGGTGGTAAGGTGCTGGCAATCAGCATTATAAGCATGCAACCAGTCAGGCCGGTGTTTAGGTGCTGGCAATATGTATTATAAGCATGCTACCAGTCAGACTGGTGGTAAGGTGCTGGTAATTAGCATTATAAGCATGCAACCAGTCAGGCTGGTGTTAAGGTGCTGGCAATCGGCATTATAAGCATGCAACCAGTCAGACTGGTGGTAAGGTGCTGGCAATCTGTATTATAAGCATGCAACCAGTCAGGCTGGTGGTAAGGTGCTGGCAATCAGCATTATAAGCATGCAACCAGTCAGGCTGGTGTTAAGGTGCTGGCAATTAGCATTATAAGCATGCAACCAGTCAGGCTGGTGTTAAGGTGCTGGCAATCTGTATTATAAGCATGCAACCAGTCAGGCTGGTGGTAAGGTGCTGGCAATCAGTATTATAAGCATGCAACCAGTCAGGCTGGTGTTAAGGTGCTGACAATCAGCATTATAAGCATGCAACCAGTCAGACTGGTGGTAAGGTGCTGGCAATTAGCATTATAAGCATGCAACCAGTCAGGCTGGTGTTAAGGTGCTGGCAATCATTATTACAAGCATGCAACCAGTCAGGCTGGTGTTAAGGTGCTGGCAATCTGTATTATAAGCATGCAACCAGTCAGACTGGTGGTAAGGTGCTGGCAATCTGTATTATAAGCATGCAACCAGTCAGGCTGGTGTTAAGGTACTGACAATCAGCATTATAAGCATGCAACCAGTCAGGCTGGTGGTAAGGTGCTGACAATCAGCATTATAAGCATGCAACCAGTCAGGCTGGTGTTAAGGTGCTGGCAATCAGCATTATAAGTATGCAACCAGTCAGGCTGGTGTTAAGGTGCTGGCAATCAGCATTATAAGCATGCAACCAGTCAGACTGGTGGTAAGGTGCTGGCAATGAACATTATAAGCATGCAACCAGTCAGGCTGGTGTTAAGGTGCTGGCAATCAGCATTATAAGCATGCAACCTGTCAGGCTGGTGTTAAGGTGCTGGCAATCAGCATTATAAGCATGCAACCAGTCAGGCTGGTGGTAGTATTAATGAAACAAAATTTAGCAAAGCTAAGAGAGAAAATGGCTCACAGATCAGTTTCATAGACAAGAAATGAGAAGAGACAAGTGCTTGACTGAGAGAACAGCACAACTAACCTGTAACCAGCAAATTGCTTTGCAAACTTCTCGACTTGACTCTTAAACTGTCGAGGACTGAAGTATCGTTCTCCATTTGGTTTCCATAGTTGAATCATGACCTGTGTGTATGCTGTGAAAAGCAAAATGTCCTAAATGATTCCAGAACTCATGAAACAGTCTTTCAGTATGTGTTACCTACTACCACATAAAAAAAACAATGAGTTCACCTTGTAATGTATTTCAGGATGTAAATTTAACCATTCTGTGAAGTGTGAAACTCTACTCACTATTGCTGTCACCCTCAATACATATCTAGCAATAATAAATATATTGCAGGTGGTCTCTTAGAAAACCCTAAATAAGCAGATAGCACTAATAACTATAGGTGGTCTCTTTGACACCTTAAATACAGAGCTAGCAATATTAAATATACTGCAGTTGGTCTCTTACATACCCTCAATACTAAGCTAGCACTAATAAATAAAGGTGGTCTCTTGTATCAGCCAACCCTTTGTATTACTGCTGCCTTGTATGCACACATTACACTACTCATCTAGTACCAACCTCACACAGTCAACATACCTTGTATCAGCTGACCCTTTATATTACTGCTGCCTTGTATGCACACATTACACTACTCATCTAGTACCAACCTCACACAGTCAACATACCTTGTATCAGCTGACCCTTTGTATTACTGCTGCCTTGTATACACACATTACACTACTCATCTAGTACCAACCTCACACAGTCAACATACCTTGTATCAGCTGACCCTTTGTAATACTGCTGCCTTGTATACACACATTACACTACTCATCTAGTACCAACCTCATACACTCAACATACCTTGTATCAGCTGACCCTTTGTATTACTGCTGCCTTGTATACACACATTACACTACTCATCTAGTACCAACCTCATACACTCAACATACCTTGTATCAGCCAACCCTTTGTTTTACTGCTGCCTTGTATACACACATTACACTACTCATCTAGTACCAACCTCATACACTCAACATACCTTGTATCAGCCAACCCTTTGTTTTACTGCTGCCTTGTATGCACACATTACACTACTCATCTAGTACCAACCTCATACACTCAACATACCTTGTATCAGCCAACCCTTTGTTTTACTGCTGCCTTGTATGCACACATTACACTACTCATCTAGTACCAACCTCATACACTCAACATACCTTGTATCAGCCAACCCTTTGTTTTACTGCTGCCTTGTATGCACACATTACACTACTCATCTAGTACCAACCTCATACACTCGACATACCTTGTATCAGCTGACCCTTTATATTACTGCTGCCTTGTATACACACATTACAGTATTCATCTAGTACCAACCTCACACAGTCAACATACCTTGTACCAGCTGACCCTTTGTATTACTGCTGCCTTGTATACACACATTACACTATCCATCTAGTACCAACCTCATACAGTCAACATACCTTGTATCGGCTGACTCTTTGTATTACTGCTGCCTTATATGCACACATTACACTACTCATCTAGTACCAACCTCATACACTCAACATACCTTGTATCAGCCAACCCTTTGTTTTACTGCTGCCTTGTATGCACACATTACACTATTCATCTAGTACCAACCTCATACACTCAACATACCTTATACCAGCTGACCCTTTGTATTACTGCTGCCTTGTATACACACATTACACTATTTATCTAGTACCAACCTCACACAGTCAACATACCTTGTATCAGCTGACCCTTTGTATTACTGCTGCCTTATATGCACACATTACACTATTCATCTAGTACCAACCTCACACAGTCAACATACCTTGTATCAGCTGACCCTTTGTTTTACTGCTGCCTTATATGCACACATTACACTATTCATCTAGTACCAACCTTATATATTCGACATACCTTGTATCAGCTGACCCTTTGTATTACTGCTGCCTTGTATGCACACATTACACTATTCATCTAGTACCAACCTCATACAGTCAACATACCTTGTATCAGCTGACCCTTTGTATTACTGCTGCCTTATATGCACACATTACACTATTCATCTAGTACCAACCTTATATATTCAACATACCTTGTATCAGCTGACCCTTTGTATTACTGCTGCCTTGTATGCACACATTACACTATTCATCTAGTACCAACCTCATACAGTCAACATACCTTGTATCAGCTGACCCTTTGTACTACTGCTGCCTTATATGCACACATTACACTATTTATCTAGTACAACCTTATATATTCAACATACCTTGTATCAGCTGACCCTTTGTATTACTGCTGCCTTGTATACACACATTACACTATTCATCTAGTACCAACCTCACATAGTCAACATACCTTGTATTAGCCAACCCTTTGTATTACTTCTGCCTTATATGCACACATTACAGTATTCATCTAGTACCAACCTCATACAGTCAACATACCTTGTATCGGCTGACCCTTTGTATTACTGCTGCCTTGTATGCACACATTACACTATTTATCTAGTACCAACCTCATACAGTCAACATACCTTGTATCAACTGACCCTTTGTATTACTGCTGCCTTATATGCACACATTACACTATCCATCTAGTACCAACCTTATATATTCAACAAACCTCATATCAGCCAACCCTTTGTATTACTGCTGCCTTGTATACACACATTACACTATTCATCTAGTACCAACCTCATACAGTAAACATACCTTGTATCAACTGACCCTTTGTATTACTGCTGCCTTATATGCACACATTACACTATTCATCTAGTACCAACCTCATATAGTTAACAAACCTCATATCAGCCAACCCTTTTCATTACTGCTGCCTTATATGCACACACTACAGTATTCATCTAGTACCAACCTCACATAGTCAACATACCTTGTATTAGCCAACCCTTTGTATTACTTCTGCCTTATATACACACATTACACTACTCATCTAGTACCAACCTCATACAGTAAACATACCTTGTATCAACTGACCCTTTGTATTACTGCTGCCTTATATGCACACATTACACTATTCATCTAGTACCAACCTCATATAGTCAACAAACCTCATATCAGCCAACCCTTTTCATTACTGCTGCCTTATATGCACACACTACAGTATTCATCTAGTACCAACCTCATACAGTCAACATACCTTGTATTAGCCAACCCTTTGTATTACTGCTGCCTTGTATGCACACATTACACTATTTATCTAGTACCAACCTCATACAGTCAACAAACCTCATATCAGTTGACCCTTTGTATTTTCCTGCCTTGTATGCACAGTTTTGCACACATTACACTTTTTATCTAGTACCAACCTCACATAGTCAACAAACCTCATATCAGCCAACCCTTTGTATTACTGCTGCCTTGTATGCACACATTACACTATTCATCTAGTACCAACCTCACACAGTCAACATACCTTGTATCAGCCGACCCTTTGTATTACTGCTGCCTTGTATGCACACATTACACTACTCATCTAGTACCAACCTCATACAGTCAGCATACCTTATACCAGCTGACCCTTTGTATTACTGCTGCCTTGTATGCACACATTACACTATTTATCTAGTACCAACCTCATACAGTCAACAAACCTCATATCAGTTGACCCTTTGTATTTTCCTGCCTTGTATGCACAGTTTTGCACACATTACACTTTTTATCTAGTACCAACCTCACATAGTCAACAAACCTCATATCAGCCAACCCTTTGTATTACTGCTGCCTTGTATGCACACATTACACTATTCATCTAGTACCAACCTTATATATTCAACATACCTTGTATCAGCTGACCCTTTGTATTACTGCTGCCTTGTATGCACACATTACACTACTCATCTAGTACCAACCTCATACAGTCAACATACCTTGTATCAGCTGACCCTTTGTATTTTCCTGCCTTGTATGCACAGTTTTGCACACATTACACTTTTTATCTAGTACCAACCTCACATAGTCAACAAACCTCATATCAGCCAACCCTTTGTATTACTGCTGCCTTGTATGCACACATTACACTATTCATCTAGTACCAACCTTATATATTCAACAAACCTTGTATCAGCCAACCCTTTGTTTTACTGCTGCCTTGTATACACACATTACACTACTCATCTAGTACCAACCTCATACAGTCAGCATACCTTATACCAGCCAACCCTTTGTATTACTGCTGCCTTGTATACACACATTACACTATTCATCTAGTACCAACCTCATACAGTCAACATACCTACATATTAGCTGACCCTTTGTACTACTGCTGCCTTGTATACACACATTACACTATTCATCTAGTACCAACCTCATACAGTCAACATACCTTGTATCAGCTGACCCTTTGTATTACTGCTGCCTTGTATGCACACATTACACTATTTATCTAGTACCAACCTCACACAGTCAACATACCTTGTATCAGCTGACCCTTTGTATTACTGTTGCCTTGTATACACACATTACACTATTCATCTAGTACCAACCTCATACAGTCAACATACCTTGTATCAGCTGACCCTTTGTATTACTGCTGCCTTGTATACACACATTACACTATTCATCTAGTACCAACCTCATAAAGTCAACATACCTTGTATTAGCTGACCCTTTGTTGTGCTACTTGTGTTAAGGTCAAGATGATAGTCTTCCTTCAGACAATATTCCAACAAAGCCTTGATGTGACTCAGACACTGAACTATTGCATTCAAGAAACACTGTTTGAAAGATAAATATAATTGTCATAAGCACTTTACAAAATCATCACAGAGAAGTTTCTACTCATGTATCTAGTACAACATGTATCTTATCTTTAAAAGCCACATGTCTTTACTGGTCAAACTTGAAGTGATAACCAACTTGTGTGTAAATGTCTGAGTAGTGATCTACTGCCAGATGTCTGCAATAAGGTTAGCAAGATATTAAGTTAACATCTGTACACAATTTTCTGTTTTTGAATATATTCTAGAATTGCTAGTTATGTTGATGATAACCTCCTATCAGCTGATGTTACACCACTACACTGTGGTATATATCCATATACTTCAATGGATAAATAATGTAGGTCTTCATGCAGAACATGAGAGATGAATATATCTTATAACTGCGTCACAAATTCAGTGGTATAGGCTAGATTTCCCCCATTGTCCAGTAATGCATTTTCACTCGGCCTATAGACTGTCAGTGTCTGATCGACTGTTGTTACAACACCGTTCAAAATGCATTGAACTGACATTTAGCCACGAGTCTCATTTGTTTTCTGGGAACATTATTAGAAACTAACGTTAGGCGACTTTATTAGTGTACAGATTTTTGCTAACGATGTTGTAAGATAATATATCGCGCATGTTTTTAAATAATTTATGTATTGTATGGTTTGGGTGTTATTCAGAAACTATTTTATTGAATTGACTTTCGTTTTTAATGAAATATAATTAGGCTCAATAATTCTTCAAAGCCTTCATGTTTTTGGTCGTCCGAAGGACTACCAAGCACACAACATTTTGAAAGATTTGGTAGTCTGAGGTAATTTCTAGTCGTCCGGACGACCGTGAAAATCAACATTGGGAGCATTGCTAATGGGGTTATCGTTATTGCTCACACCAGGCTATGGTAAACTGTACACTTTTCGGTCATTTCTGGTCATTTCTTGGTCAAGTGGTGTTTTTAGCAATGGGATAGTTTTCATACCATGAACTAGATCTGATTTGTTTCACAAAAGTTCTGTGGATTCCTTGCTTTAAATGAGATTAGGAAGTTATCTGGGATTGGGATTAAGCTCGCCAAGATACAAGTTTCTCTTTTTTTCATATTTTTTTGGCAACTGATATTAATCCAGTGCTGGTGAGTTTACAACATATAAACATTAGGTTAATAAACGATCAGCTGAGGACAATAGATCAATCAGAATCAAGAATTTATGAATGAAATGTAAATACAAATCCATATCAAAATCTCCTTACATAATAAATACCATGTACAGGTGTACTGTAAATACTGTCAACCATACTTTTTAATGCATTTACTCACTGTATTGCCAAGGTTACTTAAACCAACCAAACCTTCTTTGTCAAGTGTCAGTCGGGTAGAATTCTGAAAGATAAGTTTGTGGGAAAACATACTTTATCAAAAGTGTAAGCCAAACCATACAGCTAGTGTTACTTTAACATTACAATGTTTAACATAACCCTTACAAAGTGATCAATAATGTACGTAGTGCAGATCGAGGCAAATAGACCGTGTGATCCCACCGCTGTCTCAACCACACATCAGAAATTAACAGTAGCTTTAAGCAAAATCTTGTATGTAGACCTAATTCATAGCCCAAAATATGCATCAGAATCACCACTGAAACCTAAATTTTACTTTTATCACTGGAGGTTTCTTTGCAAACTCATAGAGTCACTTTCAACAACCCAAAGGCAACACAACCTCATGTTTAAAGTCCTGGATCTGCCCCAGCCTTTGCAATCATTTTTGGGAAGTTAATACAATCTGAATCCAATTATAAATATCTTAGCATCAAAGGAACAGACATAAACTAAATCACACGTTACAGAGAAGTCATACAGAGGGAAGAGAGGTAAAGTTGTGTAATGAGATCAAACTTACATTTAGAGGGCTAAGGAGACTTGATGATCTATTTAACTTGCGAGTCCTGGATGAGCATCTACTACGGTCTCGTGGAGATTCAGAGTCAGATGTTTGGCTGCTGGATGGATAACTATCTTGTCTTGACAAACGACTAGATGGTGAGGAGAGATAACTGCTTCTAGAGTAGTCTCTAGTATCTGAATGTTGATATGACCTTTGACCTGGAGAGTTGTTTGTACTGTAACTTAGTAGTCGAGATTTTTGAATTCTGTCACTTACATTTCCAAATGAGGACTCTTTGTAGGTAGTTCTCAGCGGATATTCATCTACTTGTAGCAAGTTTACACCTCTAGTTAAGTCACTGATGCTTCTGCTCCTATGATTACCAGTCTGTGATAGATTATACTTCAAGGTAGAGTCATCTCTGTATCTTGAGCTGTAGTAGCTGCTACCTACATCAGAGCTATGGGTTGCTCGCAGTGGCTGATTGGTTCCTAAGGTTGATGGCAAGCTGGTTTTTTTTGGCCTAAAACTAGAAGTTGATTTATAGTCTGTGAGCCTCAACCTACGACCCTTGTCATCTAGTGGGCCTGGACCTCTTGGTAGAGGTCTATGGTTGGAGGTTTCCCTGTTGAGTATGGGTGTTTTAGAGCCATAGGAAGAACAGTAAGAAGAAGGTGGATGGGGCTTGAGGATCGAGTCCTTACCCTGCCTGGATGAAGGTCTGAAAGGCAGAGGCGATCGAGCAGTGCGGACAGACATACCACACCTCACAATCAGAAAGTGACCTCGTTTGACCAAGTCAACAACATAAAACTCTCATGAGTGAGGTATCTGGGGCTTCTTCACCAAAGGGAATCCAATGTATCCAAGATCTCCAAGACTCCAAGAGATTTGAGACATAACCCAGAGTCCATCACATATTGCTGTATTACAGAAAGAAATACATAAAGAACTGTGTAGTACTAGTTTAAGAGATTCAAACTAGAAACAAACATATTTCTTACATGGAACCCTGGACCTGCGTGAACTTCAGACACACCATTATGGTTAAGTAAGTAACATTTAAGTTACACTGATAACAGTGAACAGCAGGACGACACATGTCAATCTCTGCACTGACAACTGGAAAATTATTACCCACACACACACACACACACACCCATGGCAACATAACTACATTAATGGGTTCCTTGCCTGCCTAAGTCCAAATACATTAAATGTTGGCAGCCAAATATCCTGGGTTGACATCACTTCATTTCAAGGTCAAATCACATCAATGATAAGTTGTCAATTAAACATTTTGCAGAAAATTGTTCAATTGCTCAGATGGAATGAAGTTAACAATTAAACATTTTGCAGAAAAATGTTGAATTGACGAGATACGATAAGTTTGCAGTAAATTGTTCAATTGTACACTCCATTCCAACTGAGTAATTTTTTTGCTCAGTTGAAGCAACAGAGCAATCCCACATTTTTCTGATTTTTGATAATTAAGATATTATCTTGTTATCTAAACAATTTACTGCAAAATGTTGACTTTTTGGGGGAAAGTTTTCTTATAGTGATGGCACTTTTAAGCTTCTGTACCATACATGTAATTACCAATAATCATTCACAACTACTGCATATATCAAATCGATAATGACACATTTAAATGCAACACAGAAAGTACACACAGAGACAAATGACAATTACCAATTAACGATTCACAAACTGTACAACATTTGAAATCCCTAACCTACGCCACACTATTATCCAATGGTAAACTTGATGCCACACTATTATCCAATGGTAAACTTGATGCCACACTATTATCCAATGGTAAACTTGATGCCACACTATTATCCAATGGTAAACTTGATGCCACACTATTATCCAATGGTAAACTTGATGCCACACTATTATCCAATGGTAAACTTGATGCCACACTATTATCCAATGGTAAACTTGATGCCAAACTATTATCCAATGGTAAACTTGATGCCAAACTATTATCCAAATGGAATAGTGCACATTATAACACCCCAGCCGGGTCCAAGAGAGACTAAATTAAGTACAGTAATACTAGCCAACTCACTTTAAATCTTAAGTTGCTTTAGAACTGAGTTGGCCGAACTAAGGCCTACAAACTAGTCTACAGTGTAAGTTACTAGGCCTACTGTAGGTAGCCAAGCCCTAACTAAAGGTCCCTTATTTGCCCTAGCCTATGGTAAGTTAGGCCTAGGCAATCGTTAGCCCATGCATGTGGTCTAACTTAAACTTAGTTTAAGTAAGTAATAGGGCAATTCCACAGTAACATTGTGATGCTTTGGAAGGAATTTTAAATTTCAAGTGCAAATAGTAGAGACAGTGCAAAGTTTGGAGTAAACTTCTCATATTACAGTTCATCTCTTGATATTTTAACATGAACACAGAATGAAAAATGTTTTCAAAGTCATTGAAATGTATGAAATATGAATAAGAAGAGTTACAGTAGTGCTGATATTCGACTATTTATTTCGTATTCAATTAATCGCATTGTTCTTCTTGTGATAATGTGATTACTCGGTTACAGTTATGACGTCATCACTGTCATTTTACATTGCAGAAATACAGTCAAAACAAATCTTTCTCCATGGTGCACTGTCTTTATTTGTTCTTTCATGTCTTTGCGTGTGGTGACTAAATCATGTTAAAACATCTACCATCAAAAAGTGTGAACACCTTTCAATCTACAATTTTTCAATCTATACTATTTCATAGACCGTGCTGGTATAGTCTGTCTAAAATTAATTTGCATAATTCAAACAGTTTTCTGTTTCATTTTGACAAGTTTCAAGCTGCCTCTTGGTTATGCTTTGTTCCTCCTACCAACAGGCGTAAGTGCATTCTCTCCTTTTAGTGGATCCCTACATTTGTCACCAGTCACCAGCCTAGTGCACCATCTTTACCAATACATCACCAGCCTCTAGGTGCACAATCTATACCAATACATCCAAACGATACCGGGTAGACAGATAAGTCACGCCAGCAAAGTGTAACTGGCAGTGAGTATCGCCCAAACCAAAATAGAAGGCTGTTTCCTTTTACTGTAAATTTGATCTGTGAAGTTTATTTCAGCGATTTCGAAGAACAATTTATGAACCATGGTTTGAGTGTGAGTGTGCAATGCTATACGTACAGTATACCAACTGGGCATGGTAGGCTGTATACATTAGCGATATGTATGTAATATGATAGGCAATCACTTGTGCGTGTACACGTGAGAGTGTATTTGCTGCGGAAATGGGAGTGCTAACTTCAAGTTGCCTGTTTTGCCTGCACTATGTCAATCAACATTTTGATGCATTCGAACAAACGATACTTTTGGTGAGAAACTGGTGAATTTGGTGAACCAGATTTCTACAAGAAGAAATCGAATGGGGACAATTTCACATGGTTAGAAAGAGAAATATAATACTACAAGGACATGTATTGAATCTTCCACCGGACGATTCTTTTAAGGGTCAGATTTGTGATGGATGGCTACTGGTTGGAACCAAACTTTACGTTTTCACAATTGTGTTCAATATCTTCACAGAGGTTGGAACCAACTGTCTTTTGCAATTTGTTTAGTGTTTCCTACATTTTCTCAAATCAGTGATTCAAGTCTGTCAGTGTTAACCATTTGTTATATTTTTACAATGGTTAACTTTTCTGTGAATTTGCTTTTTTTTTGTCAAAAGTACAAATCTGCTTATATGTTTCTTATTGAATCGTCAGTTGGATTTAGTGCATGTACAAATTGCCCATACATTCTTATGTAATGTCCTGTTCTCACAGTTGAGTGTCGAGGTGGGCAATTTATGTAAAGCTTATATTTCTATCTATCTTTTGTTAGGCTCTATTTTCACAGCAATAACTATGCTTTGTATTATTCTGCCAATGAAAGCTTTGTAGGTATTCATCTGATCGCGACCGCCCTGTACTTCTTTACGTCATCCTTAATTACACACACCCATGCCTCCAGTAAATTATATGCAGCTTAATTTCCCTGATGTCCATTAACTCAGTCTAACCATCCTTTTCGACTATCTATGATACTTTGTTATTTTCATCATCCTGGATTTGATATCCTAAAATTGAAGATAAACATAGTGTACATGTAAGTGGAAAAAGAAGAAGTTGTTTTCCGCACAAGAAATTTTTCAACGGAAAGTAATCAGCGGAAAGTACTGTGTGCGGAGAATAACAAAACTGCTACAGTAGGCACTAGGCCTAGACTAGGGGTAGCATGGTGACTTCGAAGTTCGGACACTTAAGACTTAAAACACACCAAAACTAAATCTTCTGGTATAAATCACCGGAAAATAAACTTCATATGGTGGGAGAATTGTGTTATAGTACTGTAATATTGTGTCGAGCCCGGCTCCTCCGATAGTAAAACTATATTGGGACTCGCGATAGAAAGGTACTGGGATATCTTGATGCCGTATTTATGCTCCTTCAGGAGATGTCTCGAACGGAAGAAAACAATGACTTCACACAAAAAACAATTTGACGAGATAGGATTTGATTAATGATTCGGTATAATTTCTTCTCTGTCGATTCTCTTTACAAATAAAACTAAATTACAATGATTTGACTTGACTTGACTCCGTCAATTAAACAATTAGGAGTGATGAACTTTCGGCGGAGTGATAAATTTGCTGACCAAGTCATAAATTTGCTGACAGAGTGATAAATTTCTGACCTCCTTTTTCTTTTATACCTTACTTCCATAAAATCTCACTGCGCACAATCAGTAGGCAGCCAATGACCTGACCATCCCTTATTAACTTAATGATATAAAAATAAGTGCGCTGGCACTGATCTGCCCTGATTGGTTGGGAGTTTGGAAGTCCATCCCCTTTCTATGGAAACTTCCATACCACGTGAGAGAACCTTCTCGAATGTTCCACAGACATAATGGAATCTATTTTGGGAAAAGGCCCTGTACCAAGATTCAATAAGATAGTTAAAAACTTCTCGTGGGAAAACTGAATCCATGACCTAGATAAATACATAAGAGGCCTGTAAGGGTGTCTCGATGGAGTGTTTCGGTAACATCAAAGAGATGGTATCACTATTTCATAACATCCCCCTCAATCTTTTAAAATTTTTGGATACTCCAAAATTTTAACATCATACTGCTTTAACTTATCATTATCTCAAGAAGGTAGAGTACTGTAAGCACATTCACCAATATTCTTTGACTTCAATAAATGGTCTACATATATCTCAAAGGTTACGAATATTAAAAATGATCATATGGTATATACATTGACACTATCTCCATGAAATTTGTGTACCTCTTCAATATTGATGACATCATATGATGTAATCTAAAAAAAGTATCATTAAGATATCTTAATGATATATTATTTTTTTTTAGATTACATCATATGATGTCATCAATATTGAAGAGGTACACAAAAATTTTCATGGAGATAGTGTCAATGTATATACCATATGATCTTTTTTAATAATTCGTAACCAAGATGTTAACCTTTGAGATATATGAAGACCATTTATTGAAGGCAATGAATATTAGTGATTGTGCTTACAGTACACTTACCTTCTTGAGATAATGATAAGTTAAAGCAGTATGATGTTAAAATTTTGGAGTATCCAAAAATTTTAAAAGATTGAGGGGGATGTTATGAAATAGTAATACCATCTCTTTGATGTTACCGAAAAGCTCCATCGAGATACCTTACAGGCCTCTTATGTATTTATCTAGGTCATGGATTCAGTTTTCCCACGAGAAGTTTTTAACTATCTTATTGAATCTTGGTACAGGGCCTTTTCCCAAAATAGATTCCATTATGTCTGTGGAACATTCGAGAAGGTTCTCTCACGTGGTATGGAAGTTTCCATAGAAAGGGGATGGACTTCCAAACTCCCAACCAATCAGGGCAGATCAGTGCCAGCGCACTTATTTTTATATCATTAGGTTAATACAGGATGGTCAGTTTATTGGCTACCTACTGATTGTGCGCAGTGAGATTTTATGGAAGTAAGGTATAAAAGAAAAAGGAGGTCAGAAATTTATCACTCCGTCAGCCTCTGTCAGCAAATTTATGACTTGGTCAGCAAATTTATCACTCCGCCGAAAGTTCATCACTCCTAATTGTTTAATTGACGGAGTCAAGTCAAATCATTGTAATTTAGTTTTATTTGTAAAGAGAATCGACAGAGAAGAAATTATACCGAATCATTAATCAAATCCTATCTCGTCAAATTGTTTTTTGTGTGAAGTCATTGTTTTCTTCCGTTCGAGACATCTCCTGAAGAAGCGTAAATACGGCATCAAGATATCCCAGTACCTTTCTATCACGAGTCCCGATATAGTTTTACTATCGGAGGAGCGGGCTCGTCACAATATTACAGTACGATACACGGCCAAACTTTCTTTCCTGCAAACTGTTTTCACGTTGTATTCCAAGGAGATTCTTCGTGATTGTGGAACTGGTATTTCTTTGCTAGAGTATTGCGAAGTTCGGACACGCAACCCACAGTGTGGCGCTGGTGATAAAATTGGTGGCGCAGTTGCTTTTTCAGTAATTATAACAGACTTCATATATCTCGGTCATTTTATTGACTAATATGTAAGTATTTTCTTGCACACAGGCCATTTTGGAGAGAAAATAACTGTAGCTTCGTACTTTTTGGTGAAATTTGGCTCTTCCTGTAAGTTGTCATGGTAAAATCGTGTATTTCTTAGGGTGTCCGAACTTCGCAGTATGCCGAACTTCACAATACTGACTATACTATGTTCACTGTCTGTTGACCCTTGCGTTAATGTTGGTTTCATGCGCAAGACTATAGCAGCCACACATCATGTTAGTAGGCCTAGTATATGAAGGTCAAAGCTAATAATAATTGTAGTAAAAACTAGCTGAAGGAACACTAACACTGCAGTAATATTACAGAGTTAGGCTAGTTCTAGTAACGGTAGGCCTAGGCCCTACAAAATGTCACTGCTTAAGACTCTACTTAGCTATAACATAACGTTAAATATAATATATAACGCTACATCAGTAAGAATACGAACATATTATATTATCTATGAAAGAATCCAGTGTTCCTTACCATAAATTCATTGCTGTTTGATCAAGAACATTAAGTAACAACTAACGATCGAAGAGACATTCACGGCCTACAGCATAACACTAGGAATTCTGACGTTCATCGGCCATATACAGTGACTACACAACGACCATAGTTCAACTATGTAAAGCCTATCGTATAGGTACGGCAAAATTCACATTGCACAAACGTTCGTATGTCAATAAAAGATCACGTGACTAAAACATCGTCATGGAGACTTCACTATTATGCCAAAGCGTTTCTGTGAAATATGTATCCGGAATAAATTGCCACAAATGAAAAACGATGCAAGCTATTGGTATATTAATAATAATGAATCAAAAGGGGCACGCGAGTTGTAGATAGACCATATTAGTATTTTGCGACCACTCAACAAAAGACCCGTTGGTGGTTTATTTACACGACTGATTCGACTATTATCGTCAAGATATCATTTAATTGTAGCTTGACAAGTCGACAAATATGGTGTACTTGCCGTATTTTTCTTATTTGTTTATTTTGTTCCTGATGGGTACTTTGCGTCGTTCCTGAACTAAACAGAATGTAATGAGTTGGAAAATCCAGAGCAGTGAAAAAAGTTCCAGCCTCCATGGAGATTCGAACCAGTGTCAGTAAGGTCAGCAAGGTGTTTTACCGTTGATGGAGGACCATTGATCTTTCATCAGAATCTGTTGTTAAGTGGTGTTGATGGTATCGAGGATCAGATTGCCTCTAGCAGACGTAGTGAGGATATGTTGTCTCGATGAACTTACGGGCTATTCCGTGTATGGTAGGCCATACGGGAAATAATTGTTTATTTTAATGTCCATACGAATTAAAATTATTATCGGTATTAATTCTATTTAATACCGGCATAAAATATAATTAATACCGGCATTAAATAGACCAATTACATTAGCGAATTTCGAAGCTGTTATGATCTGATTTTCGTCGAGAAGCGAAAGATACTTGTAGGTTATTGACAAATGTTCCCAATCCGATCGCAATCCGATGTTTTACCAGTTCGTAATGCTTTGAACCGTGAGGGTGGCTGGCATGTCGTTGAGTATCACTGCATGCTGTTGACTGAATTCAAGGACATTTCAATGTATGACTCTATGGGATGTTTCCGACACAATGACATGGATGTCAACTGCTAATTGGTAAGAAGAAGTTGTGCTTATTGTTCGTCCGTTATTAAACAAGTCTGTCAGTGTTTTAAGTGAGCCATTTGTAGGTTTACAGTGGCAGGGGCGGCGATTTGTTTCAAATATTTTGGGGGGGGGGGGGATTTGCTTGGGTGCAGGCGCGTAGCAACTTTCATCCCCAAAATTGTTCGCGCGCTTCGTGATATGTATATTACTATCAGAGCCGTATATTTAGATACGGCTCTGATTACTATCTAAGCGGAGCGCCACCATCGGTTGGCGCGCAGCGTAGCCTACAAGAAAAGTTCTGGTTTTGGTAGCCCGGCCCCCAGATCACCGGCAATGGCACTTCTCGGGCTTCAAAATGACCAACCAGATGTACACTTTTGCCTGAGAACCAAGTTTTTCTCAATAGTTTCCCATAACCTTTTTCAAGATTTTCACCAGTCACACATCATGTTCGACCTCATCGCATCTCCTGTGGATCATTGCTCTTGTAGGTAATACTACGTAACGGCCCACAATACCCGTCAGCCCCACTTTTCAAGGTTTTAAGCCCATTATTTGTTCAGAATTTGAATAGTAAATTCACTTGAAAACATACCCATAATGTTGCACAAAATATCATCTATGGACAACCAATATAGAAAAAAAGACCTTCAACCCCTAACAGACCTGTCAAAATTGCACGAGTAGAGGGAAGTATGATGAAGAATGTTGGTCAGGGAATTTTCGAAAATTCAGACACAGTTAATTTATTGGTGTACAAATATTAAAACCTCTCATAATGGCTACTATAAAACTTCGATATCATAAAAAAAATATGCTCGAGGGGAGGGGCTCCCCCTTCGCCCCCTGGCTACGCGCCTGCGGTTAGAAATCTTGTAGGAAACAGGCCAAATGGAAACACATTGAACCCATATCGATGTGGATCATATGTATGATTGTACGTACTTACACTCATACACAAGAGATGTACAGACATTATGATAATAATCATGAGTGACAACATGCTATACGGTCACAGGTCACAGAAACGACCACGAAGAGTCATTTACCTCATGCAGCATGTGTTGGATGAAGTTTTAGCCATCGCCAAATATGATTTGGATAAATAATCTCACGCATTATTTTCTATTTATAGCCACACAAAAAGACTGCCACCAAATATTGGGGGGATATTAGATACTATATTCCCCCACCTGAAATAATGGGGGGACATGTCCTCCCCCGTCGCCCCCCCCCCATGATCGCCGCCCATGACAGTGGTGTCCAGAAATGGAACGTCATATAGAAAAATCGGCAGTTAATTTGATTGTGTGATGAAACGAGCTTATGTCATTAATAAAGAGTTTTATATTTGCCCACCATGGGTTCATATCATAAAGACATCGTCATTGAAACGTAACAAAGTGTGTGGTTTCAAGTTTTGTCGAGATAAAAATTTTTCTCGAGGTTTCCCATAAAGATGTTGGCAAAAGAAGGAGCCATTTCGGTAGGCATACCCATCATTGCTGTCCATGAATCTGGAGGGAGCGTTTGTTGGCAAATCCAGATCATCATATAATAATATAAGGCATTGATATAGCACCATAACTAAAACGATATTCTAATTTATCAATTTATTAAAACATACAAATGAACAAAACATCAACAAGACAGAAAAGAGAAAATATAGGATTACCAATTAAAAGTTTTATTAAAGAGAACTGTCTTCAGAGCTTTTTGAAAGAGAGAAATGTGGATTGATCAGCAACGGAAGACGGCAAGTCGTTCCACGGCCTGGCCCCAGTTACAGAAATTACACGGTTGCCAAACTGTTTTGTGCGGGTGGCGAGAACGTTTAAAGTAGTAGCAGATATACTTCTTATACGGTATGGCGAAACACGCTTATAGTAAACATCTTACACAAATAATCGGGGGCCTGTTTATTAATACATTTATAAATCAAATAAAGACAAAACCTTGAATGTAATGCGTTGCTTAATGGAAGCTAATGTAAAGTGAAAAGAGTGTCATATTTTCTTCTGCAGAGAATCAATTTCGCAGCTTGGTTTTGTATAGACTGTAAGGGAAGCAGTGTACTAGAGGCAGGTTAACCGATCAGTAAAGCAATACAATAGTCAACATGAGATATTTCGATTTTGTTAAGGTTGCCACCCTAGCAATCCTGCATTTCTCAGAAATACATTTTTTTCAGAGACAAGTAAGTGTCAAGCTGAACCTCCAGAGTGACAACGTCAACGTTAGTATCACCCTGCACCACAATAGAACTTGTCTCAGTCTTGTTGTTATAGAACTGTGAATGAAACACAATGACCTCCGTTTTGTTGTCATTCATCCGTAGTTTATTTTCAGTCATCCAGGTTTTCACACTGAATGATGTGTGTTGTTGAACAGAGACAGCATGTTGCTCTTCTGCGGTATTACCATATCTAAAATCCATGTAAAATGAGTGATCATCTGCGTAACCAATGACATCAACCTGTTGTCGACGAGAGCTCACATGAAAAATCGACTCCGCCAACGTGTTAGCACAACAATTAGAACTGGACCTGTTACAGATCCCTGTGGGACTGAAAATGGCAGATCAATAGGCTTCGAAACAGCAGAGTTAACAGAAATAACACAATCTCTAGGATAAATGTATAATTTTAGCCAATTCAAAACCATGCCAGTTGCACCATTTTGCACCATTTTTTTTTAGCAGATTCATTGGTATTTCGTGGTCGACAGTACCGAAAGCAGCAGATAAATCTACAGCTTCTAACAGTGTAGAATGCTTACGATCCATATTTAGAAGAATATCGTTTGTCAGCTTCACTCCAATGCCGTCTCAGTAATGTGAAATGGTCTATAAGCATTATAATATGGCGGGAGTAAGTCATACATATTCATGTGGGATGATAACTGATCCACCATTGCTCTTTCAGTGAATTTTGACACTAGACAAAGGTTGTTAACTGGACGATAATTTCCAAGGATTGTGTCAAAAGATGTTTTTTCAGCAATGGTGTAACATGAGTCCTTTTCCCAACGGACGGGAAGGATCCTGCTTGAAGAGACAGATTAATAAAATGGACAAAAGCAGGCAGAAGGGTCTTCAGGTGTTGTTTAACAAGGCTATAAGGTATAGGGTCCGAAGGACACGTTGTATACTTTGAACGCATGATGATTTCACGTATTTCGTGCTGGCCAGCCACGGTAAAGCATGAGAAGTGATTTGGACAAGAATATTGTGTGGAATCGAATTTCGGATAGTCCAGCAAGTATGAGTTCTGATGGTGTAAATTTTGTTCAGAAAAAAGGATGCAAAGTCTTCCGATAATACATTATCATCGCCCTGGAATCGAATTAACTTTGGTCCTACCAGTGAGTTTGTTGATCAGTTTATACAGTTTGGTCTGATTGGTACCACATTCAGCGACTTTCTCCGAGATGGATTCTGTCCGATATGTGATCAATTTTTGATTATATCTTGTCCTCAGATGTATAGGCAGCATGATCTTCAGCTGAATGCGTCTTAACCCATCTTATTGATAGTCAAGATAAGTTGCTTCAATTCAGTCAATTCTTTCTTCGTGGGGGTTTCACCACGTTTCGGTGTGAAGGCTTTTGTATAGGAATATTTGTGTATAAAGAAGACATATCCAAGGCCCTAACAGAGTGGAAGGGGTAAGATTAGATTATTAATTAAATAAGCGTGTCAATAAGTAATTGAAAAGTCTCGAGTGTAACTGCATGCGCTCTTCAACTTTGTACAGTGAACATTTAGGCGTTTGAAGTCACGCCATGGGTTCTAAATATCGAACTTTTATATTGGTTTGACGAAAATATATTCAGCTTATCAATATCTTCTTTGTTTACTCTGTATCAACTGACACCATGGTTATGGTTATTATATGTACCTAAAAGTTTTCTATTTTATTTTGTGTTCTAAATCTTGCTTTGAAAGTAGATGGTCTGAATTCATGGTTGACAATAATATATTACGAAATTACGAACTCGTTATTTGTTCTATCTGATGATATTTTGTAATGTGGCGTTGTCCACACTCAATCGATAGATGAATAGGCCTATACTCATTTCTTAGATTCAGTTGATATGGTAAATAATTGTTATCTTCTTTTGGTCTCTTCCACCCATCTCTACAAACTTTCAATAGATAAGGAAGATACTCAGCGAGTGTTATTATGCCATTAGAGAGTTGTTTCGCTATCAATTTGAATTTTATTCCACCCCTTCCCCCTCCCCCTCCCCAACACCACACTCGCAACATACTCTTAGATCTTGCTTCGCAGTCACTTTTTAAACTTTTCAACGTGCCGCGTTTTGGGTTTGTGCTAATTATTATTACGCTTTCTAGTCACTTCGCCCAACAACCATTTCGCCCAACTGCCATTTCGCCCAACCAGCCTGGTCATTTCGCCCAACCAGCCTGGTCATTTCGCCCAACCAGCATGGTCATTTCGCCCAACCATCATAGTCATTTCGCCCAACCAGCATGGTCATTTCGCCCAACCGTGTTGGTCATTTCGCCCAACCTTATTTTTACTAATATTCAGTCAGAATAATATTACTTTTTCTATTCCACTAGTTCAATTTGATTTATTTTGGATTAGGTTACTTCGTAATAGGTAAATAAAAGAGTGAGGTCCGCTCGATATCGATCGGAGTCTGAGCAGTTACTTCGGGTATAATGGGAGGATTACACTACTTTAGGCGTTTATGCATACAATGGAAGTTATATTATTATACAAACACAGGGGAATCGGTCTTCATAAAAACCTATCAAACCTAACCCCTAAAACACTGATCCATCCTACTGACTAACAATTCCCGAACGTTTCCTTATTAAATTGAAAAAAATATATAAAACCCGTCCGTAGTATTGAATTACTTTATTTAATCAATGTAACCACTTTATCAATGTAACCACATATGTAATCACATATGTAATCAATTTAACCACGACTTCAAGTTTCCTTAATACTCGGTTCGTATCCCGTAACGTTAACAATTCCCGAACGTTTACTATATCAAACCTATCAAACCTTACCCCTAAAACACTGATCCATCCTCAAGATTCCTTAATATTCGGTTCGTATCCTGTAACGTTAAAAATTCCCGAACGTTTCCTTACTAAAGTTATACAAAGTAAAGGACTTCAAGTTTCCTTAATATTCCTTAATATTCGAATATATTCTCTACATATATAAAACAAGACCAAGCGCGGACAGCAGACGTTACAATCAGTGGGTAAGTAGGTGTTCAAATATACGTAGAGCGCCACCTTTATTTCTCGAATAACTGCAGTAATTACCTCTCGTGGTGATCAGTCTATAGTGTAGTGAAGTCCAGAGATTTCTCATACAATGCTAACTCATGAAGTCCTCTTGTAAATTCAAGAACGTTTACTATATCAGACCTATCAAACCTTACCCCTAAAACACTGATCCATCCTCAAGATTCCTTAATATGTAATGTATTGTGTGGGGTTCCGCAAGGATCAATCCTTGGACCTAAACTTTTCATTTTGTACTTGAATGATATTTGCAATGTTACCAATATATTGAATTTCATTTTTTTTTGCAGATGACACAAACATATTCTGCAGTCATAGTGACATCAAAACATTATGTAATTTGGTCAGTACCGAACTTAAGAAGTTAAGCAGATGGTTTGCCCTTAATAAATTATCATTGAATGTAAACAAAACAAATTATATGATTTTCTCCAACCATTCCACATGTAACAATGTCAACATTACTATAGATGGTTTAGAAATTGACCAAGTTAACTGTGTCAAGTTTCTTGGTGTGTTCCTTGACTGTAAACTCTCCTGGAAAGATCACATTTCCCATATTTCAAGTAAACTTTCCAAAAGTATTGGTGCTATTTACAAAGCTAGCCATGTTCTTAATACACATGCTCTGTATTCTTTATATTGTGCTATTTTCCTTCCTTATTTGAATTATTGTGTGGAAGCATGGGGTAACACTTACAAAACCAATGTACATCCAATATTTTTAAAACAGAAAAAGGTTATTCGTATTGTCTGTAAGGCTAAATTTTTGGACCATACTTCCCCACTATTTCATAAGTTACGAGCACTTAAGTTTTTTGATCTTATTGATTTCAATACAAGTATTTTCATGTATAAAGCTTTTCATAATAGTCTGCCATCAACTTTGCAAAGCTATTTTGTACTTAGTAACAATAAGAGATTTTATGACAATTTTTATTTGAATTATGCAAGAACAAAGAAAAAACAATTTTCTATTTCCTTCTCTGGTGTTAAAATTTGGAATTCATTGGATAAAACCATTAAATCTGCTGTTACATTAAGTTTGTTTAAGAAAAGACTTAAAAACAATTTCCTGGCAGCCTATGATGATGATTGTTTAAATTAAGTTATACACCTTCTCTTATATGCCACAACACGTGTGTTTTTATTTTTAGTGCTTTCTGTATTTTTTTTTTCTTCCATTTATTATTGCCATCACCAATTTACCTTCACTGTATTACATGTATAGACAGATACATAACTGGGGAAAGTATTTATAAGCATTTTGCTTCTTTTTTCTCCATTTCCATTAAATCTTGATTTATCTACATATATATCCATTCAACGAATGTTGTCTCTATATTGTATTGTGCTTTCTGTGAGCTTAAAAATGTTACGCTCAACATTCTTGTATTTAATTGATGATGGAAATAAATGATGTCAATGTCAATGTCAATAATATTCGGTTCGTATCCTGTAACGTTAAAAATTCCCGAACGTTTCCTTATGTAACCCGTGGTTCGTCCGCCCTCTATTTAGGTTAAAGTAATAGCCACCCGTGGTTCGTCCGCCCTCTATTTAGGTTAAAGTAATAGCCCCCTAACCCAGAAGAAATAAAGACTCAAAACCCAAGTTATTAAATTGTCCCAACACGTACTGAATTTATACGGTCAGGGTAATCGATTATTGAGACGGGAGAGATCAATTCCCCCGTTGGAATACGGTGTGGTATACACTTAAAGGCTTAATATGATAATGCTTAAACAAAGTAACAATGAATGTTACCCCACAGTAGTGAGATAAACCCCCTTCTAGATTAATACACTTAAATACTTAATACTGTACTGCTTAATATAATAACAATGAATGCTATCCCACAGTAGTGAGATAAACCCCCTTCTAGATTAATACACCCCCCGTTGCATGCACTTATCCCCAGCTAGACTATACAAATTTCCCCTAATTAATATTGCGCGCTAACTGATCAGTTCGCGGACATCACAGGCTCAGGCGAAGTTCCTGCGACCCTCAAGTATGGAGCACCGGTCCTCAACACCAGTCTGGAGAGCTGCCAAGTAATCTGCTACAAGAAGGTCTCAAGACAAAACCACAAAACACCAGCTGACAAATGGTACTAGATAAACAATGCCTTACAGAGGATAGCAAGGCTAACAGGGCTGCACGGGTAAAGATGGCTACCAGGCAACAAAAACCTAGACATGTGCAGTGGCATAAAATAACAGTAAACCCTCTAATTAATTCTATAGAGCGCCACCAATTAAAGTAACACATCACTTTCAAAGGGTTACATTCTCCCCTCCCTAAATCTGCCATGTCCTCAGGGCAACTAAAGATATCACTATACAGTGGTCTCCATTTGAATCATGAAGGAATTACTATAACTGGGAACACCCAAAGCTGGATATGTGAATCTGGCTAACTTTTTCGAAATTCTCTTTGACGTTCGCACCTGCTGCCTGAGGTCATCAGATTCCTCAGACTCCCCTCCCAAATCAGCAGCTACAGCTAGTGGAGACTCCTGTTCTCCATCTGCAGTTTCCGGCTGAGGGGACTGGTCTTCAGTCATTTCTCCTGCCAAACTATTTTGTAATTTGGCGTCATTCTCTTCACTAGTACTATTGTCCAGCTGCTCTTCCTCTTTACTTTTGGGATCATTTTTCCCAATAATATCCGGCGGAGCTTCTGGTTGTAACTGCGCAGAGGCAGATTCAGGAGGATGAACTTCATCCATAGGTTGTACATCATCAGTTCCATTTTGGTTTTCCAAGCCTTTAGGTTCCGTTTTCGTCCGGAGCAATTCAGATGACTCTTCATCGTGCAGGTCTTTATCTGCTGTGGTGACGTCATTCTGCCTAGGGAGAACATCTTCAGTGTCTCCACTGATCAAGTCATCTGTTACCTGACATGGCCTTTTAGCTGCACCTGGTACAAATGGAAGGATTGCAGGATTAAGCGTGAATCTTGCTCTCTCAGAGGTTCCTATAAGGAGTGGCATCTGGGGTTTAGGAACTACAGATACAGGCCTCTCATTGGTTAGCACACACTCAGTTTCGTCTACACTCTCCACTTCATCACCAGAATCGTCAGCTCCTTCCGTCCTACCTTTGCGGTCCGTTTTTTTCTTAATAATGGTAGTCTTACCTCGTTCAGAGAATCCTCGTTGGGAAGCAGCCAAGCCCTCCATATTACTCTCTGCGTCTCTGATTGGTAGCAAGTGATTCCTGTGATAGGTTTTAATTTTTCCACCATTCTTAGGCTGGAGTCTATACACTGGGCTGTCTGACATCTGGCTGATAATCACCCAGGGAGTAGGATTCCATCGATCTTTCAGTTTAGCAGGTCCTCTTTGTCCCAAATTCCTAACTAACACCAAGTCTCCAGAGGCCAACTTGTTTTCTCGAACTTTAGCATCATACCTCCCTTTGTTTGCAGCACCAGATTTACTAGAGTTCTTGTGGGCAATGTCGAAGGCATTACACAGTTGATCCTTCAATTCAGCCACATACTGAGTATGGCTCCTGGAAGCATCTGTACTCCAAGGATTCACACCAAATTTCACGTCAGCCGGTAATTTAGCTTCCCTTCCGAACATTAGCATATAAGGTGAGAAACCTGTGCTGTCGTTGGTAGAGCAGTTATAAGCATGTACTAGAACTGCTAAGTGCTGACTCCATTTCTCTTTCTGATCTGCCTCCAATGTCCCTAACATGTTGAGGAGAGTTCTGTTGAATCGCTCTGGTTGGGGGTCACCTTGGGGATGGTAGGGGCTGGTGCGGGACTTCTTGACTCCTAACAATCTAGTCAACTCTTGGATTATCTTGGATTCAAAATCCCTCCCCTGATCTGTGTGCAATCGCTCAGGAAGGCCATAGTGCACAAAATATTTTTCCCACAAGATCCTAGCCACCGTAATAGCCTTTTGATTCTTCGTTGGAAAGGCTTGCGCATATCGGGTGAAGTGGTCAGTAACCACCAATATTGACTTATATCCAAATTTGTCTTCTTCCAAAGACAGAAAATCCATGCAGCAAAGCTCCAGGGGTCTAGTAGTCTTGATGGTCTTCAATGGTGCAGCTGGGGGTGGAAGACTCTTCCGTGCCACACATCTCCTACAGTTGGACACCCAGGAGTGTATATCGGATGCCATACGAGGCCAGTAAAATCTGGATCGTACAAAAGCAGTCGTCCTATCTACACCTAAATGACCTTGATCATCGTGGAGGGCAGTTAAAATTTCCCGCCTTAGAGATTTTGGTAACACTATCTGGGTAACAGAGAGCCCTAGTTTTGAGTTCATCGTCTCCCTATACAATATATTATCTTTAATCTTCAGCTGGTCGAAGGTTCTTAACATGACTTTCACTTCATCAGTTTCTTGCACTCGATTTGATGGTTTCTGCTTTTTCTGAACATAGTCCATCATATTCCGAATATCTATGTCCTGCCTCTGAATCTCTGCCCAGTCCACATGACCTCCAATAGTGTTTTCAGTGGGCTGAACATACACATCGGGAATTGCCTCAGCTGACATCGCCAGTGATACCACAAGAGGGTGAACGTCACCACTATGACCAGTGTCAAAGTCCTCCTTACCAATACCTGGTATAACTTCTATTCCTACTGCACAGGCAATAGCCTGCAAGGTCTCCAGGGTAACTAGGCCTCCTTCTGACCCACTATCGTACCTTTCCCCTCTCAACTTCTGCTTGAGCAGTTCTTGTTCCTTCACATCATTGTAGAGCCCGCCCCCATTTGGTCTACGAGACAAAGCATCGGCATCTATGTTCTTCTTTCCGGATCTATAGTGAATAGTAATATCATAATTAGTTATATCCGCTAGCCATCTCTGGCCGGTGGCATCTAGCTTAGCTGACGTAAGCACATACGTCAACGGGTTATTATCCGTCATTACCTTGGTTCCCCTAGCTCGATATAGATAGTCTCTAAATTTCTCACACACCACCCATTTCAGACCCAGAAACTCTAATTTATGGGCTGGATAATTCCTCTCAGATGGGGTCAAACTTCGGCTAGCATAGGCCACTGGATGTAGTCGGCCGTCAACTTCTTGGTATAAGACTCCTCCTAAGCCCTCTCTACTGGCATCAGTGTGAACTACAAAAGGTTTTGAGAAGTCAGCAAACACCAACACTGGAGCGGAGCACAGTTGATCCTTCAGGCTCTGGAATGCCAGTTCACACGCATGAGTCCAGTCGTTCCCAAAGGGTCGGGTTGGAGACACAATAGGGGTTTTATATTTTGCGCCCTTCTTCCGTGCACAGTCACCCCCTGCAGTCAATCTGTGTAAAGGGTAGGCAATCTGTGAGTAGCCTGACACAAATCTTCGATAAAATCCTGCAAAGCCAAGAAATGATCTTAACTCTCTGACATTTGTCGGGCGAGGCCAACTCTTTAATGCTTCCAACTTATCTGGGTCTGTTTCAACTCCCTTTTCTGATATTATGTGCCCAAGATACTTCACGCTCCGACAACCAAACTGACACTTATCTGGAGAAATCTTGAGTCCAAACTCAGCCAATCTGTCTAGTACCTTGACTAACCTGTCCTCCATTTCCTCCAGGGATTTTGCAAATACAATGATATCATCCATATACACTAAAGCCTCAGTCAGATTCAAACCAGCCATGCACCGTTCCATTAGCCTCTGAAAAGTGGCCGGTGCCCCTTTTATGCCTTGGGGCAGTCTGCGGAATTCATAGAAACCCAAAGGACAGATGAACGCAGTTTTCTCTTGATCATCCTTTTTCATAGGTATTTGGTAATATCCTGATTTCAGGTCAATAACTGAAAACCACTTGCATCCGCTCATGCAGTCCAGAGCTTCCTGCACCAATGGGACAGCATACTGATCCGGAAGGGTCCTGGCATTCAATTTCCTGTAATCCACGCACAGGCGTATATCCCCATTTTTCTTTCGAACAATCACTATGGGTGATGCATATTGACTTCTGGACTCCTGGATGATTTTACTATCCAGCAACTGATGAAGGTGTGCCCGTAAATCATTCAAGTCGGACAATGCAAGTCGTCTGGATCTCTCTCTGAAAGGTCGTTCATCATTTAGTTTTATTTCATGTTCCACCTGCTTAGTTTCACCGAAATCCCACTCTCCCATTGAAAACACCTTTCTTCTAGCAACAAAGGACTGGATTAACCGTTCCTTCCATTCAGGGCTAACGGGACCCCAGCGGAATGGAAGCCTCTTAAACTCTTCAGTAAGGTCAGGGTTGCTGGTTACATCCACTCTACTTAGGTTACAACTTACTTGAGCTGTTTGTATGTCATCAGGCCGGGTACATAACTGTGGCACCACCACCTCAGCAATGATAGTTCCAGGTCTCAATGCAATGTCCTTCTCTCCTTGGTTCCAAATACTGATTTGAACTTTGCAGAATGTGGCACCAGGTAGCTGTCTCACATGAGGGGTCATACCTAAATTTGGAGGAAGTCCTTTCTCCGGGACATCCACTAGTACAAGCTGATTTGACGTGCACCGTGAGTGCATCACACCAGTCACTTCTAACATCTTACCAGCCGGGATACAAATGTTCTCATTTTTCTTGGTACGCACAGATCCAACTCGCCCATCAGGTCCCAGTTTTTCCAATTCGTCTAGGGACACATAAATCATACGGCAGGTGGTTGAAATATCTAAGTCTTGCAGGTAACTTTTTCCACCAATCTGTCTACAGGCCTCGTGGCACTGCTTAAAAACACCAGAGTTAGTCCCAATGATGAGAGGGCAGGTGGCTGAATCTCGTCCATCTGGAACAACAATGGCTAGAGTGTTAAATGATTTGGCTGTTCCACAAAACTTGGAAGGGAATTGTATCTCTATCTCACTATATCCTAAATAGGGAATAGTTCCGTCCCCACCATGCCTGATCACCAAATCCTCCAAAGGATACATCTCTCGGCTTAAGCTCTTAAAGAAACCTTCAGATATTAAGGTTACCTGGGACCCACTGTCAATTAGGCAACTGATAGGTTGTTTATCCACAAAGCAATCCTGCCTATTTGCTTTTCCCACTAGCCCAGGGGGAATGTTAGAATGGTGAGCATTTTTGGTTGGTTCAGATGAGAGGCAATCTACGTATTGGACCCCTGAGTGCCTCTGCCCATGGATCCTTGTGGGTTTCCCTGACCCAGCACGAATTGGATCAGTTTTCTGTTTACCGTCTGGATATCGGGGTCAAAGCGGCATGTCCGGCTGATATGCCCAGTACGGCCACAGTTAAAGCAAAAATTAGGGCTCTGGTTCCTGTTATTTCCAGAGGTCCACTGTCTGTATTCCCGGGGAGCTTCTTCTGACTCTGGCTCCACAACCTTTGGGGAACCCGATACCTTGAGGGCACGAACTTCTGCTTCAAGTCGTTCAAGACGGTCACTAGCTTTTAGATCATTCATTTCCTTCTTTGGTTTTTCCTCACTAGTTGTTGTGATGCTAGCTGCGGTGACACCCACTGGTTTTCTCTGGGTCTTGTTGTTTCTAGACTGTCGCTGTTGGGACTTGCAATCTTGCTCCTCTTCATACCTCCTTAGCATACTCAGCAGAGAGATGAAACCGGGGGGGGGGGGGGTTGGTGAGCCTGTCTCGTAGTTGGAGGGTTGTGATGAGCAGATCGTCAAATAAGAGCCCTCTGATAAATTGTCGAAGTCTGATGCGGTTGACATCTCCGGGAACCAATCCTCCCTTTCTTAAAACATGCCGAATCGCACTCTGCAAACGAGAAAGATATGCTGAGGGCTTCTCTTCATTGTTCTGCTTCATGCTATGGTATTTGATTAGCAGTTCTTCTCCACTCTCGGTTGTTCCAAATACCGCCTCCAGTGCGGCAAGGTAGTCCTCGGAAGTCGCAGATGGGAGATCCTGTTTTAGGTCTGAAATAATCTGGGATGCTGGGGGACGTAATGATTCCCTGATCCTCTTACGTTTCTCAATTTCTGACACCCCAGTCCATTCGGCCATGAGACCCTCCACCTGCTCTACCCACGAGCTCCATTCCTCTTCATCTCTGGACAGATTGTCTTTCCCAGAAAAGAACTTGAGGCGTCGGTAGGAAGATGCGAGAGTGTACTGCAACTCTGTCACAGGAGTGGTATTGTTGTCTCGGTAGCCTAGTTCACTCACCATCATTCGCTCTGTTGAATCTGTTGACTGTAGGCTTTCACCCAGGGGTATAATTTTGAACCACAGCTGTTCCTTCGCAACCCTAATGGTTGCATGTTTTCCAAATTCTTGGTCACCTATATCCATCTCATACTCGCAAAGAACAAGAGTCTCTGTCCTCCCCCCTCGGGTTACCTCTTTACGACTAATCCCCACCAGACCCCTAGGGAGACCTCTGGCTAGACTTTCATGTAACGCTCTAGTGGTAGATTGAGTATGCCTAGCTGTGAGCAATATTGCTCGTGACTCAGCCACATCTTCCTTTTTACACCACTCCCTCCCTATAGTGATCACTTCAGATTCACTTTCTAGTGAAGCAGTGTATGGCCTGGCCATACTTACTGGACAGCTCTCCAACTGGTGGTACCTTAATCGTTAGTAAAAAATATAGTGCAGCAAATATAAATAACAAACAAGGGAACCACACTCCCGTCTCATAGAACACTAAGATGCTTCACTAAACTCTTGCTAAGTTTTTTTTTTTTCAAGAGAAGTGTGTTCCCGGATAGGCCCCCAAATGTAACCCGTGGTTCGTCCGCCCTCTATTTAGGTTAAAGTAATAGCCCCCTAACCCAGAAGAAATAAAGACTCAAAACCCAAGTTATTAAATTGTCCCAACACGTACTGAATTTATACGGTCAGGGTAATCGATTATTGAGACGGGAGAGATCAATTCCCCCGTTGGAATACGGTGTGGTATACACTTAAAGGCTTAATATGATAATGCTTAAACAAAGTAACAATGAATGTTACCCCACAGTAGTGAGATAAACCCCCTTCTAGATTAATACACTTAAATACTTAATACTGTACTGCTTAATATAATAACAATGAATGCTATCCCACAGTAGTGAGATAAACCCCCTTCTAGATTAATACACCCCCCGTTGCATGCACTTATCCCCAGCTAGACTATACAAATTTCCCCTAATTAATATTGCGCGCTAACTGATCAGTTCGCGGACATCACAGGCTCAGGCGAAGTTCCTGCGACCCTCAAGTATGGAGCACCGGTCCTCAACACCAGTCTGGAGAGCTGCCAAGTAATCTGCTACAAGAAGGTCTCAAGACAAAACCACAAAACACCAGCTGACAAATGGTACTAGATAAACAATGCCTTACAGAGGATAGCAAGGCTAACAGGGCTGCACGGGTAAAGATGGCTACCAGGCAACAAAAACCTAGACATGTGCAGTGGCATAAAATAACAGTAAACCCTCTAATTAATTCTATAGAGCGCCACCAATTAAAGTAACACATCACTTTCAAAGGGTTACATTTACTAAAGTTATACAAAGTAAAGGACTTCAAGTTTCCTTAATATTCCTTAATATTCGAACTTTACTATCAAACCTAACCCCTAACACACTGATCAATCCTCAAGATTCCTTAATATTCGGTTCGTATCCTGTAACGTTAACAATTCCTGAACGTTTCCTTTTGACATATCATATTTAATCAAGGTTGGGCGAAATGACCAGACTGGTTGGGCGAAATGACGAGGCTGGTTGGGCGAAATGACCAGGCTGGTTGGGCGAAATGACCAGGCTGGTTGGGCGAAATGACCAGGCTGGTTGGGCGAAATGACCAGACTGGTTGGGCGAAATGACCAGGCTGGTTGGGCGAAATGACCAGACTGGTTGGGCGAAATGACCAGGCTGGTTGGGCGAAATGACCAGGCTGGTTGGGCGAAATGGTTGTTGGGCGAAGTGTCCTGCTTCCATTATTACTACTGTTTATATTTTTTTGTGGAGTTGCTAAGGCCTCTTGTATTGATTCGTTCATTCATAATTTGCATATAGGACAGTCTATCCTGCATAAGTGAAATGATTTTAATTGCTGTTAATTTCCCTGCGAGTCCAGGACACCCACAGACGCGGATCTAGGGATGTGTGCTCCCCTCATCTTTTTAACTTCACAGAACAATGCATCATTGCATGAGTGCAATAATGCTATTAGAATTATGGAAAAAGGACAAGGATATATTCTCTACACTTATAAAACAAGACCAAGCGCGGACAGCAGACGTTACAATCAGTGGGTAAGTAGGTGTTCAGCTTGCGAGTCACTTCGCCCAACAACCATTTCGCCCAACTGCCATTTCGCCCAACCAGCCTGGTCATTTCGCCCAACCGCGTTGGTCATTTCGCCCAACCAGCATGGTCAGTTCGCCCAACCGTGTTGGTCATTTCGCCCAACCGTGTTGGTCATTTCGCCCAACCTTATTTTTACTAATATTCAGTCAGAATAATATTACTTTTTCTATTCCACCAGTTCAATTTGATTTATTTTGGGTAAGGTTACTTCGTAATAGGTAAATAAAGTGAGGTCCGCTCGATATCGATCGGAGTCTGAGCAGTTATTTCGGGTATAATGGGAGGATTACACTACTTTAGGCGTTTACGCATACAATGGAAGTTATATTATTATACAAACAAAGGGGAATCGGTGTGGAATAATATAACCGTTTCTATTTCACTAATTCAATTTTATTTATTTTGGGTTAAATTATTGGAAGTTATATTGTTATTTTTTAAAAACCTATCAAACCTAACCCCTAAAATACTGGTCCATCCTACTGACTAACAATTCCGGAACGTTAAGTGAAAAACAATATATATATAAAACCCGTCCGTAATATTTATCAATGTAACCACATATGTAATCACATATGTAGGCCTAATCAATTTAACCACGACTTCAAGTTTCCTTAATACTCGGTTCGTATCCCGTAACGTTAACAATTCCCGACCGTTTACTATCAAACCTATCAAACCTAACCCCTAAAACACTGATCCATCCTCAAGATTCCTTAATATTCGGTTCGTATTCTGTAACGTTTCCTTGCTAAAGTTATACAAAGAAAAGGACTTCAAGTTTCCTTAATATTCCTTAATATTCGAACGTTTACTATCAAACCTAACCCCCAACACACTGATCGGTCCTCAAGTTTCCTTAATATTCGGTTCGTATCCTGTAACTTTAACAATTCCCGAACGTTTACTTTTCAAGTATCATATTTAATCAAGGTTGGGCGAAATGACCAGGCTGGTTGGGCGAAATGACCAGGCTGGTTGGGCGAAATGACCAGGCTGGTTGGGCGAAATGACCAGGCTGGTTGGGCGAAATGACCAGGCTTGTTGGGCGAAATGACCAGGCTGGTTGGGCGAAATGGTAAGGTTGGGCGAAATGGCAGTTGGGCGAAATGGTTGTTGGGCGAAGTGTCCTGCTTCCGGTGTTCAAATATACGTAGAGCGCCACCTTTATTTCTCGAATAACTGCAGTAATTACCTCTCGTGGTGATCAGTCTATAGTGTAGTGAAGTCCAGAGATTTCTCATACAATGCTAACTCATGAAGTCCTCTTGTAAATTCAGCCTAGAGCATCGCATGCAAGTTAACAAAAAGTAGATTTTCAGAAAATTTGCAGTCTGAAAGTAAAACTCGGTCCTTCTATGACATCAACTGAGTACAGAATATTAATATAGATAGAGACACACGGTATACATGATCTGCCCCTTGGTTTGGATATAGTTACAGTTTCATGAAACCAATCAACTCCTATTACATCTCAAGTGCACATACAAGCAGTGTATTATGTCAATAATCTATTGCGGAGAATTATGGATTTTTCTTTCCTCGAGATAATAACAATAGAAATGGTTAGATCGCTGAATAGACTTCGGTCGTACGTTGTGCGGTCTGTGGATGTTGTAGTATGTATTATTGCTTTTGACGTGTAAGTTTAGTTGAGTGAAGAGCAAACGATTCACGAAAGATACAAGCTGAAACATAAAGCTATAACAAGTACCGTCACTTAGAAGGGGCTCGGCGTTCAATGACAGTAGGATATATTATACTGTGAGCACAGGTCTTGACATATCGTGATTGCAATGTATATACTGCCAAGGCAAAGAAGTGACTTTGTACAGATATATAACAAGGTAAGGTATATACATATGAGTTCTACCTCTTATTTACTTTCTACATGATATTAACTCACTGGCTCTACGGCGAGGCAGCGTCAACAACTGTTAAACAGAAAGCCTGCGCTTATTTTTGCGGTCCAAGTATATAGAAGCAGCTCCATGCTGTAACTTATAAATACAATTTAACAGTAACGTACACATGGAAAGGCTGACTTTAGGGAGGGCATGAACCTTTATGTATGGAACGGACAGATGCGGCGGATCCAGGAAGTAGTTACTCTTGTGTTCGTTGAAGCCGATATCATTAAAGGGGGTTCTGTATCATGCAGATAAACAAATAGATGTTTGTTTCGGGTATGGCCTAAATGAATAATTGTGCTATCATTTCCACAATTTTAACTAAATTTGTGTAGTACAACTCTAAATCTTAACAATGTATACAACTTTACGAGCGTGCAATTTTCCCGTCCACGTTTCGTCCGCGAAAATTGCAGCCTATAGATAGATACAGATATATATATATATATATATATATATATATATATATATATATATATATATATATATATATTCCAACTCATTACGATTTTCATTTATTTATATATATATATATGTATATAATATGAAAATCGTAATGAGTTGGAAAATCAAGAACAGTGATAAAGCTTTCAGCCTCCACCGGGATTCGAGCCACGGGCCTTCCGCTCTGCACGCGGACACCCTAACCACTAGGCTATGGACGCTGATTGTATGTCTAGAGGTTCGAAACCGAAAATATATATATATTAATACATATATACATACACCCATATATATATATATATATATATATATATATATATATATATATATATATATATATATATATATATATATATATATATATATATATATATATATATATATATATATATACATATACTACGGTTATGTTATGTTAGTAAAAATTAACAAGATGTACAATGACAATGCGTAAACACCACCACTGCAATTTTACGGTAATCATAGAAAATCATGTAGGCCTACGTATGGCTATACCAGCATAGTAAATCACAGTTTCAAGAGCTTTTTAATTTATCATGGAGGCAAAAGTTGTTAGTACAGGTTTACATTTTAGAATGTTTGTAACCATCAACAGCTGCTTCATCGGGGGGGGGGGGGTGTTACTAGCCCGATCGAGCCGTTCGAAGCTGATAGATATATATATACTTAGAGTCGGCCAATATATATATATATATCATATAGTTTAATTTTGCTTAGCATAAGCCGGGTAGGGTACATCCCGGCAGGGTGGGTTTGCCAGGGATGGTGCAACCTCCCATTAGTTTTCCCAAGAAGCTCCCTTTTCTCTTCTAAATGTGTGTGCTGCTTGTCTTCCATTTCATTCGCTACTTTTGCTATCGATTGTCTGTTTTTCCTTTTAAAAAAGTTCCAATTAACTTGCAGGAGCCGTGCCTTGCAAGGCTTGAACAGCAATTTCATTCTGACCACGCATATATGTGGTCCGCGTTTCGCTTGTCTGTGCTTTTGTCTGTGGAATACAAGTGAATAGGGCAAGCTTTGCTCATCAATTGTGGCTTTGTTGTATCCTCTGTTGATCTCTTTTATATTCACACACCGCCACAACCTCGCAGACTTAAATCTCTATCATGAATAGAAAGAGTCGGAATGCAAGATGATGTAATGGATGAACGAACATATCAAGAAGAACAACAGCACGGAGACATAAATGGAGATACTATCATATAGCCTAACTATGGTTTGTACATCAACAAGAACAACAGCACAGAGACATAAATGGAGATACTATCATACAGCCTAACTATGGTTTGTACATCAACAAGAACAACAGCACAGAGACATAAATGGAGATACTATCATATAGCCTAACTATGGTTTGTACATATTAACAAGAACAACAGCACGGAGACATAAATGGAGATACTATCATATAGCCTAACTATGGTTTGTACATATTAACAAGAACAACAGCACAGAGACATAAATGGAGATACTATCATATAGCCTAACTATGGTTTGTACATCAACAAGAACAACAGCATGGAGACATAAATGGAGATACTATCATACAGCCTAACTATGGTTTGTTAATACACATGCAATGTGTAAACATCATCATATTACAAGTTGGACTTTAACCACACATAAAGCTATATGCCACTATTACAGTACACCGATCAGTAAACACGTTGTACTACACTTCGGGCAGCTTTTTGAACATTCAGTTGATATTTTGCGCCTCCATCTGTGTCGGACACTGTGGCTGTTTGGACGTAGGTAAGCACAACTAGTTTAGTATTATCCAACTGAAAATGCAGGCTCCATCTGTCTTTCTCCACAGACTTGCCTTTTGTCGGTTTCTGTCTAGCGGTCGATATATTCTGTAAGCAGTACTGCACACACTACGAAGACATGCTGCCTTGCTCCCGGAATGTAGGGCTTACCAAATATAAATATAGTCTAAATTAAATAGTGATGTCATCATTAATGCTTAGCCAATCAACTAATATTCTGTCTTACATATGTTCCATGGACCTTCTACCAGTCTGCTTTCCAAACGAGGTTGACTCGGCCAATCGGCTCGAGTCCCTTCCATTACCCCCCCACCTCCCCCTCTGTCCTCCTTCGGTTTTAAATTACCCCATATATCCTTCCGTGAGACATTCGCCTAGGCCTATATTTTTCGGATGTCGGCTTTCCACTCATGCAATAAAGTAAACCACAATGATCGGTATAGTACCTGCTTTCTATTTATTTCAGAGAACTGTCGTTATGGGAAATGTGCCGGAGTAAGCAACTTCATGAAAGATGATGAAACCGCTTAAATATATTCAGCTTGCCTTAGCACTTCTGATCACCTTCTTACTTGGGGTGTTACTATCGCCGAATACCAACTCGGTATCAAAACTTACACACAGCCGTAAGTAAACTCAGTGTTTGCAAGGTAGTAACATCAGGTCCTGCTTAAAAATTAGAAAGATATGATCCGAATGATGAAAGTGTCTCAATCAATGTTAACCACATTTCAAATGTTCTTTATACGTTTTTGATCAATCTTTATCCCATTCTGTCGTTGATTAATCTTAATCCGATTCCAATGTTGATTAATCTTAATCCGATTCCAATGTTGATTAATCTTAATCCGATTCCAATGTTGATTTATCTTAAACCTATTCCGTCGTTGACTGATCTTAATTCGATTCTGTCGTTACTTCAAAGGAATTGCTTTTACATATCTGGCAGGACAGGTTATTTCTGATGTTTCAGCAGAATGGTGAGATGGTGTTTAGATTCAGAATGGTGATATGGTTTATAGATTCAGAATGGTGACATGGTTTTTAGATTCAGAAAGATGACATGATTTATAGATTCAGAATGGTGACATTGTTTTAAGATTAAAAAATGGTGAGATGGTTTTTAGATTCAGAATGGTGAGATGGTTTTTAGATTCAGAATGGTGAGATGGTTTTTAGATTCAGAATGGTGACATGGTTTTTAGATTCAGAAAGATGACATGATTTATAGATTCAGAATGGTGACATGGTTTTAAGATTAAAAAATGGTGAGATGGTTTTTAGATTCAAAATGGTGAGATGGTTTTTGGATTCAGAATGGTGGCATGGTTTTTAGATTCAGAATGGTGAGATTGATTTTTAGATTCAGAATGGTGATATGGTTTTTAGATTCAGAAAGATGACATGGTTTATAGATTCAGAATGGTGACATGGTTTTAAGATTAAAAAATGGTGAGATGGTTTTTAGATTCAAAATGGTGAGATGGTGTTTAGATTCAGAATGGTGACATGGTTTTTAGATTCAGAATGGTGAGATGATTTTTAGATTCAGAATGGTGAGATGGTTTTAAGATTAAAAAATGGTGAGATGGTTTTTAAATTCAGAATGGTGACATGGTTTTTAGATTCAGAATGGTGAGATGGTGTTTAGATTCAGAATGGTGACATGGTTTTAGATTCAGAAAGATGACATGATTTATAGATTCAGAATGGTGACATGGTTTTAAGATTAAAAAATGGTGAGATGGTTTTTAAATTCAAAATGGTGAGATGGTTTTCAGATTCAGAATGGTGGCATGGTTTTTAGATTCAGAATGGTGAGATTGATTTTTAGATTCAGAATGGTGACATGGTTTTTAGATTCAGAATGGTGATATGGTTTTTAGATTCAGAATGGTGACATGGTTTTAAGATTAAAAAATGGTGAGATGGTTTTTAGATTCAAAATGGTGAGATGGTTTTTAGATTCAGAATGGTGGCATGGTTTTTAGATTCAGAATGGTGAGATTGATTTTTAGATTCAGAATGGTGAGATGGTGTTATGATTCAGAATGGTGATATGGTTTTTAGATTCAGAATGGTGACATGGTTTTAAGATTCAGAATGGTGACATGGTTTTTAGATTCAGAATGGTGAGATGGTTTTAAGATTCAGAATGGTGACATGGTGTTTAGATTCAGAATGGTGACATGGCTTTTAGATTCAGAATGGTGACATGGTTTTTAGATTCAGAATGGTGACATGGTTTTTAGATTCAGAATGGTGAGATGGTTTTAAGATTCAGAATGGTGACATGGTGTTTAGATTCAGAATGTTGACATGGCTTTTAGATTCAGAATGGTGACATGGTTTTTAGATTCAGAATGGTTACATGGTTTTTCAGTTCCCAGCAATATCCTTTCCACAGGTAAATCCACAGTAAAGTCTCAAGCGAGTGATTCATAAAAGGATTATTTGCAACAGGTTGACTGATCTTTTTTGTGTTGATTGCCGATCTATGTTAACTCATTCTCTGTTAAACCTGCAGTTTCGGCTGATAAACTTGGATTATCTGTCGAAATTCCAGGTTATATTTATCGAAATTCCTGGTATATCAATCGAAAATGCAGGTTATGTCAATCGAAAATGCAGGTTATATCAATCGAAAATGCAGGTCTCGTTAATTAATCGAAAATGCAGGTTTTTTATCCATTATCCAGGTTTATCGAAGGATATACAAGTTTTGCACCGTCAATACAGGTTTTTCAAGTGATAATCCAGGCCTTTCTGTGATAAAACAGGATTTTCGACCGATAAACCTGGATTTTGTAATAATTGGGCATTTGGCCTGCCATACACGTACACACTAAGTTGAATACATAATATATTATTATAGATTGCTGATACTTTCAGCATAGAAACACACACAAATATATCGATATATCGAACTCGCGAGTTGCTAAGACCATCCTACCATATCGCAGTGGTCTAATTTTTCACCAGCTGAATGCTAACAAAATGTGGCCCGACTGAAAATCCTTCCCCTCCCCGTCAATTGATGAATGCAGGCGCGTAGCCAGGAATTTGCCAAGGGAGGGGCGAAACTGTAGATTCGGCATTGCAAACTATCTAAGCGTAGCGCCACCATGTTTTGGCCCGAAGCATACAAGAAAATTTTGGCTGAAAATAACTCCCAGATCGCTGGAAATGGCACTTCCCAGGCCTTGTAAGTTGCATCTTAGCATTTTCTCTTTTGAAAATACTAGCGATATCATAAAAGCATTTAAAAAAATTCGCCCCCCTGGCAACGCGCCTGGATGAATGTGCAATCCCCCACCCCCCATTTTTCATGTCACTTATATATTTAAACTACAACTGTGTCATAGTCATTTTCAATGAGTATAGACGACACATTTCTTGAGACTGAGACTTTTGTTGATGATTCTAAATAAGGGAAACGAACAGCTCACTTTGAACTCTATGGGTTTGTTGGCAGGTAACACATACATCGATGGACACTATGAGCTGAACAATAACAATGTTATTGAACCATTCGACAACTCAACTGAGAGTCAGCAATTGATGAATAATAAGTCTCATGGACCCTCAGTTGGATACATTGATCTGGATGAAAGAATACCAGATGTGGATCATATATACGATAAGTTGGTGATTGTGACAGCCTTCTCTCAAAACCACTTTATGGAAGCTAAAGGTATTATCGGAACAGCTCAAAGGCAAATGCCGAGCAAGAAGATAGTGGTATATGACCTCGGTTTGAACGGAGAAACAAAAAAGGCAGTAAGTATCGTTCGTAATTACCAGCGGCATAACACCAAGCTGCTTGGCGAGCCCCGGGACGCATAACCTTTGTTAACATAGGGCCTAGTCCTACTAAATACGGGGGAGTTTGTCACAACACAGTCATCGGCCAATTTGCGCTTCCGTCTGCCCCCCCCCCCAAAGAAATACGTTTATTTCTACAAAATGAATAACTCTGATTAACAATGTTTGGTAAAACTAGGTCATAATCTCTCAATGTTTAATATTATTACGCAATGTTGTTGTGTTTGTGGAAAATTTGACCTTTATCCTCATAAATATGAATATCGTCAGATTCATCACAAAATACATATTTATTTAAATCATCTTAGAACCGCCATGGCCTACCGCAGAACAAAACAAAAAAATACAGGAGGTGGGGCCAAGTACACTTTTATTTTTCAATAACCGGTAAACTGTCCAAAGAATTAACCGGTTTACTATAAAAGTATTAACCGGGTATAATTGGATCCTTATTATAAGGTGTCTGGGTCTGGGGGGGCGGGGGACGTAACCATGATGGGTGCAGCAATGTAATACGCCTCAAAGCACTGTCCGTATTCACCGAAGCCCAACTATGAGTTGTGGATTTAACTATTTATCCCAAATTTCTTATCAAGTTGTTAGCTCTTTGATCGTGGCATTTCGAAGTTAAGGATTAAATAAATTTCAACTTTCTATCTTTTCATTTGACTGTTTTCTTGAAATTTCGACTTTATATAGCAAACTTTGTCATCATTTACGGTACTTCAATTTCGACCATTTGGTAACAAAATTTGACTCATTTACACAAGGGTTTCCGAAGTAAAAATTGAAGTTAGGGACAAACTCTAAATCTCGGCCTTTCATTACAAACTTTCGACTGTTTGATCTGAAAATGATGAGGACAGGACGGTATTTTACATAAAAAGATCCACTTTTTATGCCAAATTACGACCTGTGAAAATGTTCCATCAAGATGATATTGGGGGAGTGGGGTTGTAGGAGCTAGGGGTTGGGGGAGGGTTCGAGAAGAGATTTTACAATTGACCAACTCATCGACCGCTTCCTGCATGTTGTATCATTTTATTTAAATTAAATACACTGCACCGTGCTTAAATTGATTATAATGTTAAAGAATGTTAATTTAAAAAGGATTGAATGGTTTGTAGTTTTGTAATAGCGCATATGAACATTGTATTGGTGTATATTTATAAATATGGTTTTATTGTTATTATATTAATTTATGATTGACTAACACTAAATTCTCTACTAAAAAGAACACATGGTAAGGCAAGAAGCATGGCCTAATTCAGCTAACAGTTGCTCGAATACATACCGTAATGCAAGAATTAGAGAAGGCATTAATAGTCAAATGTGACAGTTCAAACTCTTAAGTAACAATGAAATATACCAAATTACATCAACTTCAATTATTACTTATAACCTAATTGTTATCATTATTTCAGGTCCAGTCTTACTGCAACGTAGAGCTTCGCCCGTTTCCGTTTGCCAAGTACCCCAAATTTGTGTCAAACTTACATGTTTTTTCGTGGAAACCTATTATTATAAAAGTAAGTGCTTTTACGCTGCGACAGAAAATATTTGGAATCGTTCTATGAAAATATTAATTACAACCAAATAATATACCATTACTTCTGTCCCTTTGACATTTGATGTTCACTTTTATCCATGCTAATCGGTTAAAAACACTTTACAAGAGTAGGATTTATGAAGAAGTGAGACATCAGGACCAAAGTGAAATAACGAAATATTGTTGATTAAATTTTGAGTGATTCTCTCCTATTCCGCAGACAACCCTGAACGAGTTTGGAGCGATATACTGGGGTGACGCCGCGGTTCGCTTCAAAAAGTCTTTAAAGGAACTGATCCCGTACGCTAACAACCATCATGGTTATATGTCCTTGATGCACAGTTTTGATCCAAAGGTGCATTCACCAATTCGTCATCAGTACTACTATACTAATAAAGGAATGTTTGAATTCTTGGGCATAAATCGCACAATGTACTACCAAGAGCATAACGCATCTCCGCATCCGACTGCAAACAGGCAATTGTTCATAAATAGCACTACGCTCCAAACTAACATAGTTCAGCCACTCTTTGAATGTGCAATGCAATATGATTGCATTAGCCCAAATGGAAGCAAAGTAGGGACACATAGATTCGATGCGTCTGCGCTCGCGCTGATAATTTACCAAAATCTAAAATACGAATGGACGCCAGATAATAATGATAATAATAAATTCAACGAAGTGATTGGAATGGAAAGATCAAACGGGTCAAAATATAAACCAAGAACGTGCAACGAGGAAACTAGGCTATAAGAACGTTATGAAATGTCAGAAAGGAAGATTCTCAATTCAATTATTAGCTTGCTAAACTCTTTTTAGATGAAACACTTTATCTTTCATTTATTGCAATAAGACAAGTCATGTCTATCTATGTTTGTATTCTTATATAAGTATTATTGAAAAAGCACTTTCTCCTGATTCAAATATCATTATCAATTGCCTGGGACTGTAAAAGCAAGGCATTCACCATATGCCTCATCATGTTCAATCTAACAAATAGTACTGTCGTTTCAAACATATATAGAGAAAGCGAATTCCGCGATTCAATACCTTTCAGGAATATTTATGTGGTACATCTGATACTTTAAATGGACTATAGCTTGCTTTTCCCTTGCAAAGAAATATTTATGTGGTAATATATTTCAGGAATATTTATGTGGTACATCTGATACTTTAAATGATCTATAGCTTGCTTTTCCCTTGCAAAGAAATAATAAAACCGTTTGATTCCTCACAGTCGAGGACACTACATTCGTTCAAGAAAATAAAAATAAAATATAGTATTTAGCGACATCTAGAACAGCTGACATCTAGCAGGGTGTCATCTAGAAGAGCGACATCTGGTAGGGTGTCTCTGGTAGGGTGTCACCTAAAAGGGTGTCACCTAGAAGGGTGTCATCTGGTATGTTGTCATATAGAAGGGTGTCATCTGGTATGGTGTCATCTAGAAGGGTATCACCTAGAAGGGTGTCACCTAAGAGGGTGTCACCTAGAAGGGTGTCATCTAGAAGGGTGTCACCTAAAATGGTATCACCTAGAACGGTGTCATCTAGAAGGGTGTCACCGAGTAGGGTGTCATCTGGTAGGGTGTCATCCAGAATGGTGTCACCTAGAAGGGTGTCACCTAGAAGGGTGTCACCTAGAAGGGTGTCATCTGGTAGGGTGTCACCTAGAAGGGTGTCATCTAGAAGGGTGTCATCTAGAAGGGTGTCACCTAGAAGGGTGTCACCTAGAAGGATGTCACCTAGAAGGGTGTCACCTAGAAGGATGTCACCTAGAAGGATGTCACCTAGAAGGGTGACATCTAGAAGGGTGTCACCTAGAAGGGTGTCTCTGGTAGGGTGTCACCTAGAAGGGTGACATCTAGAAGGGTGTCACCTAGAAGGGTGTCTTTGGTAGGGTGTCATCTAGAAGGGTGTCACCTGGTAGGGTGTCACCTAGAAGGGTGTCACATAGAAGGGTGTCATCTGGTAGGGTGTCACCTAGAAGGGTGACACCTGGTAGGGTGACATCTGGTAGGGTGTCACCTAGAAGGGTGTCACATAGAAGGGTGTCATCTAGAAGGGTGTCACCTAGAAGGGTGTCACATAGAAGGGTGTCATCTGGTAGGGTGTCACCTAGAAGGGTGTCATCTAGAAGGGTGTCACCTAGAAGGGTGTCACCTAGAAGGATGTCATCTAGAAGGGTGTCACCTAGAAGGATGTCATCTAGAAGGGTGTCATCTAGGAGGCTGGCATCTGGTAGGGTGGCATATTAGGAGGCTGGCATCTGGTAGGGTGACATATTAGGAGGCTGGCATCTAGGAGTATGAAATTTGGTAGTTTGGTGTCTGTAAGTCATGAGTGTTTCTTGCGACCGTTACTATAGTGTCAAGTCTAGTCTAGTTATTTCACGTCACATGTTTCCACGTTTAAACTTTATAAAGAAGAAAGTAATATAAAACGCCTTCTTCTGCTGGGCTGAGTCATGGCAGGTGTAAAAACTGCTATATAAATCGACAGAAAGATAATAAATGGACGTATTACATGAAATCCCGTCTCATACTTTGTCTTTGCCATCGCTGGAATACTTCCGTCATGTCAGTATCCACTAAAGCATATGGGTTTCTACAGGTAGTTAACATGTTTGAATCATGCGGAAACGATAACATGGCATTACAGACGGAAACCATGCTGCTTCTATAGAGTGGAAGGGCTGACCAGTAATCTCACATATCACTTTTGTAGGAAATACTCATGGCAACGGCATCCCTAATGAAGGCCAGTATCTCCTCTCTAGTAACGGGGACCAGGCCTCCTTACTACTACCTTCCTTACCCTCCTTACTACTACCTACCTTCCTTACAAATTTTTTTTGCCTCGCATACCGATTTGTCTGCTCTACGATATTTGCCAAGACTGGCTCCGTGAGGAACAGTTTCATCAAATCTAGCTTTGATTCTGCCATCTGAGCCGCTCTTGAAAGACCTTTGTCATTGTCTCCCTTACTCGTGAAGACAGCAGTGTTGTTGATAAGTGGCTGTTGTTACGTTGGAATGCGAGAAGTCTCGATAACTAATTTTTAACGAGACACAAGCCTGGGTTCGTTTCCGTAAGGAACACAGACAAATTGACGAGTCTAGAGATTTTAAATGAGAACGTAAACTATATTGAACAATGGATTTCGAACCAACAACAACAAGTGGTAATTACAAATATATAGAAAATTACTCACAAACTTAACAAGATAGGATACACTTTAAAACACGCTGGTCTCTTCCAACGGCGATATCCCTCAGCGGCCACGACCTCGATGACGACGATTCTCGGTCCGTTGTACCGCGAAATTCACTGGTCCTCGACGAAGTTTCTCGCGATCCCAGAAACAGCAGTCACCTTCTTTCCGGCGATGCTCCAAAATAGAAGACGGACCTCCAGCCACAATAGAGTGAAGCACAAGTCGAACTTCTCGCCGACTAAATATTACCAGAGTCAGTCCAAAATCAGCTTTATAGCCACCAACTCCTGGCGTAACGAACTTCCTCAACGGAAACATAAATTCTTCACCTTCTCCGAATTAAAGACTGAAAAACTGTAGTTTCACAGCAAAGTCCTCTTCAAACTTCTGAATGGAAGTGTAGAATCAATCTTGTTATCGATATCTCAATCCTTCAGAAACTACTGGTAGTTGAGCACTGACGATATATAGTAGAATGGTATAATATGTGTCGTCGCTTGTATTCGTTCAGAAACTGAGAAACTCTCCGATCTGGGCGGGTTTATATACGATTCGCCATGTCAAGAATCATCTAGATCTCTCTCGATACACCTGAGTAACAACGCGACCCGGTTTCTCTATTCTTGGAAGTCCTTTGCATCGCTCGCGAATATTCCAGAGAATCCACGAAGATGTGTACAGCTTACACGCGATCTCACGTAAACCGACGTTAACCCGAGACCAGCGCGTCATCATTAGGAATATACCAGAACAATCGTGTATTATAACATTGTGACACGGTAACCCGACCTAATTTCTCAAATACTGATTTATCACGTAGGCAATTTCAATTACTCTCCACATTATAACATTAGGTTTCTCACTAGCAGTGACTAGCGTTAGGCTACAATGGGCCCTCGTAACACTGTTGAGTAAAAAAAAAAAACATGTATGAATAAAACAGCGATATATCAATATTTCATGGCTCCACATAATTTTCGAAAGGGGCATGGCAAAAGGCCATCGGAGCAGTAATAACCAACCCGCTGTGCTGTCGGTTTCGTCGAGTCCTGATCTTTCTCTCAGGTAGATGACAGTTGCATTACCGTATGTACCTGCTTTCTGTGGACTTTCCCAGAAGGAGGATGGCTGCCTTTCGATCTTTTCTTCAACTGTGCTCGCCCTGGGGCCGAGATGTCTGAGGGTGGCGTTGCTGGCCTCTTTGGTGGAGCTTCCACCGCTGGTGCATGCTTGGGAGGGCGTCCTCTGGAGCGTCTGGCTGGCGGGGCGCAAGCGGCTTCAGGTTGCACAACTGCTGCGGGTATGTCGTCGGGCAGGTCCTGTACCGACGCTGGCCCAAGCTGTACTGTGTTACCCTGACAATGAAAAGATTCAGTCAGTTACAATGAAGCCGTGGAAACAATTGCCAGGGGTTTCCCGCCTATGTTGACGGTTCGTTCCATTCACTCGCACCCATAAAAAATGTGGTCAGTGGTTCCCCCTGCGTTGACGTTTCATTCGTCCCCCCCTCCAAAAAAAAAATGACAGGGGATCCCCGACATTGACGTTGTTTCATTCGCACCCCAAAAAGTAAAATCGCCGGGGGTTCCCCCAACGTTTACGTTTTATTCGGCCCCCCCCCCAAAAAAAATGGCCAGGGGCTCCCCACATCGGCGTCTCATTTCACCCCCAAAAATGTCAGGCTCAGGGGTCTCCCCCCCCCACCCAATTATTAATTTCTTTTCTTCACCACATATTGCAACAATAACTCTTGAATATCAATATCATTCCAAGTTATTTCCTTCGCAAAACTACGAACAAACATAAAAACAAACACATCTGCCCTAGCCTAGACTTGGGACTAGCCTAGCCCTACCCTAAGGCCTAGGCCTAATTCATACTTACCACTTCCTGGTCCTCAAATAGGAAAGAATCTTCCTCTTCTAGTAATAATGGCTGCTGCAACTCCTCCTCCTCATCTTCCCCTCCAAACTAGTCCCACCTCTCCAAAACTTCCTCCAGACTCATGGGCATATGCCCAACTCGCCGACCAGACGTTCCACTTCCAAGAAGTCGTAGTGCTCATAGTGAGGGCGCAATGACAGAATTTAGTATTGGACATCTTGCCGGGAATCCCGATCATGCGAAATCAGCAAACCAGAAGTTCGAGGGGGTATCGTTCGGCAGCCATAATTATCTCAAAACTCAACGGATTTCGAAGATTTTTGGCTCAAAATGAAGAAAATTTCGTAGAATTTCTGAACTTTTAGAGGAACGGCATTAGAAATAGGACAGAAATGCTCATGAAGTGTTCAAAAGACATGAGGCAATATTCCAAATGATGTCACAAGCATCGGTTGGAGTTTTATTTTTTGGAGACAGATTGTTTTCAATTTTGACTTCAATTTTCAGCATTTTCGGTCATTTTCGTTTGACACTTGACCTTTGACCTCCAAACAGGAAAACCCACTGCAGCCCCAATTTTGTTGGTGCTGTATTGAACTTCTAGTTCTTAGCTACATTCTAACACTGAAATGAAGGTTGTAGGGTGTTAGATAGTTGAGTTACGATTTTTCAAAAATGGTGACTCCAGCACCACATATATATGCTATAAAGATGCAGAGTTATCCAAACTAACACCCATCAGACATGTAGCATGCGCAAGGGGTGTGAGGGGAGGCCCCACCTTCATCGTCATTCTGCTGTGGACCTAAGAGGGTGGGGGGTGTGAGGGGTGGCCCCCATCATCGTCACTCTGCCGTGGATCTAAGAGGGTGGGGGGTGTGAGGGTTGGTCCCACCTTCATCGTCATTCTGCCGTGGATCTAAGAGGGGGGGTGGCCCCCATCACCGTCACTCTGCCGTGGATCTAAGAGGGTGGGGGGGTGTGAGGGTTGGCCCCAGCTTCATCGTCACTCTGCCGTGGATCTAAGAGGGTGGGGGTGGGGGAGGGGGGGTTACATCCCATCTCCTTTCAACCTCTCACAAAAATTCAACCGTATTTGTTATCAAAACTTGCGTTTAGAAATAATTGAAGACATATCTTTATCTAATTTCTAAAAATGCACCGATCTTGAGGTATAAAATTCCTTTTTTCTGGGTGACGCCCAACAATCCCTGCTTTGGAGTCGGCTTCTACAGCCTCAAAGCTACACTCCGTGGCCTTCCCACGAAGGATCATCCCCATATTTAAATCAGTCGGGTTGAGTGAGAATTTGACCCTTCCTCGTTGCTGCATCAGACCACTTGAAATTTTCGGCCACGTTAATTACCCTCCGGTAAAAAATTCTGTCAAAATTTCGAGACATTAGTCGAAACTTTGAGGATAAAAAGCGAATGTTTGAGATAAAATGTTTTTTATGTCTCGTCCATAGAAATTGAAATAGGAAGAATGACGTTATGCGACATACACTGAAGCCATTCATCCAACTAGTGGGGCTTTGCATGCATGGCAAGAGGCAAGGCAGTACCGGCGCGTAATACAAACACCACGTCTCTGTCATAACTAAAGTGATAAAGTTGACATAAATCACTCGAAATGGTGATATCGTGAGCCGCATTTGGTTGCCAAAATTGTCAAAAATGTGGCAGCGGACTGCAGTTTGATAGGTATAGGAAGCGATAGTAGAAGCAATTACATAGGAATCTAATGTTCTAGTGTCTTCTGCTCAGCTGCTGTATTGTTATTCACTGGACCCTGGATATGGTTAGCCTAGGCCCCTGGACGGCCTACGTGACGGCTGTTCTTTCGGAAGCAATATGACTAAAGCCTAATGACAACAATTATCACCACCTAATTTTACTAAAAAAACTGTATCCCTAACGATAGATCCAAATATCATAACAGTCAGTCCAGGGGCGTCGGAAGCTATTTTTGATTGGTACGGCAGATCAGAGTGGGGCCCAGGCGCGTAGCCAGGAATTTGCCAAGGGAGGGGAGAAACTGTAGATTCGGCAATGCAAACTATCTAAGCGTAGCGCCACCATGTTTTGGCGCGAAGCGTACAATAAAAATTTGTCTGAAAATGCCTCCCAGATCGCTGGAAATGGCACTTCCCAGGCCTTGTAAGTTGCATCTTAGCATTTTCTCCTTTGAAAATACTAGCGATATCATAAAAACATTAAAAAAAACTAATATATGCTCAAGGGGAGGGGCGGCTGCCCCCTTCGCCCCCCCCCTTGCCTACGCGCCTGGTGGGGCCATCTATCATAATTATTGGGAGGACGTTTAGTAGGTCAAACTAAGCGTAATGGAGAAAATTTTGAAAAAATGCCTCCCAGATTGCAGGAAATGGCACTTCCCGAGCTTGAAAACAAGACCCCTGCCATGCCAGTGTAGTCACATTTAGCCTACTTGCCGTCATCATTATTGAAAATTAATGAGAATAATACTTAATTAATAATGCAAAAGAAGGCGTCGCTAGCCACCATGACACGGTAAGTTGAATCTCACAACATTTATATTTCTAATAAAACAGTAAAAATTTCTATTTTTATCGTACTTTATGATAAATCTCCATTGAATGTGGTCCCCTTTTCCATGGCTCCAAAAGTGCCGATAAAATTCACTAGATTAGACTATGCTCTTTACATTGATACCAAATTCGCGATTGGAATGCAAGGTCAGAATGCAAATTCCTGTTCGAGCCATGCAAGGCTCCTGCAGGTTAATTAGAAATGTTAGGTAAAACAGACAAACGCAGTTTGAAGAAACGAGTGAAGCAGGAGAAAAGCAACGCACGTAATTTGGAGCTTTAAAGGAGAAAACGAAACTACTTAGGAAAACTAATAGGAGGTTGCCCCATCATCCCTGGCAAACACACCCTGCCGGGATGTACACTTATGCTTACAAAAAAAGTAAATTAAAGTAAAAAATAGTTCCCGGTGACTGGACTGTTCCCCAGAGGAGAACAATTCCAATGGGGTTTAGTACTCACAAGTCCTCTAGCCACCGAGTTCCTAAACAAGGGGCCCCTCCCTCTGCCAGGGCTGAAGCCTTCTCTAGTTTAAAAAAATCTAAAGTATTCTATGGAACCTTTTAAATTATTTTTAGCGTAGATTTTATGAACTAAGTATTTACTTAAGAGGTCATGAATTAGGGAATCAAGAAGGAGGGTATATTTTAAGGATTTATTGTTTGAGATAATTAGTTGGTAAAATGTGGTAAAGAGTTTGCTGCTTTAAGGAGCTTACCAGTGGCGATATAGCTAGGGGTATTGAGGAAATTTCTAAGGGCTTTATGATTAATAATGTTTATTTGGGAAATTTGAGATTTATTACAGTTAAGGAGGCAGATATTGCCATAAGCAATAATTGGTTTAATTTTTGAGTTATAAATTTGTAATAAAATATGTGGGGATAGGTACTATAGATTACTTAAACTTTTAAGTGGGTTTAGGATTCTCCAAGCTTGCCGATAGTGATATTAATGTCTCTCTTAAAATTAAGTTTATTGTCTAGGGTGAATCCCAGTTAAACAGCTTCTTTGCTGGGTGTGATGTCAGTCGTAAAAAGATTAATACTTTAGTATTAATCATTGGAAAAAGGGTACTTAAAGATAACTAGCTTAGATTTATTTGGATTAATTTTAGCTCTCCATTTAATACACCAGGAGCTTAGGGTGTTGGAGAACTTTTGTAGTGCACTGATGCATAAGGAAATTATTTTATTTGTTTGCCAAATAGCGAGATCGTCGGCGAACTGTACTGCATTGTGTGGAGTTAAGTTTATTGTATGGGAGATCATCGTTAACGTAGATGTTATAATAAAAGGGGACTTAGTACTGAACTTTGAGGTCAAAGGTACGGAAGCGTAGAAGGGACATTGCATTGACGAGTTACCAACTTGACAAAACGACAATTATCTGCAAATTGACGAGTTGACGAGATGGTAACGTGACAAAATTCATAAATTAAGTACTTTATTGCCGAAAGGGAGAGCAAAATTTAGAGAAGTGTTGTTATATTCGGTATTTTTCCGGAGTTTTTTATTAAAGGATCCGTAAAGTACTTGTATATTCGAGAACACTTCATTCCGAGCACCGAGTACCTTTGTACGAGTAATTCGACTGTCGGGTATCGATGGTCGAGTACGATTCCTTTCGTACGAGTACTTCAAAAGTCAGTACTCGAGAAGTACTCGACTACCGAGTATCACTCAAGTATACCCGAGTATTGAGTACTACAACACTGTCGGTTTCCATAAGCTGGAGCGTAGGCCAAGGGCGGCGGAAGCACTTTGAATCTGGGGGGGCACCAACGTCGAAGGGCACTTTGCAGAAATTCGATTGGACTGATGCAGCCTGATATTTAGTACCCTTTATAACTCTTATTGTATTATCTTATTTGCGTATACACATCACTCCATCAACGCCCCCCCCCCCCCCCCTCAAGGAAACAATGCATACTAGCACTGCAGTATCTAATGTGCAAATTGGGAAACAGGGAAAAAGACAAAATGAGGTGAAATCATTATAAAGTCCAAGTCCCTACACACGCGATCGATACATGCATGAAAGCAAATGAAATATGTCAAAATACTGAAAGAAAAGTAATTTTCTATGTGTTTTTCAATGGTTAAACTGATATTATTATGATCATTATTATTGTAACGACTTTGCCAATAATTCTAACCAATTTACAACGGTTATAACACGGGAAATGATTGTATGTTATTGGCATGCGATGTAATAACCAACGCATGCCTATATGATATGCACATTAAGATATTGAACGCGCGCGAAGCGCGCGAAAAACTTTGTTAATATTTTTCGGACAAGTCGTTACAGCCCCCCAAATCAAATTGGGCTCCTACGCCTGTGGTAGTAAACATTTAAAACTTCCCGAAATATTTCATTCGACGTGGGTTTCGCTTTGTAAACTCTTTTTTATTTAGAAATTTTTATGTAGAAAAAGGGCACATTTTTAATCTGAGGAAAAGTGGGGGGGCACGTGCCCCCTGTGCCCCCCCCCCGGTTCCGCCGCCCTTGGCGTAGGCTACCGCGAAGTTGGCGAGTTTCGCTTTCCCTGGAAGGTGCCTCGAAATTGGGTGAAAGTATGCGGGAAGTTAAACAGATGGAAAATAAAAGTTCTTTCACAGCAGAAGTATCTGAATCCATTGAAAGTATCGTACGGTATAGACGGCAGGTTTAATCGGTTGAAAAGGAAAGTATGTAAAATAAAGAAACTAAAACCCTCTCAGAAACTTCCCGGAAATAGTTTGAGGAGGAAGACAGATACATGACGGCAGGAATTACATAAGCGTCATTAAACACAGTGAGAACGACCACAAGGCTCTGTATACAGATTCTCTTTGAATTAGATTCCACAGGTGATATCGTTAGCGCGGCCGTTACCGCATATTGCGTATATATGGCTTTTGTTCTGATGCTATAAGATTCAGAGATGCAAAACAACGGATGCCCTTGTGCATTATGTCTTTTCAAGTTTTCATACTTACAAACTTGTGATAGCTCATGAACTTTTGAACAATTAGCATAAGTATAAAGCTTACATCAAGCCGGTGTGACAGTCAGTAATGGATATCATCCAGCGAGTCTCACTCAAGTGCTAATTGCTCTTAACCCAATTTCTAGCATGTTCGTAACATACAACTAAATTTATTAATACTAAAACAATATAACACCATATATACCTTACACAGAGAGGCAATCCACAGAGTTGCATATCTCATCGCCAGCAAACACTGATTTCAAATGATGAAATTTGAATTATAATTGCAATCTGACAAAACCGTTTTTAAAGTTAAAATGACTACATTCTTTTGTGAACCAAACACTGAAAAAAGCTAGGCTGGGAGTCCTGACTGCTGAATTATACTTTTAATATCATTTTGGTGTCCATTTTGTACTAACCTTTGATACTAGAAAGATTACCACTCATTGTAAATCAGCGAAATTATAATGTCGCGTTAAGGTTACTGTACAACTAGGCCGACTTTGTCCTCTTGCGCGCCTAAACGCAGGGAATTCAGTCAAGTTTTCACACATTACTGGACCAGGCCAGGCAGAATATTGGACTTTGTAGCCCAGTTGAAGTAATCATTTGCCCAAGGCCTAACAGTTAGGTTCAGTCTAGTTCGGCTTTAGCTATGATATTGGTTGAGTATAGGCTACGTCTTGTTCCTCATTTTCACAGGCATGTAACTTAGGACTGGCTATACTGGTCATTTGACCTTTAACCATGGCAACCACATATTTTGATAGTATTTGATATTGCCATGATACCTGTAAAGATTCCATGTCGATTCCATGGTTCCCTCTGGATCGAGTTATAGCAAAAACTCGATTTGCACTACATTGACCTTTGAACTGTGACCTTTCGTCCAGGAGGCCTGCAAGACACAAGGTTTACCATGGGGTACCTTCCTACTAAGGAGTTTTTGACACAAACACGCACACAAATACCCTTACACACTCACTCGTACACACGCGAACATACGTTGTAAGCCCTCAGTCATGGACTTCCGGTCACCCTCGGGGTTATCCCATCATAGATACTCCCGGGAGGAGCTACTCAGGTATTTACAGTACCTTGGCAACTGTTGCTGTGGCAATTGACGTATATACTGCAATATATCATCCTCCCGTCAGATACATGACATAGATACCACTGAATAGTTAAACTATTGTGGGTCAACTTCTCACTCAAACTGTCACAAACGGAACTGAAGGAGATACCCAAACTAGTTCAACTGTATTTTTATACAAATATATGACATTGTAATGCGCGGTGAAAGTTAGTTAGTTGTCGATATTCAATGGAGGGGTCTTTTGAAGTTATTTCGGTCACGAATAAACCATTTCGGTGTTTAGTACTTTAACGAAAAGCTAGGCTATATTGTGTAATGTTTATAAACAGTAATCCAGCTGGCAAGCGCCAACAATATAAACGAAGAAAATGATGAATAAAACCGTCACAGATTAACCGGACTACCAAGCTCTCAATCACTAATCAATCACTAATACACACAGAGTCCTGGACACTGATTGGTCAAATTGAATAACATGTTAACGTTACTGTATCCTCGCTGCTAGATGGCGGAATTTTAAGAACATACAGTGGTTTATACACCGAAGGCCCAATGCACTATTAATCTAAGGAATAAAATGTACATGTCTAGTCTATATCATTGCAGAAATGCAACTCTCCGGACTATCAAAAACCGCTTGGTCGATTTCCTGGCCCTGGTTGCAGTGGCGGCGGAACCGGGGGGGGGGGGCTTGGGAGGGCTCAGTCCCCCAATGAAAAAGTTGGGGGGGGGGCAAATGCATGATAAGCCCCCCCCCCAATATTTACCAAGGCTCCGAAACGTGCATCTGCCCATTTTTCAATGCATACTTGTCGATCTGTCCGATGCACGCGTATACTATATAGGTGTAATAATTTTAGTAATTGCTGGGGGACCCTCGGCCCGTCCCCTGGCTATAGACCACATTGTCACCCCAACCGCGTCTTCACGCCCCGTGAAAAGTGGAAGCAGTGAGTGTGAGTACCGGTAAGCGTAACACAACTTCGTCTTAGGCCAATGACTTGCCTCATTTCAGCCAGTTCTCCAACATCCCCTTACTTAGTGGCGGGGCGTCCATATATACAGTCAGGGGCGGATGCCCCCCCCCCCCCTGGCGGACTCAAATGGACTGCTGGCGCCCTTTTCAGCTTTTCACTCCTTTTTACTTATTCGCGATTATTGACTATTTTATTGCGCTCTCATATACCTATTGACATTTGTCATATTCTGTTGGTGTAATTTTCCGACAAAGTGGCGACGACACCTATTTATTCTCCGTTTATCTGCAAATTAGCAAGGCCCGGAAAGGGTCATTTCCTGCAATCTAGGGAGTATCTTTACTCAAAAATTTTCTGTACGCTCCGCGCCATCCTGTGGTGGCGCTCCGTTTAGATAGTGTCGAAAGCGCCCCTACAGACCATTCTTGCCCCCCCCCCCCCCGACCAATAACCCTAGCCCCGCCACTGCCCTTACTACACTCAAATACCTTTATTTCACTACTAAAGAATGAATTCTCTGTACTTGGCTTCACCGAAACGTGGCTAAGTGACCACCCATCACCTCCCATTCATATGAAAAATTACCAAATTATAGAAAAACATCGTGTTAATAGAAGGGGTGGCGGTGTCTGCTTATATGTGCACAATGGTTTAAACTTTAAACACCAACCAGATCTATCAACATTTAACGATATCATTGAATCCTTATTTATTGAGGCAAACTTGCCAAATTCTAAAGAGAAAATAATTATTGGTATTGTTTATAGACCTCCAAATGGTTCTTTAGAACAATTTTATTATAACATGCAAAATATTTGTACTGCCATTAATCAGCTAAACTGTACTTCCTACATAATGGGGGATTTTAATATTGATTTGTTAGATAAAAACAAATCACCAGAGTTTCTAAATAACCTTTACTCAAATGGTTTCTATCCAACAATATCAAGACCAACCAGAGTGAACAGTACCTCTTCAACTTTGATTGACAATATTATAAATAATAGTAATTCTAAACTTTCATCATGTATTTTTGTAACTGATATCACTGATCACTTTCCAGTGTTTGTCAATGCCCTCGAGACTAATCGCCGACAAAATAATCCCATCTATGCACGTAATTACAGTGATAATAATATAAAACTTTTCACTTCTGAAATTGGGAAAACTACGTGGGACAATGTCCTAAACAAACCAGATGTTAATACTGCTTATAATACATTTTACTATTATTTCAATACTACGTATAATAATTGCTTTCCTTCTCAAGTGTTCAATCCAAAAAAGAAACGTACTAAAAAACATCCCTGGATCACGAAGGGCATTTTAAAATCAATCAAAAGGAAGAACATATTATTTAGACGTTATTTGAAGAATCCCAATTATACTGAACATACTAAGTCTATTTACAAAATGTACCGTAATAAATTAAACCATGTAATACGATATTCTAAACGACTATACTTTTATGATAAATTCAAGCAGAGTAGAAACAACGTAAACAGTACTTGGAGTACAATTAATGAAATTCTCAATAAAAACGGTAAAGACTCATCATATCCAGCAACATTTAAAAATGATGATTGCGAAATTAGCAATGATAATAAAATCGCTAGCAACTTTAACAAATACTTTGTAAATCTTGGTTATAATCTCGCTAGTAAGATTAATATTAAACTAAAAGCGGAACATTTTTTACATAATAAGGACAAGGTATGCCATTCCATATTTACATATCCAGTAACAGTAGAAGAAGTTTTAAAAGTTGCTCACACAAATGTGAAACCAAACAAAGCAGCAGGCTATGATGACTTTAAGCCAGGTATTATCAAACAAGTTATCCCATACATTGTAAAGCCTTTAACTCATCTCTGCAATATTTCTTTTAACACCGGCATTTTTCCGGATAAGCTTAAAATAGCAAAGGTAAAACCAATCTTTAAAAAAGGAGACCCCAGTCATTTTGAAAATTACCGCCCTATATCTTTATTGTCAGTCTTTTCAAAAATCATTGAACGATTAATGTTTAATCGTATATACAGTTTTCTATGTAAATATAATGTTCTTAATAACGAGCAGTACGGATTTCGTCCTGACCATTCTACAGAATTAGCTTTAGCAGATGCAGTCAACAATATTGATAATAGTCTTGATAAGAATAATACCTGTGTAGGCGTATTTCTCGACCTATCCAAAGCTTTTGACACCATCGATCACAAAATATTACTAAGTAAATTATTTTTTTATGGTATCAGAGGAACAACCCTAAATTGGCTAGATAGTTATCTTTCAAATAGATACCAGTACACTTTATATAAAAATTCTAAATCTGAACTTGCTAAAATCGCTTGCGGAGTTCCTCAGGGTTCTATACTAGGTCCATTACTATTTATAATTTATGTCAATGATATCGTTAATGTCTCCGATATTGCTAAAACAATATTATTTGCCGACGACACAAATATTTTCTTCGATTCCCAAAATCTACTCTCATCACATAAAACTGTTTCTACTGAACTAACTAAATTTTCCAGCTGGTTTGCAGCAAACAAATTATCTCTTAATATAGAAAAAACTAATTATATGGTGTTTAATGCTAGTCACTCATTCAGATGGGATCACAATAGTACCATGAATGATAAAATTATTAATCGGGTTAACACCACTAAGTTCTTGGGTGTACACATAGACAATAAACTTTCGTGGCGTGATCACATATCAGCAGTCTGTAACAGAGTGGCTAGAAATACTGGTATTATATGCAAATTAAAACATTATTTACCTCCAAATATACTCAGAACACTCTATATAACTCTGATTTTACCCCAATTAACTTATTGCACGACTATTTGGTCAGGAACCTATTCTGGAAATCTTAATCACCTATGTGTCCTCCAGAAGAGAGCTATCCGCCATATATCACATGCTGCACCACGTGATCATACTAGCCCATTATATAAAAGATTAAATTTATTAAAACTAAATGATATTATAAGAGTCCAGCTTGCAACATTTGCATATAAAGCATGGAATGGATTGCTACCCGAGGCTTTTAAAGATTTTATATATAGTAACAGACTAATCCACAACCATGAAACACGCCATTGTAATAACGCCCATCTTTTATCCCAACGAAGTACTTTAAGTTCTTTTAACCCTCGTATTCGTGCTATAAAAACGTGGAATAATCTCCAGGATAATGTTAAGAATAAGCCTTCTTACTCTGTATTCAAAAGGAATCTCCAAACTGTAATTATTTCTCACTATTGATGGATTTATTCTTGTATGTGTTTGCGATTAAGATCATTATAAAGATTGTTAGGATTGCCTATTAAGATTATTAATTTCAAGTAGAGTCAATTCGATTATTTCATCATTGTAGATGCTACTATTAACTTTTCTTTTTCTATTCTTAAGTTTTTCTCTCTTTTTTCTTTTTGGGGAGTCTCCTACTTTGTTAAGCCTTACGGGCTTTATAGGAGACTTCCCGTCACACTGTAAATTGTGATGAAACAAATAAATATACAAAATATACAAAAACGTCTTTGCGAGTACACTACGAGTAATAGCTACTCTCTTAAAACACCATCGAATATACAAATCACAATGTTTTTACAGACTTTACGTGCAATCTGAGAAATTGCAGGCTTGAGACCCATATTTTAGGGCTAGGTATTCGCAGCATAAAACACTCTGGAAGTGCTGTTTCCGGCCATCTGGGGGTTTGAAAGAAAACAAAATTTTCTTGTACGCTCCTCGCCAAACGATGGTGGCGCTCCGCTTAGATAGTCTCCACACATTAGCTACCCCCCCCCCCATTAATTTTCCCGTTCCGCCGCGCCTGCCTGGTTGGTCAACATCCAATCATACACGGCCAACCATATACGTACAATGTTCCTGTGTGCCTGTGTTGCAAGAGCTGAATTAGTACAGATAATGCCAATTCGTTGCATGTAAATACGCTTTGTTGCTTGTAACTTTATGGCAGGATGTTGTTAACCCAAAAGCGTTCAAATGTTGCCTGTCATGTGCCATTCGAGAATAATGAACCAAAGTAGAGAACTTTACGTATTGTTTTGAAGAAGTGTGCTACGCAAGGAGATCCATTGTATTTACGTGTACCCTTCCGTATAAGTTAGAATTTTTGGGAGGTCGTTACAATAATAATGATCATAATATTAGAAGTTTAACCATTGAAAAACACATTCCAATTTATTTTTCTTTCAGTAGGTGCCTGAAAAAAATTCTCAGCATATTGCCCGAATTTTCAACAAAATATTTGGTAAGGGGGGCTGCAGCTGCAATCTCATTTGGATCACCAAGTGAAGGTGAAAATACAAAATTAAGTTTACAAAATGGAGTGTGTGTTGAAGTGTGCTTTATTGCACCAAATTGCATCTGAGGTAACCTGGAAATGCAAACAATTCCAAAGGGGAGGGGGACACCCCCTCCCTTTACACCCTCCCCCAGGCCGGCCATCAGTCTTCAGCCCCCACCCCCCCACTCAAAAGTACCTTCCTACGCCACTGACAATCGCTACTTCTAGTACTCAGTACTAGCTGTATAATCAGACACTCAACACTGGATTGCATTTCCTCCCTGCAATCATTTTATTTAAGAGACTCTCAAGAAGATGGATTCATCCTGGTACTCTACCAAGTATAAGCCCCGCTACTTCCACTGCAAAGAGTACAATCCCTGCCAGTGCCCCTTCAAGAAGATGGGTTCATCCTGGTGCTCTTCCAAGTACAAGCCCCGCTACTTCCACTGCAAAGAGTACAATCCCTGCCAGTGCCCCTTCAAGAAGATGGATTCATCCTAGTGCTCTTCCGAGTACAAGCCCCGCTACTTCCACTGCAAAGAGCACAATACCTACCAGTGGCCCTTCAAGAAGATGGATTCATCCTGGTGCTCTTCCAAGTACAAGCCCCGCTACTTCCACTGCAAAGAGCACAATCCCTGTCAGTGCCCCTTCAAGAAAATGGATTCATCCTGGTACTCTACCAAGTACAAGCCCCGCTACTTCCACTGCAAAGAGCACAATAACTGCCAGTGCCCCTTCAAGAAGATGGATTCATCCTGGTACTCTACCAAGTACAAGCCCCCTACTTCCACTGCAAAGAGCACAATCACTGCCAGTGCCCCTTCAAGAAGATGGATTCATCCTGGTACTCTACCAAGTACAAGCCCCGCTACTTCCACTGCAAAGAGCACAATCCCTGCCAGTGCCCCTTCAAGAAGATGGATTCATCCTGGTATTCTACCAAGTGTAAGCCCCGCTACTTCCACTGCAAAGAGCACAATCCCTGTCAGTGCCCCTTCAAGAAAATGGATTCATCCTGGTGCTCTACCAAGTACAAGCCCCCTACTTCCACTGCAAAGAGCACAATCCCTGCCAGTGCCCCTTCAAGAAGATGGATTCATCCTGGTGCTCTACCAAGTACAAGCCCCGCTACTTCCACTGCAAAGAGCACAATCCCTGCCAGTGCCCCTTCAAGAAGATGGATTCATCCTGGTGCTCTACCAAGTACAAGCCCCGCTACTTCCACTGCAAAGAGTACAATCACTGCCAGTGCCCCTTCAAATGCACCCTCCTGAATTTGTACGGCTGCTAGTAGTCAGCATGTGGAGCCCTGATGGTAACAAGACAGGGGCTTTTTAACTAGTTTTGTGGAGACATGCAGGTTATAGTGTTGACAATAAATAATTGTCCACCTGTTAACTATAGTAGGGCTCAGATGAAAAATGTGCAGACAGTGACTGCATATCGTTCTGACTAGTTTCCATCAATTGTTATTATATTTCTCAAAAGAAACTTGCATTGTTTGTTGAGCCTTTCAGTCAATCTGAAAGGATAATTGTGCTGTCATATACAGTTGTCATGGCAAGGGATTAATCACTCCTAGTTATCCTCCATTTCAAAACAGAGGGGTATGTCGCAAGCAGTTTCTCGAAATTTCATACGTCTGACCATATCTTTAGGGCGGGGCTACAAGAAAACTGCTCTCGTTGATAACCGACTGATAAAGGAGATCAGCTTCTGAAAGTTTAAAAGTGTATTTATGTAAAACGTCACCGGTTATAAAGTCAGTGGAGGTAACATACTGTAACGGAAATATGTTTAGAGGATATTTGTAAAGTAAAAATGATAACATGATGATAGAAATGTGACCAACGTCTACGATTAGATCTGCAAATCCATGTATTGTCATCATGTTGTTTTACTGTTGCAAATATGAAATCATATTGTGATTTTCATATTGTCATACATGTTTAGGTAGATATGTACTTCTGTGCAATACTATATATATATATATATATATATATATATATATATATATATATATATATAGATATATATATATATAGTATTGCACAGAAGTGCAATATATAGAAGTGCAGTATATATATATATATATATATATATATATATATATATATATATATATATATATATATATATATATATATATATATATATATATATATATATATATGGTCAATTCCATGATAAGGTCAACATCATACCTAAAAATTTAAAATCATTGTACATTAAAATTGTATAAGTTTCCAATAAACAGAATACTTGTAGTTACTAAAAATAATTTGTTCACCCCCAAAACATCATTTGTTTGATTATGGGGTCAGTTATAACAAATGGTTCCCGTTTTAACTAAATTATGAAAAATACAGTGAAATTTCATTTTGTGCAGATTTGTACATAGTAATCATAGATATCATCAGTTTTTTGGACTAATTATATTTGCTATAGCATAGTGCTCACTTAATAGCTTCAATTTTTTTTCGACATCAAGGCATTAGACAATAGTGGTGAATTGAAAACACCCTCCATTTACTGTCACGCGAGTCACAAAATTTACTGTTTTTTTTTTCTCCTTGCCTGCACATTAGTTTTACACCAAATAATGAATATCAAGTCTTCACATAGATACCAAAAGGATTACTGAATTTTCCTTTCCAGAAGATATTCAAATTTTGCGGAAAATCACCCTTTATGAATGTCACGCGAGTCACGTCATGCGAGTCACGTCAAATCAAGATAGTGTTTCTACCTATTTACTGTGTGTTGGACTAATTATATTTGCTATAGCATAGTGCTCACTTAATAGCTTCAATTTTATTTTGATATCAAGGCATTAGACAACAGTGGTAAATAGAAAACAGTAAACACCCTCGATTTACTGTCACGGAGTCACAAAATTGACTGTTTTTGCTTTTTTTCTCCTTGCCTGCACAATAGTTTTACTCCAAAATAATGAATATCAAGTCTTCACATAGATACCAAAAGGATTACTGAAATTTCCTTTTCAGAAGATATTCAAATTTTGCAGAAAATCACCCTTTACAAATGTCACGCGAGTCACGTCACGCGAGTCACGTCAAATCAAGATAGTGTTTCTACCTATTTACTGTGTGAAAATTACAGGGATGTTATATTTTGATGAATGAATCACTGATTAAAGATATCATATATGCATTCCCTTTAATTACGCAACTTGAATAATATGGGCACACATAATGCAACTATTATCATAATTTCATTTGAAATATCAGAATTTAAAATCATGAATATTTATTCGCAATATAATGCCTATTTTATCACCACATTTGGAAAGTTAGCACATGTCATTGATTTTTTAGTATTATACTAAACCATAATCTACATTTGTATCTGGCAATGCCATGTCCTATGACTTGACAACCTTAAGGTCTAAACTGCTCAATCATTCCCAAAATTCTATGAGCGAATGTATCTTCTCAAATATTACACTTTTGGTTTATTCAAATATGACAAATGAGAATGGTAATTTGAATCACATTTTGATAGATCTGTTTCTTCTATAACTTTCAAATGAGTGACTTCAACAGACTAAATATTGTTATAAATATTAATTGACAAAATATATTGCCTGAACAACTGTACTACCCGTACAGTATATTACCTACTGTCTGCAGTCATGAAGGTAACTCGGGGACATTAATATCATCTGGACATTCCCAAGGGAAGTACCTTTTGGACACTTTCTAGACCAATGAATGTTATATTTTACTATGCAAGATCTGTACCCTCAATTCACTACTGCATTTGGTCTAGAACTATCCGAAAAGTGAACTTGTCACGCGAGTCACGTTTTCTTGTCACGCGAGTCACAATACATCTTCATCGTTATTTTCATGCGTTACAACTTTTTTTCAAAGTTGCATAGCAATTGAGGTAGAGGTGTTTTTCAACTTCGGTATGATTATAAAAAGTGATTGGAAAAATTTTAATAAGACATAAGAAATCGAACATTTGTGTGTGCATTCTGATTTTTGCTAATAGTAACTGTCACGCGAGTCACGTTTAGTTTTTCGCCAATTTCACCCCAAATACTTGAGGTATAAATATTTTTTTCTCTACTGTTGTAAGCATTAAGGCGTACATTCACTGCTACATTAATGCTTTTCTCCCAGGTAATTTCTTTATTTGTTAAATGATATCAAACAGAGAGGAATTTGAGTAAAAATGTCACGCGAGTCACCATGGAATTGACCATATATATGTTTAATTGAAGGTTAAGTCACCAGGAAGTTATATTTCATATTCTAGCATGCTGTAATACTACTATGTATATTGAGCTTTAATACATTAGCTGCCCTCTTCCTCTTTCTGTTTCAGGTAGAACTATTGTACTGTATTGTATTGTAGTTAATAGTTAAAAGTGTGTAAGGGGCTAACTTTCACCTAATCGTATTTCCTCGTATGTTTACGTCACACATGCCATTTTTTTGTAACAAACACTGCAGATTCAACAGCTCACCGTGTTGTGAGTAATCCAGGATCAAGTTATACTAAATCACTTAAAACGGAGATGATGTAAGTAATCTTTCAATTTAGCGTTTTGCTATTTGTTTCCAAAATTCCATAATTTAAAATCTGACATTTTTGACTGAGTTTCAGGGTATAAGGGATACAGGTTGCGTTTCTATGATCACTGAAAACGCCTTCAACTTGAACAGAGACGTTTTATATAGTTATTATACTTAGTTGAAAACAACGGATGATTACACTCTTTGCTTCTCTAAACAAATATCAAATCTATCCTTCATATAGTAGACTCTAGATTTGATAGTAGACACTAGCTTTCATAGTAGACTCTATAACCTTCAACTGTAGACACTATAGCCTTCCTAGCAGACATTAGCCGTTCCTAGTAGACAATAGCTTTTATAGTAGACAGTAGCCTTCAAAGTAGACTCATATAGCCTTCAAGGCACTAAACTGCATAGCAGACACTAACCTTCCTATATAGCAGACACTAGTCGTTCTAGTAGACACTAGCCGTTCCTAGCAGACACTAGCCTTCATAGTAGACTCTATAGCCTTCAACTGTAGACACTAACCTTCATAGCAGACACTTGCCTTCATAGTAGACTCTATAGCCTTCAACTGTAGACACTAACCTTCATAGCAGACACTAACCTTCCCAGCAGACACATAACCTTCCTAGCAGACACTAACCTTCCTAGTAGACTCATATAGCCTTCAACTGTAGGCACTAAACTGCATAGCAGACACTAACCTTCCTATATAGCAGACACTAGTCGTTCTAGTAGACACTAGCCGTTCCTAGCAGACACTAGCCTTCATAGTAGACTCTATAGCCTTCAACTGTAGACACTAACCTTCATATCAGACACTTGCCTTCATAGTAGACTCTATAGCCTCAACTGTAGACACTAACCTTCATAGCAGACACTTGCCTTCGTAGTAGACTCTATAACCTTCAACTGTAGACACTGATCTTCATAGCTGACACTTGCCTTCATAGTAGACTCTATAGCTTTCAACTGTAGACACTAGCCTTCATAGCAGACATTCACCTTCAAAGCAGACACATTACCTTCCTAGCAGACACTAGCCGTTCCTAGTAGACAATAGCTTTTATAGTAGACAGTAGCCTTCAAAGTAGACTCTATAGCCTTCAACTGTAGACACTAGCCTTCCTAGCAGACACTAGTCGTTCCTAGTAGACAATAGCTTTTATAGTAGACAGAAGCCTTCAAAGTAGACTCACATAGCCTTCAACTGTAGGCACTAAACTGCATAGCAGACACTAACCTTCCTATATAGCAGACACTAGTCGTTCTAGTAGACACTAGCCTTCCTAGCAGACACTTGCCTTCATAGTAGACTCTATAGCCTTCGACTGTAGACACTAACCTTCATAGCAGACACTTGCCTTCATAGTAGACTCTATAGCCTCAACTGTAGACACTAACCTTCATAGCAGACACTTGCCTTCGTAGTAGACTCTATAACCTTCAACTGTAGACACTGACCTTCATAGCAGACACTTGCCATCATAGTTGACTCTATAGCCTTCAACTGTAGACACTAACCTTCATAGCAGACACTAACCTTCATAGCAGACACATAACCTTCCTAGTAGACAATAGCTTTTATAGTAGACAGTAGCCTTCAAAGTAGACTCATATAGCCTTCAACTGTAGACACTAACCTTCATAGCAGACACTTGCCTTCATAGTAGACTCTATAGCCTTCAACTGTAGACCCTAGCCTTCCTAGCAGACACTAGCCGTTCCTAGTAGACAATAGCTTTTATAGTAGACAGAAGCCTTCAAAGTAGACTCACATAGCCTTCAACTGTAGGCACTAAACTGCATAGCAGACACTAACCTTCCTATATAGCAGACACTAGTCGTTCTAGTAGACACTAGCCTTCCTAGCAGACACTAGCCTTCATAGTTGACTCTATAGCCTACAACTGTAGACACTAACCTTCATATCAGACACTTGCCTTCATGGTAGCCTCTATAGCCTCAACTGTAGACACTAACCTTCATAGCAGACACTTGCCTTCGTAGTAGACTCTATAACCTTCAACTGTAGACACTGATCTTCATAGCTGACACTTGCCTTCATAGTAGACTCTATAGCCTTCAACTGTAGACACTAACCTTCCCAGCAGACACTTGCCTTCATAGTTGACTCTATAGCTTTCAACTGTAGACACTAGCCTTCATAGCAGACACTAACCTTCATAGCAGACACTAACCTTCATAGCAGACAAATTACCTTCCTAGCAGACACTAGCCGTTCCTAGTAGACAATAGCTTTTATAGTAGACAGTAGCCTTCAAAGTAGACTCTATAGCCTTTAACTGTAGACACTAACCTTCATACCAGACAATTGCCTTCATAGTAGACTCTATAGCCTTCAACTGTAGACACTAACCTTCCTAGCAGACACTAGTCGTTCCTAGTAGACAATAGCTTTTATAGTAGACAGAAGCCTTCAAAATAGACTCACATAGCCTTCAACTGTAGGCACTATACTGCATAGCAGACACTAACCTTCCTATATAGCAGACACTAGTCGTTCTAGTAGACACTAACCTTCCTAGCAGACACTAGCCTTCATAGTTGACTCTATAGCCTTCAACTGTAGACCCTAGCCTTCCTAGCAGACACTAGTCGTTCCTAGTAGACAATAGCTTTTATAGTAGACAGAAGCCTTCAAAATAGACTCACATAGCCTTCAACTGTAGGCACTAAATTGCATAGCAGACACTAACCTTCCTATATAGCAGACACTAGTCGTTCTAGTAGACACTAGCCTTCCTAGCAGACACTAGCCTTCATAGTAGACATTATAGCCTTCCTAGCAGACACTAACCTTCATATCAGACACTTGCCTTCATAGTAGACTCTATAGCCTCAACTGTAGACACTAACCTTCATAGCAGACACTTGCCTTCGTAGTAGACTCTATAACCTTCAACTGTAGACACTGACCTTCATAGCAGACACTTGCCTTCGTAGTAGACTCTATAGCCTTCAACTGTAGACACTGACCTTCATAGCAGACACTTGCCTTCATAGTTGACTCTATAGCCTTCAACTGTAGACACTAACCTTCATAGCAGACACTAACCTTCATAGCAGACACATAACCTTCCTAGTAGACAATAGCTTTTATAGTAGACAGTAGCCTTCAAAGTAGACTCTATAGCTTTCAACTGTAGACACTAACCTTCATAGCAGACACTTGCCTTCATAGTAGACTCTATAGCCTTCAACTGTAGACCCTAGCCTTCCTAGCAGACACTAGCCGTTCCTAGTAGACAATAGCTTTTATAGTAGACAGAAGCCTTCAAAGTAGACTCACATAGCCTTCAACTGTAGGCACTAAACTGCATAGCAGACACTAACCTTCCTATATAGCAGACACTAGTCGTTCTAGTAGACACTAGCCTTCCTAGCAGACACTTGCCTTCATAGTAGACTCTATAGCCTTCGACTGTAGACACTAACCTTCATAGCAGACACTTGCCTTCATAGTAGACTCTATAGCCTCAACTGTAGACACTAACCTTCATAGCAAACACTTGCCTTCGTAGTAGACTCTATAACCTTCAACTGTAGACACTGACCTTCATAGCAGACACTTGCCTTCATAGTTGACTCTATAGCCTTCAACTGTAGACACTAACCTTCATAGCAGACACTAACCTTCATAGCAGACACATAACCTTCCTAGTAGACAATAGCTTTTATAGTAGACAGTAGCCTTCAAAGTAGACTCTATAGCTTTCAACTGTAGACACTAACCTTCATAGCAGACACTTGCCTTCATAGTAGACTCTATAGCCTTCAACTGTAGACCCTAGCCTTCCTAGCAGACACTAGCCGTTCCTAGTAGACAATAGCTTTTATAGTAGACAGAAGCCTTCAACTGTAGACTCACATAGCCTTCAACTGTAGGCACTAAACTGCATAGCAGACACTAACCTTCCTATATAGCAGACACTAGTCGTTCTAGTAGACACTAGCCTTCCTAGCAGACACTTGCCTTCATAGTAGACTCTATAGCCTTCGACTGTAGACACTAACCTTCATAGCAGACACTTGCCTTCATAGTAGACTCTATAGCCTCAACTGTAGACACTAACCTTCATAGCAAACACTTGCCTTCGTAGTAGACTCTATAACCTTCAACTGTAGACACTGACCTTCATAGCAGACACTTGCCTTCATAGTTGAATATAGCCTTCAACTGTAGACACTAACCTTCATAGCAGACACTAACCTTCATAGCAGACACATAACCTTCCTAGTAGACAATAGCTTTTATAGTAGACAGTAGCCTTCAAAGTAGACTCATATAGCCTTCAACTGTAGACACTAACCTTCATAGCAGACACTTGCCTTCATAGTAGACTCTATAGCCTTCAACTGTAGACCCTAGCCTTCCTAGCAGACACTAGCCGTTCCTAGTAGACAATAGCTTTTATAGTAGACAGAAGCCTTCAAAGTAGACTCACATAGCCTTCAACTGTAGGCACTAAACTGCATAGCAGACACTAACCTTCCTATATAGCAGACACTAGTCGTTCTAGTAGACACTAGCCTTCCTAGCAGACACTAGCCTTCATAGTTGACTCTATAGCCTACAACTGTAGACACTAACCTTCATATCAGACACTTGCCTTCATAGTAGCCTCTATAGCCTCAACTGTAGACACTAACCTTCATAGCAGACACTTGCCTTCGTAGTAGACTCTATAACCTTCAACTGTAGACACTGATCTTCATAGCTGACACTTGCCTTCATAGTAGACTCTATAGCCTTCAACTGTAGACACTAACCTTCATAGCAGACACTTGCCTTCATAGTTGACTCTATAGCTTTCAACTGTAGACACTAGCCTTCATAGCAGACACTAACCTTCATAGCAGACACTAACCTTCATAGCAGACAAATTACCTTCCTAGCAGACACTAGCCGTTCCTAGTAGACAATAGCTTTTATAGTAGACAGTAGCCTTCAAAGTAGACTCTATAGCCTTTAACTGTAGACACTAACCTTCATACCAGACAATTGCCTTCATAGTAGACTCTATAGCCTTCAACTGTAGACACTAACCTTCCTAGCAGACACTAGTCGTTCCTAGTAGACAATAGCTTTTATAGTAGACAGAAGCCTTCAAAATAGACTCACATAGCCTTCAACTGTAGGCACTAAACTGCATAGCAGACACTAACCTTCCTATATAGCAGACACTAGTCGTTCTAGTAGACACTAACCTTCCTAGCAGACACTAGCCTTCATAGTAGACTCTATAGCCTTCAACTGTAGACCCTAGCCTTCCTAGCAGACACTAGTCGTTCCTAGTAGACAATAGCTTTTATAGTAGACAGAAGCCTTCAAAATAGACTCACATAGCCTTCAACTGTAGGCACTAAATTGCATAGCAGACACTAACCTTCCTATATAGCAGACACTAGTCGTTCTAGTAGACACTAGCCTTCCTAGCAGACACTAGCCTTCATAGTAGACATTATAGCCTTCCTAGCAGACACTAACCTTCATATCAGACACTTGCCTTCATAGTAGACTCTATAGCCTCAACTGTAGACACTAACCTTCATAGCAGACACTTGCCTTCGTAGTAGACTCTATAACCTTCAACTGTAGACACTGACCTTCATAGCAGACACTTGCCTTCATAGTAGACTCTATAGCCTTCAACTGTAGACACTAACCTTCATAGCAGACACTTGCCTTCATAGTTGACTCTATAGCCTTCAACTGTAGACACTAACCTTCATAGCAGACACATTACCTTCATAGCAGACACATAACCTTCCTAGTAGACAATAGCTTTTATAGTAGACAGTAGCCTTCAAAGTAGACTCTATAGCTTTCAACTGTAGACACAAACCTTCATAGCAGACACTTGCCTTCATAGTAGACTCTATAGCCTTCAACTGTAGACCCTAGCCTTCCTAGCAGACACTAGCCGTTCCTAGTAGACAATAGCTTTTATAGTAGACAGAAGCCTTCAAAGTAGACTCACATAGCCTTCAACTGTAGGCACTAAACTGCATAGCAGACACTAACCTTCCTATATAGCAGACACTAGTCGTTCTAGTAGACACTAGCCTTCCTAGCAGACACTAGCCTTCATAGTTGACTCTATAGCCTTCAACTGTAGACACTAACCTTCATATCAGACACTTGCCTTCATAGTAGACTCTATAGCCTCAACTGTAGACACTAACCTTCATAGCAGACACTTGCCTTCGTAGTAGACTCTATAACCTTCAACTGTAGACACTGATCTTCATAGCTGACACTTGCCTTCATAGTAGACTCTATAGCCTTCAACTGTAGACACTAACCTTCATAGCAGACACTTGCCTTCATAGTTGACTCTATAGCTTTCAACTGTAGACACTAGCCTTCATAGCAGACACTAACCTTCATAGCAGACACATTACCTTCCTAGCAGACACTTGCCTTCATAGTAGACTCTATAGCCTTCAACTGTAGATACTAACCTTCACAGCAGACACTTGCCTTCATAGTTGACTCTATAGCCTTCAACTGTAGACACTAACTTTCATAGCAGACACTTGCCTTCATAGTAGACTCTATAGCCTTCAACTATAGACACTAACTTTCATAGCAGACACTTGCCTTCATAGTAGACTCTATAACCTTCAACTGTAGACACTAACCTTCATAGCAGACACTTGCCTTCGTAGTAGACTCTATAACCTTCAACTGTAGACACTGACTTTCATAGCAGACACTTGCCTTCATAGTAGACTCTATAGCCTTCAACTGTAGACACTAACCTTCATAGCAGACACTTGCCTTCACAGTTGACTCTATAGCCTTCAACTGTAGACACTAACCTTCATAGCAGACACTAACCTTCATAGCAGACACATAACCTTCATAGCAGACACTGACCTTCCCAGCAGACACATAACCTTCCTAGCAGACACTAACCTTCCTAGTAGACACTAGCCGTGCTAGTAGATACTAGCCTGTCATTGCAGATACTAGCCTTACATTGTATACACTATAGCCTTTTATTTATACATGATTCAATGTTCAAGTCTTCATGGTATTATCTTACAATTGTGTTCACCTGAGCAACCAAAAGGCCTCGTCTTACCACTCGCAGTACGGGCGGTTACTTGTAGGATATCAACATAATGAACATATTAGCGCCAAGGTGTGGCAGGGATTCATGGTAGTGGTAATGACGCACTTGTACTTGACCATTTTAGACTTGCTGTAGGAGACACACCAACAAGTTTTGTACTAGGGAGTGGGAGAGAGAGTTAATATGTTATGATATCGGAGGGAGGGGCTAAGGATATTGGTATACCCTCCTCTCTGAGAAATCTTGGTAAAAGGGAAGTTGCTTATATGGTGATCTTAGTCTAGAACAATATTGAAGAGTTTACTAAACATACATAGTTAGGTAATGTACTCAACTACAGTTTTTTCTGTTTTTGTAATATTTTGTGTGCCAGTGCGTGAGGGAGGGGCGGAACTAAGGGGGTGGCGGAGGCAAAGTGTGCAGAAATGTATTTAGTGTCGCTCTTGATTTCTGGCTTAGGATATTTTGACAATTCGAAATCTGAACACGATAATGTCGCTTTTAAAGCAGTATGCAAGTACAGACTATATGCTATTTACAAAACACAATTCAGTGTTGTGGAAAACATGCCGTAGTGGTACTAGTCAGTGGGATAAAGTAGGAAAATTGGATCGCCAAATTAAGAAGAAAGTTTGTTGTAATAGACCTATTAACTACAGACAGCATCGGAATGTCATTTAGCAAAATACCCCAACGCATTCCTTCCCCCACCCTGCCTCATTACTTAACCTAATGATGATCGACAGTCGCAGAACAACCGTTTTACTCCTCCATTAATGGTAGTAAATATGAAGGATAAGTTTATTTTCTGCATTCACAACAGACTATACATATTAACTATATTAGTGCCCACATATGAAAGAAATTGCACATCCACCACAAAATGGTAAACGGAATATTACTCTTATGTCTTAATATAACCTAACACTTGACGTTCCTTTTGTATTGTCAAAGATCATCAGTATTGGCATGCTAACAATTGCTAGAGGTTTACCAAAGTATGTCCTGAGACTTTGAACCTCCTTCCTATAGCATTGAAAATCTCAGGATGCGTAAATTCCTTTACACTGGCAGTTAAAATGCTGTTGAAATGTGAGGATGGAAGACCATTAAGCATGACTATCTAGTATATTTGAGGAAAACACGGATGAGTACAAACATTAATCATAGAAAACTCAGTGTGAAAATAGCAAGTTATTCTGATTGAAAAATGAAATGTGTTCTTCTTCAAAGCACCATGTTGAAAAGTTGTAAAGCTTACTTGGGCGTGTAATTGTTGCAACCATTACTGCCCATAGAAGCGCCCATTTAACGTCCCCATCCGACGGACAGGATTGTACCTCCGCACCAGACCACTCTCTCAAGTTCTGAGGGAGGTGAAGGCACCCACTATGAATCATCATCATTGCAGCGCAGATATTTTGAACGAAGTTGTTTTGAAACTATCGAAAGAACAGAAACACAACTCTTCTCAGCAACACTGCAAAGCAGCAATTTTGAATAGGTGTAGAGAATTTGTTTTGACGAGGATTTAACCCAGGAACCTTATAACTGCGGGCGGACACTGTAACCATTACGCCACACCATTACCTTTCAAAATGATGACAATTCCCTAGAATAGAAGTTATGACGTATGATTTCACCTTCCAAACTATGGGCTGCAATATGCATGTTGAAATGAAAGAACAAGTGGAGTGTGTTTCTAGTGCATGTAAGTGTGAGCTGGAAGATATATATCTGCAATATGCATGTTGAAATGAAAGAGCAAGTGGAGTGTGTTACTAGTGCATGTAAGTGTGAGGTGGAAGATATGTATCTGCAATATGCATGTTGAAATGAAAGAACAAGTGGAGTGTGTTTCTAGTGCATGTAAGTGTGAGGTGGAAGATATGTATCTGCAATATGCATGTTGAAATGAAAGAACAAGTGGAGTGTGTTACTAGTGCATGTAAGTGTGAGGTGGAAGATATGTATCTGCAATATGCATGTTGAAATGAAAGAACAAGTGGAGTGTGTTACTAGTGCATGTACGTGTGAGCTGGAAGATATGTATCAAGCCAAGCCGAAGATCTTTTACAACGTCAGTCAGTCAATTTGTATTTGTAAGCTAAATAGATTAGGGTTTTATTTGATAGCCTTATAGGACACAACCTCCAGCCACTCACAAGCCATAAGTATTTTTTGACCAAACTTTGAAAATCCAGAAAGACTTTTTAAGTCTGAAAGATTTCTTCAATATTATTTCGTCAATAATGTCATGACAGAACGTGTCATGAATTGTCACGTATTTGTCCAAGAAACCCCTGGTGCAGATTATAGCACTCTTACACATATCTTGCTGATAACAAGTCCTACGGTATGTTATATTGCAACAGCTAGAAGATCTCCATCTGACATGAAGAAGTAGTTTTATCCTTTACTGAAAAATGCCATTTTCTTCTAAATTTCAACCGGTTGTACTGAAATTGTCTACTTTTATCGGAAAATGTCGACTTTTGTCATTTTATTTCAAAGTTTAGTTTAGCATCTAACATTAACGAAAGTTCGAAATAAACTGTTGAATAATTTCGGTGGTTCAACAGAATTTCAACTTTCTATATAACTTTAGCGGAAAGGGTCTTTCGACGGACTAAGGAGAATATAAAACATAGACTTAATTATTTGACAGTTCGCGGTCAATTTCCACGTCCGGAATTGAAGAAAGTGTTGATTTTAAAAAGCCCCCCCCCCCCCCCAGCCCATCCCAAACGTCAAAAAAGGTTAAATTTGACCAGATTTGTGCAAAAAGAAGGAATGATTCACAAGTTTTAAACAACCTTCAAACTGATGGACTTCGTAATTGATGGATATTAGTTATGTTTTATATCTGAGCATTTCTTAATACTTTTATATGCGAATAACACGATCTTGTGAATGTAGATATAATAATGTTAATGTTTAAACAATATTAAGATCTACTTTTCTGAAATCTGTGCAAATGGTTAGATATAATATATCAAATATCTTTTTGCTGCAGTTATTACCACTTATGCGCGTCGGTAGCTCGTTGATAGGCGGACATGACATCTGATATGAAATCGTGTAACAGTCTTTTTGTGTATTGTTGTTTTCTAGCCGCCACGTCAACACTGTAACGGTGTTTCTCTATGCCGTAACATGGATGCCACTTACAGCAGCAGGTGCGTAGCTTCCAAGTTGAACGAGAGAAGAGTAACAGCCACAGGGGTCTTATTTTCACAAACATCTTCCGTTTGTTAAATTTCTGGGAGGATGATGTTGTGAATTATTACAATTAATTTATGTAGAATTTTATTATGGTAATATGGTCTTAATAATGTATATTGTCGAAGATTCCTGTCTTTGTTGTGTACTTGAAAGTATTTGATTCTTATGCAACGCTTACGTTGAAATAATGTATGTGTGTCTCTTAACATGTCACAACACAATCTGATTGTACTTTGACTTACTACAGATAAGGAAGTGTGTGTTTGTAATGTTTATAGCTGTGTTATTGCTGTTTCTTACTATTCGTTACAGAGTTGTCGCCAGCCTCACCAACGAACAAGGTTTCGATCACTCAAGAAAGCCAGGCGAATCAGCCGCATGATACATGTAATTTATCAAATCGATTCCATTTGATTGTGTGTGCCAGTAGATCAAAGAATGTGTTCTAGATTGATTTTAATAAGGACTAAAAAGATGCTTGGTTTGCCGGGGTGGGGTGGATGTATCCTCAACATTACACTAGGGCGATGATCGATGTAATCAACCCCCCGCCATCTCCAATGTTATGGATTTGAGTGTGCCAGAAAGTAAATTTCTCCACATGAAAAATTATGATTAATTAGTGATAATTAAAGATGCGTTTTAATTTTTGAACAACATTACAAGATCGGTGGAATAGTGATGCACATTTTACTAGGAATGACCCATGTCATCATCTGTACCATGTTATAGATAGACCCTAATAAAGTTGATATCGCTAGAAAGCTACACAGATGTGAATACTGTAATGTACGTGGATATGTCGCCATGACTGTGCCTTATGTAGCTCGCTAGAGTTGGTCCTATCACTGCCCTTTGGTAAGCCGTATTTGGAGACTGTTAACGGAATTAACGCGAATTATTACAAATATCTTCAGATGGAAGTTGGATATTTTCTTTTCCACACCTTAAATGTGAAAATTTTGTGTGATTCATGTGAGGCAAAAGAGCAAAAAGAATCATCTCCAAGTTGCACCAGTTTGCTTTATTAAATATCTCGATTGTCAAAATTGCTGACAGAGGAGGGGGACACCCAGTGCAGCAGGGAGCTATCAAATGGTAAGGGTGCAGTATAATGAGGAAAGTGATATGAGGAGGGAGAAATCGTTTATTAAAAGATTTGAAAGATTAAAAGGTTTAATGCGTGTCGTAGGTTACTACAACCCCCCCCCCCTCCTTCCCCTACCTCTTACTTTTGTAATTTGTTAGCTGATGGGAGGCTAGAGCTAGATTGATGATGCTGGCCCAATGATCCAGCACAGTATATGACCAATTGCTCTTCTTTTATACAAGGTATGATAAATAAGAATGGATCCCACCAATCCATTCTTTCTGGCACTTCAACTAACTTAACGTGTTGCATTAACAACACTAACACGTCCTTATGGTGGTTCAACAACAAGATAGTTTACTATGGACGACATGCTACCGGTACTGAACATAACTTGAATGTGACACTGGATGAAGAATATACACGACTGCACATCATCAACAGTACTACAAATAATACAGGGGAATATATGTGTGCTCTCGGAAATAAAACTATTTCAACCTATTACATCGATGTTAGAGGTAAGTTTGTGAATATGTCTACTTGTTATGCATCTTCCAAATCTCAAAATCATCATCTCTGGTATCATTATGAATCTCCAGATTCGTTATAAGTAAAATAGTATTAGTGATTCTACAGTATTGCATAAAAATCATGCGTTTACAATCTCAATATGGGAACGTGATGTCATATGACAACGGTATGCAATAATTGAGCATTACATGTCCTTTAATACCCTGTAAGGTATGCAATAACTGATCATTACATGTTCTTTATTATCCTGTAAGGTATGCAGTAACTGAGCATTACATGTTCTTAACT